>NC_138104.1:35294275-35836775 GCF_964146895.1 Miniopterus schreibersii
AAATATTTCCTCATTCCTTGTTCTTGGCTGCAGGGGTAGAACTCTTTACAGCTACTGTTCACAGTGCAGCATAGACTCCGAAGCCTGCAAATAAGAAAATAAGTGTATTAGGACCATCTCCAAAGTAAAGATCTGTCTATTCAGCTATTAACAACCTTAAACTATACAAAGAATTGCAGCAGATTTGAGATTACAGTTATTTTCTACATACCCAGTTCAAATTCTTAGATGTGATTTCCTTCTCATAGCAAATAATTTTGCTTTGCTTTTCCTTTTTAGAGAATGCTTCAGGTATGGTGGATATTTTTTTGCCAATTTTACACATAAATAAAGACTTAGATGTAGATATACAGATAAACACACACAGTTATCTCTGTAAGCTTCTGTTACCTAAAAAATCAAAACTAGATTAGAATGGTTCAAAAGATTTGTTTGCTTAGCATTTTTTATTGTCTAGTTAACGGCCTTGAAAATGATGGGAGCAATAGGTGGCGCATACTTTCCTGTCCCTTAAACCATAGTGAATAAAATGCAAAATAAACAATCAAAAATCTGTAAACTTAGCTCCAGGGTCCTCCACCCTGTTAGCTCCTGATTCCCTGTCCTTCCTCTATGCTTTGGGACAAATTATGCTGCTGAGAAAAGACATTGTAACCGCTTGAGATGATTTTAAAGCAATAGCATGTACACTATTTCTAACCTGTTTTATTATGAGACTACTGCCCAGTTCCCCAAGAAGTGATCAAGCAGGAAAGAAGGGAATATCCACTTTCAATGTTTGATTGTAAAAAATGTTTACCTCCAAATGAAAAATAATCTCTAGATCGTTTTAGGCTTACCAAAAGCAAATGTGCAGGAGCTACAGGAGTTGTTGTATAATGGGTATAAAGTTTCACTTATGCAAGATGATTAAGTCTTAGAGATCTGCTCTACAACATAGTGACTAGTTAGGAATATTGTATTGTATACCTAAAAATTTGTTAAGAGGTTAAATTTCATATTATGTGTCTTTACCATACAACAAAAAATAAAAATAAATCTACATAATTGTAAATTCTACAAAAATTCATAAGCTCTTTCCTAGATGTATGGTAAATATATAGCAATGCAAAAATTAATTCTAAAACACAAGGATATGATAAATGCAATTGTCTGTTTTCATTTATAGTATTTGTGCTTCTTCAAATAAATTATCATTTGTTTTGTATAATAGTTTGTATTTTTTCAGTGAAAAGTATTAAATATGTTTGCCTTAACTAATTTTGTTTTTCATATCTCTGTAAATAATGCCAATAAGGCAACTTTTCTAGCATCTAAAATAAATAAGTGAAAGACAAGACATCTAGGGTATGAAATCCAAATAAGGCAATATCTAACAAAATGTGTAGAAGTACTTAAGAAACAATTTTGCTTGGAACAAAATTCATCTTTGTCAACAGTTTTTTTTTTCTATATAAATAAAAAATTGGTTTTCCTTTTCCTTTTCAATTTCAGTTCTACAAACTGGGAAGCAGAATATAGAAGGAATAGCCCACTTATTATACATTCATTTGTTACTACCAATGAATCAATGCACTAATAAAGCAAATAAAATAATTACTTGATTAAAGTAAAGCTTTTTACGTAATTGGTTTGAAGATGCATTCTTTCAACTATCTATTGCTACATAACAAATTCCCCCAAGCTAATGATACCAAAAATAATGTATCATCATCATCATCACGCACGGTTCAGAGAGTTGATTTAGATCAGATAGACAATTCTTTTTTACAGTCTCCCAGGTTACCTTCAGTTTGCGACTGCGGTTTGAGTCATTTGGAAGACTCCCTCACTCACATGTATGGCAGTTGTTGCTGGCTTTTGCCTGGGACCTCAGTTATAACTGTCATTTGAAGAATATAGCCATGGCTTCTTCAGATGGCCTGAGCTTCCTCACAGCTTGGCAGGTGCCTTCCAGGAGCTACTGTCCCTAGAAGGAGACAGGTAGAAACTCTATTATGTAGTCAAATATATGAAATTTTATCAAGTATATGACCTATCCTTGAACCTCATGTAACATCACTATATGTAACTATGCTTCCCTTGAGGCCAGTAACATCACTTCCATCAGTACAGAATCAAAGGCCCAGCCAATTCAAGAAGAGGGTTCATAGGCTCTGCCTCCTGATATGATAGTTGTGAGAATATGGAAGAGCATGTGGGAATGTAAATATCATTGCAGTTATTGTTGGAAAATATAATCTGCTATAGGCATCTAAATAAATTAATATAAGAGAGTAGTTAAGTACAGTCCAGTCTCTGACGATTACTACAAGTATGAGCTTAAGTAGATAAATTGTTCTACTTTTCTAAGTCATGGTTTCCTTATCTGGGAATATAAATCCTAATTAATAGAGCTAATATGAGGATTAAATAGAATAATGCATTAAAAGTGCTTAGTGCCCAGCTTGTGTGGCTCAGTTGGTTGAGCACTGGCCTACACACCAAGAGGTTGCCGGTTTGATTCCAGTCAGGGCACATGCTCTAGTTCTGAGCCTAATCCCCAGTAGGGTGTGTGCAGGAGGCATTGGAATGATGTTTCTATCTCTCTCTCCCTCTTCCTTCCTCTCTCGCTAAAAGAAAATCAACAAAAACACACACACACACACACACACACACACACACACACACATATATATATATATATATATATATATATATATAGTTAATCCTCCCCAAGGATATTTTTCCATTGATTTTTAGAGAAAGTGGAAGGAAGAGAGGGAAAGAAAGAAAGAGGAAGAGAGAGAAACATTGATATGAGAGAGACACATCAATTGTTTGCCTCCTGCACACATCCCAATCTCGGCCAAGGAGTAACCTGCAACCCAATATGTGCCCTTTACCAGGAATCAAACCTGCGATCCTTCAGTGTGAGGGCTGACACTCTACCACAGACCATATCTGCCAGGGCAATAAAAACATATTTTTAAAATAAACTAAAATAAATAGAAGTGCTCAGCATACTGTAAATATTTAGTAAATATTAGCTACTACTATTATTAGTCATTGTTATTGTTATTATATAATATAAAGTCATCTATCCAATAGCATTTTCTTCATTGATGGAAATATTTTATATTTTCACTCTCCAATATGGTAGTAGCCACATACGACTATTGCATTTTTGAAAGGTGACTAGTGCACCTTATAAAATGAATATTTAAAGTATTAAAATAGTCACTTGGGAGAATGTTCTCATGGACTTTTTTAGTTTCTACATCTCTTACGAGTGAGGCACTTGCTATCTCTTGTCTTTAACTAACTTTTCAAGGATATTTGTATAGAGAACAGCCTTGGACAACAAAGGTAGTGTCTCCCTCTAGAGAAAAGAGCAGGAACAATTAGAGTTTATTGTAATAGATTTGACTTCCTTAAACTCAAACTTTGTCTTCGGAAATGCATCCCATTTTGAGTGCAGGTTTCAGCTAGCTTTCTTTGTATTACCCTGTGGGAATTGGGGCTCAGGAAACCAGTGCAAAAGGTTATATTCTGGTTACTGGTATTGCTGTGAGTAATCAGCTATCCTTTCTCTTTGATCAATGAATTTCAGGAGGCTGAATGATATTCTATTCTGTGTATTTACATTTTCTTTATCCATTCATCCATTTACAGACATTTAAATTATTTCCTTGTCTTGGCTATTGTGAATAATGCTGCAATAAACATGGGACTGGAGATATCTCTTCAAGATCCCGATTTCAATTATTTAGGATATATACTGAGAAATAGAACTATATAGGAGTTCACTAATTCTTTTTTCTGCCTGATGAAGTCTGTTATTGAAATCCTCTGGTGAAGTATTCAGTTCAATTATTATGTTTTTCAGCTCTAGAATTTCTATTTGGTTGTTTTTAATAGTTTCTCTTTGTTGATATTCTCAATTTATTTGTGTATTGCTTTCCTGATTTTGTTTAGTTATTTATCTGTGTGTTTTTTATAACTCACTGAGCTTTTTAAAGATGATTATTTTGAATTGTCAGGCAATTCATAGATCTGCATTTCTTTGGGTTTAATTACTAGAGATTTATGTTGTTGTTCCTTTGATTGTGTCATGTTCCCCTGATTCTTTTTGTCCCTTGAAGCTTTTCTTTGATGCCTGCACATTTGATGAAACAGCTACCTCTTCAAGCCTTTACAGACTGGTGTTGACATGGAAAAACCTTTAACAATAAACCTGGGTAGAGATTCTGGGAGCCTCTCAAACATTTCTATGGATGTATGGTCTCTGTTCCTTTGGATGTAGATTGTGAATTAAAGTGATTTAATGGTTTCCTCTTGTGTTTGTTTGTGTGTGTTTTTTTCAAGAACCTGTGATATCTTACTCCTTCTGGTGTCTAACTACTATATGGTGGGTTCCAGTCTTTTCTCTCATTTCCTGTGGAGAAGGCTTGAAATCTGCCCCTCCTCTCAATTTTGCAGAACAGTGCCAGTCACAGCAAGACACTCTCCACTTTAACTTTATTTTAGTTGCCTTCACAAAACTAAGTTGGTTCCATCAGGGCTCTAGGTGAGGAGAAACAGAAACCAGTTCCCCAGGCAGCATAGTGAAAGCATGATGTTGGAGGCATTCTCCATTCCTCTCCCTTTCTCCAAGGGAGAAGTTTCAGATTCTACACCTTCTTGCAGTTTCACAGAGCTGTGCCAGCCACAGCAGACTGCCTGCCCCTTTTCCTTTATTTTTAACTGTCCTTTGGCATCAGAACTATGCTAGTTTTACCAGCACTCCAAGTGAGGCAAGACAGAAACCAACTTCTCAGACAATGCACATAAAGGCCAAGATGTTTGAGGCATGTTCCATTTTCTTTTCTCCCCAGTGGAGAAGTTGCAGGCCAAGGTGATCTCTCCATGCCTAGTTGTGCTGTCTTGGGGAGGGGCTGGCTCAAGTAAAAAGAAATTGCTCTCCTTTCTCATTTCAATGTGGCTACTCCCCTGGTTGTTCTCATCTTTAGTATTGCAACCTGCTAACTGTATTCTAGACCTCTCATAAAGGTAAATTGTTTTATATATTATTGTTAAATTTGTGTTTCTGTGGGGAAACAAGGGCCCAGACTTCCTATTTCTCCATCTTACAGACATTACTCCTTTGCTGTTTAATTGATGATTTATATTTCAGTTTTTAAAAAAAAATCAAATTGATATCCAAAGTTAAGAAAGAGGAACTAAAAACTATTTAGAAGCTTTGTTTACTGGTGAGCTTAATGAGAGCTTTGATGATTGAATTCAGATTTGCCCATTATGTTGGTGGATTCCCAAATGTTAGAACTCAGAAAATTTCATTATTTCATTCTGTGATAGTTCAGTTTCTTTTGATTATCAAATTTTTTTGTAACTGGAAAATAGATTTTGGAAGGTAGCACTTCTTTTTAAGAGAAAGAGAGAAAATAGGGTGTTTACTCATCAGTAGTCATTCAATCAATTTCTTATTTTCAGCCCAATGTTTCTTTCTAAAAATCTCTTATCTAGTGCAAAAAGTAAAAATAAGCACTGCAGAATTCCAAAGGAGCTCGTCTCTTAGAAAGAGCACACATGATAGAGTGGAAACTTGTCAACCTGACAGATAAATGGCAGGTTCTGTCTACAGGTACATCAATAACTTCTTCAAGTATAAAAGTAAACATGGGAATTCCAAAATATTTTCTATTTTGAATGGCATTTTAATTTTTTTGTTAGTTTACAGGATTGGTTATGAAAGGAAGGGTTGTTTACCAATTTGGAAGAAAGAATAAAAAGAGAGACAGAGAATTCTCACAGAAATAAAATTCCTGTCATGGAAGGAACGGTATAAATATGTCCTGTAAGGCACAGATAGTGGACCTTTTAAAGGCTGGCAGAACTGTTTTGTGTAAATGTAGATGAGTGAATTATAATTATAATAACACTAGCTGCCATTATTGATTTTCAAGCACTATGATTTGCATACTACAAATAATTTAATCTCCACAGTAACCCTCTATTTTACTCTAATTCAAAAAGCTTTTAATCCCAATGACACGTTTGTCTTCAGTATACTGAGATTCAACTAATTTTGCAACTAAAAAAGATTATGCAATTAACTAATAACAACATCAACTCCATTAAGTTACATTAGCATATTCATTCCATAAACTGAAGAGCTGGGACAAAGTAAAAACTAGGCATTATAAAAATAAGTTACCTCTAACCCTAGATTCCTATAGACAGGAAGCTATCTTCCCGTTTTTCTAATGTAGTTATAATAGAAGCCTAGTACTTAATCATAAGTGTAACACTAAATCAAGTCATTTTTGTTTAATGTATAGCATTTTCAGAAGGCTACACATCATTCCTTTGTTTAATAGTCACTTAAAATCACCAAGAATTAATAAGCATTACTTAATATAGAAAGCTATCACATTATCATGCATCCTTGATTGAAGTTTGGCTTAAAGTATGGAATGAGATGCTTTGGAATCTGACCCCTTGAAGTTCATTTTAGCACAATAACATTTAAATGTCAAAATAACTGACTTTCTAGTCTGCATTTGATGCAAATTTTCCAATTTACAAGGCATTCTTTTCATTTTAATTCATAAAGAATGCACTGGTAAGTGTTTCATTTAAGAACCTGACTGGTACCTTTTAAAGTATAAGTTAATGTGAAGAGTGATCTCTTTTGTTACATTTTAAATAGAATATTCAAAATATTCAATTTGGGTGCAATTTGTATAATTTTAGGTTCTTTGAATAATTCAGATGCATTCATTTGTTCTTGATTAGTGAATCAAGACCTGAAAAAGACTATATTTTATTTTATGACATGTGGCATTAATAATTTATTACTTCACTCACAAATCTTTCTTTCAGAAAAGTAATAAGAAACATTCAGGGAAAGTAATTCTCAAAATCATAGACATACTGCCCAGCTGGGCGTGGCTCCGCAGTTGAGCATCGACCTAGGATCCAGGCGATCAGGGTTCGATTTCCCGTCAGGGCACATGCCCAGGTTGCAGGCTGCAGCCGATCAATGACTCTCTCATCATTGATGTTTCTGTCTCTCTCTCCTCCTCCTTTCCTCTCTCTGAAATCAATAAAGATATATTTTTAAAAAAAATCATAGACATACTAATACCAGGTAGCCACAGCATGTCATGAAGAACAATCTCGATGGAATTTATAAGAGAAATTTGTATTCTGACAAGTACAGCCATATAAAAATAACCTTGGGTGGGGGAGGATTAACCAAAGAGTTTATATGCATATGTGCATAACCCATGGACATAGACAATAGTGTGGTGAAGGTCTGGGGCAGGGGGTGCTGTGGGGTAGAAGGGATCAAAGGGGGAAAAAGGGGACATCCATAATTCTTTCAACAATAAAGATAAATTAAAATAAATAAATAAATAAAAATAACCTTTTCTATGAATTTAGAATAATTTTTCCCCTGGAATTATCAAGGAAATACTATCTATGTAAAATGTCTTCTAGATTATGGTTTATTTTCA
Organism: Miniopterus schreibersii; assembly: GCF_964146895.1. Classification (NCBI taxonomy): domain Eukaryota; kingdom Metazoa; phylum Chordata; class Mammalia; order Chiroptera; family Miniopteridae; genus Miniopterus; species Miniopterus schreibersii. The sequence goes on from NC_138104.1 coordinate 35,301,778, forward strand.
TACTACTCTCAGATACAACTTAATGTTTGCTATGCCTTCCTAATATTTTTAACATAGTTGTGCTTCTATGACTGACCAAGCACATTAAATTAAAAAGCAACCAATTTGTTGCTCTTAGACACCTTAGTAAACAACCAAAGGGCATCTACAATGAATAAATTATGTTAAGTTCCATCACTAAGTCACAGATTCTCAACCAGTTTTGTGTGCCATAAACCTTTCCTAATGTGTTGCCAGATATTTGTCAAAGTATAAGTTTTATTTTTGTTATAACTAAGCATGTATACTTTACGGCAAAATCTGTCAAAAAAACATGAAACTGAGCAGTTGCGAGATGCATTATAAGGAGGAAGAGGTATAGCAAAACATCAAGCTGTTGTCAAATAAAAATATTTTCTTCAGTAAAATTTGACTCATAAGTATGTAAGAGGGTAAGGTCAGGTGAGTAAAATACTCCTGTGATATAACTAAAGCAAGCAGAGAAGTGACTAGAGTGATAAATGCTGATATGTAGATGCCCTGAGATAATGTTACCCTGTAGTAATTACTTTAACTACTATAGACTTGTTTAGTGGTGGTTTTGATACATCTGATTTCTACAAGCCTGTCACTCAAAATTCTAGCCTTATAAAGGCATTTTGTGAAGCTTCCTGATTGAAACTGAACGCATATGTTTGTCCTCTTGCTCTCTGGAGCTAATACTACTGTGGGATCCATGATTCTCTGAAGAGATTCTACATATTCTTCAGGGAAGATATTGGAAACCCCAGCTTTCTGTAGTTGGAGAGGGCCCTGGGTGCCAAAGGAGCCGAATATTTCAAAACACGAGGACTTCCCTTAAAAATGTGGGAATCCTGCCCAATCTGTAACAAACATTTCCTTCAAAAGGTAGTAGTACATGGTGATAGATGAACCAATTGATTTTACACTTATATATACTTTTTATAATGAGAAGCTTCAAACCTGTAAGAGAATTTTATAATAAAGCCACATGGTTTCATTACCAAGTCTAAAAACTATTCAATATCTGCCTACTTTGTTTAATCTGTACATTGACACAGCCCTTTGCCCCTACCATACCTGGTATTATTTTGAAGAAAATTTACAGAATTATATTATTAAATATTTAACTATATACCTCTGCAAGTTAAGGGATTTTAAAAAATAAAACCACTATGCAATCATTACCCTTAAAATTAACAATAATTCGTTGATATAATGAAATAGTCACCAAACATTATCTACTAACTTTCCCTCATCATCTTGTAAAGAAACATTTTTAAAGGCTCTTTTTAATCCAAAGGTTAGAACTCTCTTGAGTTTACTTAAGGTTTTTTTTTAGTACGAAAAAATTATAACTTTTTTTTTCTTTTGTTCTTACTATTTTTCTTGTGCACAGATTATTTAAATGACCTATATGAAACATGTGGCGCAGTGAGGGAAAAAATAATTGAGCAAAAACATTTATTTGACAATCAGTGATAACAAAGAGATAATTGAGAGGGAAAAAGAAAAAAACTGAAGTGCTCTCTCTATAGTCATTCTTTTTGTTTGTTTTATAATAAAGGCTCGACAATATTGCAACCCAAATCAAGAGCCATTTGAGTAACTCTTGCTGAAGAAAGTCAATTTCTATTTGTTTTTTTAATTTACTAACATTATCCTCTACCCATTTCACACATATATCAGAATATGAATCCTAGGCTTCCTGTGACAGTAGTCTGAAATAAAAAAGCAAGTATTATTGGGGTGAAACTAACAACCAAGGTGTTTTGAATGAACTCTTCCCCATCCAGGCTAGTTTTGATCAACTTTTACTTATATTCAATAATTTTGCCTCCCCCCCCCCCACCAAAGTGGAGAGCTGAGATTGCTGACTTTTAGTAGAATTCATTTTAAGCAAATCTTTCTATAATTGGGAAATTAAAATAATGTCAGACTTTTAAAATTATGCACATTATAACATTAGTTTCTGAAAAGCCTGGTGTGCTTTCAATTATCTTCACATGAAGTACTTTTGCCATCATTATTACACCCCACACCCCACACAATGACCTCATATGTTTAACGAATCTTTAGTTATTACTCCATTTCAAAGATACTGATGTTTCTTTGTAAAAATAATTCTTTTTAAAAGAGTAAGGATAAATTTATTTTTTATTTCTTTACATAATTTTCAAAAATGTATTTTTTAATCTTTTATTTGTCATACTTATAACCTTACATAGTTTTCCTTCTCTGCATCTATTAACATGACATTAACACAAAAATTCATTTCATATTCAGTTATTTTTAATAGTATTTACCATCCCATACAAATATGTAACTGACTTAGAAATCAACAGAACATTACCTGTATTTTATTTATTTATCCAATGATAGGCATTTAAAGAAATAAAAAATCTTAAAATGTTTCAAAGAAATTTCAGTTTGTTCTACATGCTTTCAGTTCCTAAGGTTCTTTTTTGACCAAATCCATCTCCATTCACGCTCTACCCACTTTTCAGATAAGAGAAAGAAACTGACACTTTTTTTTGGCTTCTATTTGGAGGTGCTTCACTTCATATTATGTCTGTATAGGTGCTTCACTCACAGTATCATCTCTTTCATATATGAGGAAAATAAGGGCCAGAGCAAATGTCTGTAGCAGAAACAGGAAATAAACCTAACATTGATCCTAAGGTTTGTGTTCTTTATTAATTATATCCTTTTTTATTAATTATATATCCTGATATCTTACTCCTAAGAGAGAAAGTGAAATTAATTTTGTTTGGAAATTACAGAATCTGAAAGTATTACCATGGTCAGAAAGGGTGCCTTATAATGCAAAACTTTCCAGTCCAAGTTTTTCTTCTGCAATATATATATATATTTTTTCCTGATCCTCTCATTGTCTACACTAAAAAGAGAAAAAGAGAAAACAAAAAATGTATTGGGGAAATTTAAAAATATTTCACATTGCTACTTTTAATTGTGATAAAATACACACAGTATAAAAGTTATCATCTTAACCATTTTTAGTAAAATTATTGGGATGACATAAAATCATATAGGGGTTAATAAGATCATATAGGTTTCAAGTGAACATTTCTCTGATACATGATCTGCATATTGCATTGAGTGCTTACCATCCAAAGTCAAATCATTAACAATTTTAAATGTACATTTTAGTGGAATTATTCACATTCACATTTTTGTGAAACTATCACCACCATTCGTCCCAAGAATTTTTTTTTTGCATGGAAAACTGAGACTTTTACCCATTAAATTTTCAATTCCCATCTCCTCAGTCCATGGCAACAATCCTTCTACTTTCAATCTCTATGGATTTGACTACTTCTAGATACATCATATAAGTGGAATCATACAATATTTGTCTTTTTGTGACTGACTTTTATCATTTAGCATAATATCCTGAGGGTTCATCCATGCTGTAACATGTGTCAGAATTTCTTCCATTTTTAAGAATGAATAATATACTCTTGCATAAATATACCACATGTTGTTTATCTATTCATCTGTTGATGGTCACTTTATTATGAATTTATTGGGGTGACATTGATTAATAAAATGACACAGGTTTCAGGTACACAATTCTACAATACATCACCTGTGCACTGTATTGTATGTTTACCACCCCAAGTAAAGTTAATGGACATTTTGAGTTGCTTTCTCTTTTTGGCTATTGTAAATAATTCTGCTATGAACAGGAGTCTACACACAGCTCTTCCAAACCTGGCTTTCAATTATTTTAAGTATATTACCCATAAGAGGAATTACTCTATCAGATGGTAACTCTTTGTTTAATTTTTTGAGGAGCAGCCATACTCTTTTCCACAATGGCTGCACTATTTTACATTCCCACCAAAGTACACAATGGTTCCAATTTCTCCAAATTTTCATCCACACTTATTATATTGTTTTTGCTATAGTAGCCATCCTAATGGGTGTGAGGTGGTATCTCACTGTGGTTTTGATTTGCATTCCCTTAATGATTAATAATGTTGAGCATTTTTTCATGTGCTTATTGGTCATTTGGTCTGGGAAGCTCTTTATTTCACCATCTATTTTGAATTATAGCCTTGCTGGATAGAGTAGACTTGGTTTCAGATCCTTGCTTTTCATTTCCTTGAATATGGACCTCTTTGGGTTCTTCTTTTTTGGGATTCTCTATGCCTCCTGAACTTGTGTGACATTTTCCTTCACCAGGTTAAGGAAGTTTTCTGCCATTATTTCTTCAAACAGGTTCTCTATCCCTTGTTCACTTTCTTCACCATCTGTTACTCCAATAATGTGAATATTGTTACATTTCATGTTGTCCCACAGTTCCCTTAAACTGTCCTCCTGTTTTTTAGTTGTTTTTTTCTTTTTGGTTCTCTGATAGTGTTTTTCTACCCTGTCTTCTAATTCATTAATCCAATCCTTGGCTTCTTCTAATCTGGTCTTTATTCAATACAATGTGTTATTTATTACAGCTATGTCATTCTTAAGTTCCTTCATAGTTTCCATATATTTTTTTCATGCTGTTGAGCATCCTTACAATCATTATTCTGAACTCCATATCTGATAGATTGCTTATCTCCATTTTGTTTAGCTCTTATTCTGGGTAATTCTCTTGTTCTTTCATTAGAGTCTTGTTTTTTTGTCTCCCCACTTTGGCTGCCTATTTGGGTTTGTTTCTATATATTAGGTAGATCTGTTAGGACTCCCAATCATTTCGGATGGTCTCTGGTGCAGGTCAATGTCAGACACTGTGACTGACCTTGATTGCCTTGTTTAGAGTTCTCAGTTATCCACAGCTTGTGGCTCCCTCTGCTGGGGCTTGGTGTGTTTGGAAAGGACAAAGATATGCACCAAGGTCTGCTTTTTCTAGCCCCAGGTCCAGAAGCATATCATGCAAAGACTCAAAGCATCTAGAGATCCACCTTTGCCTGCAGGCTGCCTGTTATTCTCAGTCTTTTAATGCACCTCTGGCTGTAGATCACAGCAAGATGTAAACTCCAGAGTGTGGAGTGAGAGGTTTTCCAACAGGTTAGGGAAATTGCTTCCCCTCTCCAGGCAAAAATTGTCTGGATGATAAACATCTGCCTGAGAAATATGTCCTCTGCCATATTGGGGAACAACTCAGCACAGAAATCCAAGCTTCATTCCTAGAGCCCTCAACCCTGGATTTTTCACACACAGCACTAGTCCACTCTGCCCTCCCTCTGCCAGAGCCCATGTTGAGTGGCTGTACAAAAAACTTTGTGCATTGGCCCTTTTAAGAGTGTGCCTGCATTTCCAGCTGTCTCTCCCTGGCAGACAGATAATCTGCTGCTTTTCACAGCCAGATGTGTTGTGGGCATGTTTCTCAGTTCTAGTTCTCTGGGCTGGGAAGCACAGCTTGGGGTTTAGACCCCAGAGTTCTCAGTGGAAACTCCCCCTATAGCTAGGATATCCCTCCAAAACTTTATTTGCTGTCTCCACACTTCCTACCAGTCTCTATGCAGTCTCCACTTTTAGTCCTTGGTTGTAAGGGTTCTCTCCAGATAGTCTTCAGTTGATTATTCAGGAAGGTGTGTTTTTTTTATATTTTAGTTGTAATTCCAATTTCAACCTGGGAGAATGTCAGTGTAGCTTCCACTTAATCTAGTACCATCTTGGAATCTCCCAAAGTATTTTTCAAATAGTTTCTCAATACCTTGCTCTTTCTCTTCTCCTGGTAACCCTATGATGCAGATGTTTTATGGCTCATGGAGTCCCAAATATCCCTTTAATTATCTAATTTTTTCTCATTTTTTTTCTTTTTTCTACTCTGATTGGGTGTTTTTTGCTACCTAGTCTTTCAATTTGCTGATTTGATCCTCTGCTTCACCCAATCTACTGTTTATTCCTTCTAGTGTACTTTTCATTTCAGTTATTGTATTCTTTATTTCTGACTTGTTCTTTTTTGTGGTTTGTATGTCCTTTTTCATTTTGTTGAAGTTCTTATTAAGTTTCTTGGAGTTCTCACTAAGTTACTTGAACATCCTTATAGCCAATTTTTTGAACTCTATATCAGGTAAATGGTTTGCCTTCATTTTATTTAGTTCATCTGGAGATTTATACTGTTCTTTCATTTGAAGCTTCTTTGTCTCCCAATTTTTACTTGCTCTTTGTGTTTGTTTCTGTGTATTACATAGATCTGCTATTACTGTCAGCTGATTTCTCAACAGAAACTTTGCAGGCCAGAAGAGATTGCCATGAAATATTCAAGCAAGGGCCTACAAGCAAGATTACTCTACTTAGCAAGGCTATCATTTAGAATTTAAGAACAGATAAAAGAGTTTCCCAGACAAGAAGAAAGTAGAGTTCATCACCTCCAAACCAGTATTACAAGAAATGTTAAAAGGACTTTTAAAAGAAGAACAAGAAGGGGAAAAAAAGATTAAAAATGTAAGTAAAAAAAGGCAAAAACTACATATATATCAACAATTACTTTAAATGTAAACAATTAAATGCTCCAAACAAAATACACAAGGTGGCTGAATGGATAAAAGAACAAAACCCTCTACATGTGCTGTCTACAAAAAACTCACTTAAGATAGAAAGACACACAGATTGAAAGTTAAGGAATGAACAAAAGATATTTTCTGAAGAAGAGCTGGAGTAGCAGTACTTATATCAGACAAAATAGACTTTAAATACCTATAACAAGAGACAAAAAAGGACCCAGTAATTTCACTTCTGGGCATTTATCTGAAGAAATTGAAAATAATAATTGAAAAACACATATGCATCTATGTGTTCATTGCAGCATTATTTATAATAGCCAAGATATGGAAGCAACCTAAGTGTCAATTAATAGATAACTGAATAAATAAGTGGTGCATTTAAACAATAAAATATAACTCAGGCATAAAAAAAATGAAATCTTGCCATCTTCAACAACATGAATGGACCTAGAAGGTATTTTGCTAATTAAAATGGGTCATACAGAGAAAGACAAATGCCATGTGATTTCACTTATATGTGGAATCTAATAATCAAAAAAAACCAAACAAAACAAATACAAACTCATAGATATAGAGAATATTTTGCTGATTGCCAGCTGGAAGGGGTGTTGAGGGGATGGGTGAAAAAGGGGAAAAAGTTTAAAAGGTTCAATTTTTATGTTATAAAAAAAGTCACAGGGATTTAAAATACAGAATGGGGGATAGAGTCAGTAATTTTTAAAAGCCATAAAAATATTCCTGACAATGGCCTGTGAAAAATGATACCTTTATTGATTGTCAGTAGATTTGTGAATTGTTTAAATCTGTAGAAAGGTAGTCTTAGAGCAACTATAAAAAGTAAGTGAAAATATACCATTGACTCTGTTGCTTTTATGTATATGATTTGCTTTCCTCCTCTTTCTCTTTCTCTTTCTCCCTCTCCTCTCCTTTTCCCACCCCTTCCCTCCTCTCTGATACTCTCCTTTCCTTGCCTTCTACATACCTTCTTCCTTCATTTTATTTTCTTTTCTCTCCATTTTTGGTCTTTCTTCATCTCCTTATTTTCAATTGTCCTACATAAGGGAATATATCCAATGGAAATTTATTTACGTAAAAAAACTTGCAGAGAGATTCCAAAATGGTGGCAAATTGAGTGGAAGCTACACTGACACTCTCTCAGGACCAAAATGGAACTACAAATAAAATACAGTGGTACCTCGGTTTTCTAATGTAATCCATTTCGGAAGACCATTTGAGGTCTGAAATGTTCAAAAACCGAGGGATCAATAGCCAACATCTAGGCCTCAGGATCTTGCACTCAGTAGAAGCTGCGTGGCATGTTCAACTTCTGAGGCGTGTTCAAAAACTGAAGCATTTACTTCCAGGTTTACGGTGTTCATAAACCGAAATGTTCGTCAATGGAGACGTTCAAAAACTGAGGTACCATTGTATAGAATTACCATCCTGAATAATCAATTGCAAGTGAAGACTAGCTGGAGAGCACCCTCATAACCAAGGGTGTAAAGTGAAGACCGCATAGAGACTGGTAGGTAGTGTGGAGGGGTGAGGGGACAGGCCAGGCTCCCATAGGCAACAGCTAAAGGTCTAGAGGGATATCTCAACTGTGGGGAACTCCCAGTGAGAACTCTGGGGTCTAAACACGAAGCTGTGCTCCCCAGCCTAAAGCACCAGAACTGAGAAAGGTATCCACATAACATCTGGTTGTGAAAAGCAACAAGGTTTTTGTCTGCAAGGGAGAGACAGCTGAAAATGCAGGCAACATCTAAAAGGGTGAATGTACAAAGTTTGATGTGCAGCCACTCACCTAGGTCCCTGGCAGAGGAAAGGCAGGGTGGATTGGAGCTGTGTAAGGAGAATCCAGGGATACAGCCTCTGGAGATAAGGCTCAGAGGGCACCCCTCTGGATTCCTGTGCTGAGTCATTTCCCCATACTGCAGAGGACATCTTTCTCAGGCAAACATTTACCTTCCAAGCAGCTTTTGCTTTGGGGGAAAGCAACTGCCCCACACTGCTAGAAAACCTCTCACTCCAACCTGTGGAGTTTCTAAAACCTGAGGCTCATTAAGAGACTGGATAATAATTTGAGTCTTTGCCTGATTTGCTTCTGGACCCAGGGCTTAGGAAAGCAGACCTTGGTGCACATCGTGGTTCTGTCCAAACACACCTAGCCCCAGCAGAAGGAACCACAAGCTGTAGGGTTCACAAAACTTCAAATAAGGTCCTTAAGGCCAGTCACAAATAGTGTCTGACATCAGCCTGTACCAGAGACTGTCCAAAAGCCTGGAAGTCCTAGCAGATCTACCTAATACATAGAAACAAATCCAAACAGAGAGCCAAAATGAGGAGAGAGAAAAAAAAAAAAAAAAGGCCCAAATGAAAGAACAAAAGAATTCTCTAGAAGAAGAGCTAAATTAAATGGCGATAAGCAATATATCAGATATAGAGTTCAGAATACTGATTATAAGGATGTTCAATAGCATGAGAAAAAAAATGAAAACTATGAAGGAAATTAAGAATGACATGGTGGAAATATATATTAAAAAAAACCACACAAAACATTGGGAGGAATAAACAGTAGGTTAGTGGAAGCTGAGGATTGGATCAGTGAAAAAAAAGACAAGGTAGAAAAAAATCACTCAGAGAACCAAAAAAGAATTAAAAAACAGGAGGACAATTTAAGGGAGCTGTGGAATAATATGAAATGTAACAATATTCTCATCATAGAAGTGCCAGAAGATCTAGAAAGTAAGGTTTAGAGAACCTGTTTGAAGAAATAATGGCAGAAAACTTTCTTAAGCTGGTCAAGGAAAAAGTCACACAAGTTCAGGAGGCACAGAGAGTCCCAAGCAAGAAGAACCCAAAGAGGCACACTCCCAGACACATCATAATTAAAATGCCAAAAATTCAAGAAAAAGATAGAATCTTAAAGACAGCAAGAGAAAAACAATCCCTTATCTACAGAGGAGCTCCCACAAGGCTGCCCAGAAACTCTACAGGCCAGAAGGGAATGGCATGAAGTATTCAAGGTAATGCAAAACAAGGATCTGAAACCAATACTCTATCCAGCAAGGCTATCATTCAAAATAGATGGTGAAATAAAGAGCTTTCCAGACAAAAATGTCTAATGGAGTTTATCACCACCAAAGAAGCATTGCAAGAAGTGTTAAAGGGATTATTCTAATAAGAATTTGAAATAAAATAGAAACGTAGGCATAAAAAAATAAAATGGCAATAGATAAGTACCTATCAATAATAACTTTAAATGTAAATGGATTAAATACTCCAATTAAAGGACATAAGGTAGATGAATGCATAAGAAAACAAGACCCAAATATATGCTACCTACAATAGATCCACCTCAGAACAAAAAACTCACACAGGCTGACAAAACAAAAACTTCTGGAGGGCTTTAAAGGAGAAATCAACAACAATACAACCACAGTAACTTTACTGGATAGATCTTCCAGGCAAAAAATCAACAAGGAAACAGTGATTCTAAATGATACACTAGACCAGATGGATTTAATTGATATTTACAGAACATTTCAATCCAAAGCTGCACAACATGCATTCTCCTCAAGTGCACATGGTACATTCTCAATGATAGACCACATGTTAGAACAGAAAATTAATCTCTGCAAATTCAAGTAGATTGAAATCATATCAAGTATTTTCTCAGACATTTACTGCATGGAATACTATGCAGCTGTAAAAATGAAGGATCCATTACCCTTTGAGACAACATGATTGGAACTGGAGAGTATTATGCTAAGCAAACTAAGCCAGTCAGAGAAAGACAAACATCACATGATCTTTCTCATATGTGGAATCTAATAAACAAAATAAACTGATGAACAAAATAGGTCCAGAGACATAGGAGCATGGATCAGACTGATGAATTTCAGAGGAAAGGTGGGGAAGGGTGCGTGAGTGTGTGGGGAGATATTAACTTAAGAACTTAAATGCATATATGTATAGTCCATGGATACAGACAATAGTGTGTTGAAGGCCTGGTGCAGGGTGCAGTGGATCAGTGGGGAGAAAAGAGGGACATCTATAATACTTTAAACAATAAAGATAAATTTTGAAAAATTGTAACACTCTGTCATAACATGAAAATCTGTGAATACTTATCAGAGAATGAAATATGATGCAACCATTTTCAAAATGAATTGGAGCTATATCAGCTAATTTTGCATAATGTCCACAACATTTTTGACTGGGCAAACAAATATTCAAAGAAATAAAATTACTACAATTAATACTATTCCATTATGACAAATGTGAATATGGGGAAAGGTATGGAAAGATCCAAGTCAGATTGTGATGACAGGTATAGAGAGTGTGGCTGAGGTAGATGCATGGAATTAAAGAAATGGGTCATATGGATTATGGGGTGGATGAGAAGAAAAATCAACAGGAAAGAAGAAAAATAAATTATTAAATCTTTGACACCCTAAGTTGAGTAAGTACTTAATTGAGGAAAACAAAAATTCATTCATAAAGATCATGATGCAGGAAGACATTGTACTACACACTGGTAGTAAAAAAACTAGTATTTGACAAAAGATAAGGATCTACAACTCTACCAAATCCTAGCCTTAGCTCCATTGGTTAAGGGATATTAAGTCTCATTACGTGGATTTTTTTTTTTTTAATATATCTTTATTGATTTCAGAATGAGGAAGGGAGAAGGAGAGAGTTGAAACATCAATGATGAGAAAGTCATTGATCGAGCCCACAACCCAGGCATGTGCCCTGACTGGGAATCAAACCGAGACCTCCTGGATCCTAGGTCGATGCTCAACTGCTGAGCCAAGCCCTACTGGGCTAGGTGGATCTTTAAGGATGTGAATTGGAGATTGATAGAAGAATACACTTTGTATCTTCTATATTTTATTTTATGTGTATAAAATTGCAAATATTATAATTTTTAAGCAAGCAGAATCAGTGGTGGTTGAGGTTGGAATGAACAGGAGATAATGAAAGTTATCATAAGGTCTTGACACAATTTCTAAAATTTATTTATTTAAATAGATAATTATCAGTTATATACAGAGGACACAAATGACGGTTGATTAGGTGGAAGGTACACTCACATCCTCCCAGGGCCAAACTAGAATTACAACTAAAATATAGAACAATCAACCTTTATAACTAACTAAAGACTAGCTGAGGAGAAGTCTCATAACCAAGGATATATAGAGGAAGCCACATCAAGACTGGTAGGACAGGAAGAGACATGAAAAGGGCTGGCCCAGCTCCCATAGTCTGCAACTAAGATTCTGGAGAGATATTTTAGCTGCAAAAATTCTCCCTGAGGAGCATGGTACCTCAACCCCATGTCAGGGTCCCCAGGCCAGAGCACCAGAGCCAGGAAGAGATGCCCACATAATATCTGGCTGTGGAAATCAGCAGGGATTCTGCCTACCAGGGAGAGATGAAATTCAGCTAAAGCAAAAGGCACCATCTTAAAGGGTCAATGCACACAATCTCCTTGGTAGCCATTCCCCCTATGTTGTGGCAGAGGGAGGCCAAAGCAGACAAGAGTAGTGTGATGAGAAACTGGGGTTTGTGGCTCTGGGGAGAGAGCTAAAGGGACAGATACCAGGATTCCTGTACTGAGTTTCTCCCACACTGTAGACTCCATCTTTCTTGAGTGGATCACTCTCCTCCTTAATTCATGAGCCCCACTCTCTGGACTCCCTGTCTCTCCACCTTGCAGAGCTCACACCCTGCTAAGTAGGTGTAGAGGTCTGGACAGGCTCAGGCTGTGTCAGCGACTGAGTTGTGTGGCTTTGGGGCAGGGGCCACTACACCCAATTTCCTGTGGACTTGACTGGTGCCTGCACTTCCCGGGAGATCCGCTAGCCCCACCTTCAGGGTGCCCAGCAGCCCCAACCCTCCCCAACTCTTGGTGGCCCCACTCTGCAGCATATGGACTCCGGACAGAATCTGGGATAGACTTAGTTGTGTGGCTCTAAAATTAGGGTCATTTTTTCTTTGCACAGCCTACCAGTGCAGAGACTTTCCTTCACATGTACAAATCTTTGGGGCATAATAAACTCTGCTGGCCTTACCCTGAGACCCCACTCCACCACAAAGATCTGGGGGCACCCGGTGGTAGATAGTTAGACTTGGTAAACCCTGGGACTTGCTGAGTGGCCTCAGACCCAGAACTGGCACAGAATTTGAACTTTTATCAATCTAGTGAACACCACTTTCCCCTACATGGTGACTCACTGAGAACTACCTCATGCAATTTGAGTACTGCCAGATGCTCTTTCAGTGATTGAGCCTTACAGGCAGCTGGCAGGCAGAGGCAAGCAGAGGCAGACCTTGGGATGCCTTGAGCCAATTGTTGACCTGCCCCAGGCTCAGTGCTGGTGGAAACCAACTTTGGTGTGCAGCTTGGTACTTCCTATGCACATCCAGAACCAGAAGAGGCAGCCACACACTGTGGATTGCTCTGTAGGTCCAAACAGGTTGGCCAAGGTAAGACACAGGCAGCCTCTGACACTGGCCTGCTGACCAGAGTCCCTCCCAAGAGGCCCTAGAGCAGACACACCCAGTAACCAGCTTCAGTTAACATAAAAGCAGGATCCAGTGGCATATCCAGTGACAGGTTTACAAGTGGCATATCCAAAGGGAGAACTCGGCAGGCACCAGACCCTGCTGAGGTGAATTCCAATTTGTGTGGTCAGCACCTGCACAGCAGCTCATACATGGGGCGGATCCTCGCAGTCAGCCAGCCTGGGGGCCAACCCCATGCATGAATAAGCCAATAGCAATCAAGACTCAATTATAACAGAAGTGCTCACATATCCCACACAAGGAACATTCCTGGAGCACCTAGTTCAGGTGATAAAAGAGACTGTGCCACTGGGTCTCAAATGACACCTGCTACATAAGGACATTCTACAAAGATTGTGAGACATTTCTTATTGGTTCTTTATTATATTTATTATCTCCATTTTTATGTTTCCCTTCTCTTTTTTAATGTTTTCTTTAAGTTCATCTACTCTTCTCCTAAGTTCATTGAGCATCCTTATAACCAGTGTTTTGAACTCTACTGGTAGATTGCTTGTCTCCATTTTGTCTAATTCTTTTTCTGGAGTTTTGTTCTATTCTTTCATCTGAGACATATTATTTTGTCTCCTTATATTTTCTGCCTTCTTGTGTTTGTTTCTATGTATTAGGTAGCAATGCTACATCTCCTGATCTTGGTAGAGTCGCCTTATGTACTAGGTGCCCTGTGGGGCCCAGTGCTGCAGTCTCCATGGTCACCTGAGCCAAGTGCTCTGTGTCCCTTGTGTGGCTCGTGTATGCCCACCTGCCTTAACTGAGTCTTGATTGCTGTTGGCACATCAATGGACAAGATTGACTCTCAGACTGATTGGCTGTGAGAACTGGCTGTGACTTTAGTGGAGGAGCTGTTGCTCATGGGCTGACCCCATGGAGCAAGATTTGCTTTAGCGGTGCTCTGATGCTTGCTGAGTCTGCCCTATCAGTGTGCTTTTTGTGGAGGTGGTATCTTATATGGTCCCAGGCTGGCCACTGGGTGTGTTGGTTCTGCGGCTTCTGATAAGGGCTCTGGTGCAGGCCAGGATCAACTACTGCCTGTGCCTGCCTCTGGGCCACCTGGTATGAGCTACAAAGTGATCTGCCTATGCCTGCCACTTGTACTGGGCTTATTGATTCCTAGTAGAGGCTAAATTATAATCCGAGGCTGGCTACTACTTGTGTTAGGCTTGGGGCCACTTAGTAAGAGATATGGGGCCTGCCGAGACCAGACATTGATTGTTTAAGGTTAGTGAACCTTTAATACATTATTTAAAATCTGAAGCATGAGCCAAAACACACCATTTGTGAGGAAAATCCTTTAGAAGCACTTTGGGCCCACAAGTTGGATAGGTGGAGTCCCAGGGAATCGCCAGGTGGAGGCAAATGGTGTCAGCCAGGTTGATAGAGGCTCAGATTTGGCACCCACCAGTCCCTACAGGTTGAGCGTGGGGAGGGCTCAACAAAGGAACAATTACTTCTGCCAGGACTTCTGTCTAGGAAAAAGCGCCCTCTCCAACTCTGGTTCTGATGCCAGACAATTCAGTTCTTCCCCACATGATCCTGGCACTTTCTGAGCTGCTGCCCCAGCTCTGGTGCTCAAAACGAGCAGGCCGTCAGCAAGTAAGTTTATGTGCAGGCTCTTTCAGAGGAATGTCTGAGAATCCAGAAGCCCTCCATCTCATTCAGCCACAATCCCTCAGCCACAATCCCCACTAGTTTTCACAACCAGAAGTTATGGGGACTTCTCTTCCCAGCACTAGAACCCTGAGCGGGGGAGCTTGATAGGGGCTGGGATCCCTCACTCCTCTGGGAGGACCTCTGTAGTTGAGGTATCCCTTCTCATTTTTAACTGTCACACATGGGTACAGGACTAGCCCATTCTATGTCTCTGCCCCTCCTCTAAATCTATAATTTTTAAAAATTTTATTGCTTAAGATTTTATATTTACATATTTAATCTATCTGGAATTTATTTCTGAATATGATATTTTCTAGAAGACCAACTTTGTTTCTCTCCCAAAAGGAAATGAGTTGTGACCATTATATTTATTGAATAAAATACTTTTTACCATTTGAATAGAATACAGTCTCTTTAATATATTTTGATACATACTGAGATCTATGTCTGGGCTTTCTTTCTGTTTCATTCATCTGTTTATTCATACTTTTGCCAGTACCATAGTGTTTTGGTATGCTGGAAAAGCTAAGTTCCTCCTCTGTTTTTCTAAGTTTCTATATTTCTATGTTTTTGGCTTCTCTAAGCTATATGATTTTCAATTGAACTTTAAAATTATTTTCCCAATTTTTGTCTTAAACTTTTGTGCCAGATTGTAATTTCAAAAGCTGGCTGATCTCACAGTGCTTCTTATAATTTTCTTACAATATGTCTTTATCCTTTTGACTATGTTAGATGTGACAATATGTGACTTCCAAAGCTATGCCACAAAATGTAATAACATTCCTGTTTGCTTTGCTTGAGTTTCTTGTTCTCAAGCAGCGATGTGGGGGGACCCACTTGGGGAGGAATCGAAGGACCAAGTCCCTGACCCACAGCCCCAGATGAGCTCAGGGCCAACAGTCAGTACCAACTTACCAACAATTTGAGCAACTTTAAATTGGATCCTCCAAGAAATTCTAATTAATATCCAACTTTTGATAGGTCAGAAATTGGATAAAATGACCTTAAATTTCTTATGGAAAATAAATATCTGGAGATAATCAGTAACTAATTTTTAAGTAAAACAATGTATATTCACACAAATGAAAGATACATATAGATTCTGAGTTTTAAAAAAACCTAAAACTTACTTTTTATAATTAAGTGATGAACTTTTTGTACAACATTAGTTAGTAACTATGATACATATTACTCCTATTTATCAATACCTGTTTCTCTCTGTCCTGACACACTGGAGTATTGCATCACCCCATTCAGTTGAAGTTAGACATGGTCAGGTAAAACATTTTTGGCAAATGATGTTTGAGCTTTTATTTTTCAGCAAAATATTTAATTGCCTCTACTGAACCCTCTAGCTTGTTCTTCCATTACCATGATGTTTACATAATACTTATATAATTGGAAGAGTAAGAAAATCTGGAATGGTAAAGCAACCCATAGCAGAATGCTATGCTGGAGTCATTTGGATCCTCAAAAGACTTGGTGTGTTTTAAACTGCTTAGATTTTGCCCAGCTGGGCATGGCTCAGCGGTTGAGTGTCGACCTAGGATCCAGGTGATCGGGGTTCGATTCCCAGTCAGGGCACATGCCCGGGTTGCGGGCTTGATCAATGACTCTCTCATCATTGATGTTTCTCTCTCTCTCCTTCTCCTTTCCTCTCCCTGAAATCAATAAAGATATATTTTTAAAAAAATAAAATAAAATAAACTGCTTAGATTTTAAGATTGGTTCACTCAGCATAATTTAGCCTTGTGTGAATATTCTAATAAAGTTACATCTTAGAAATAAAGTTACTATATCTGGTATAATTTATTTTCTCTTTCACAGTTTTGAGCAAATAACACTGAAAAATACTTGCATAATAAAACAAAGACTAAAATAACCTGTCTATAAGAAGTATAAATATACTTACATTTCAGACACTTTAAGCAGCCAAATCACCTTAAAACTGATTCCAATTATTCAATAGCATAACCTGAAAAATATCAATGCTTCAGACAGAAGTGTGGAAAATAAGTGTTAAAAAGAAAAGATGTAAAAGGTATTATGAAAAGTGATAAATTCAACCAAGCAAAAAAAACCTATCAAAATATATTTTCATTTAACATTTGATTACCATATGAATTCCATATTGTTATTTTGTACAAAAGTAATTCTTGGAACTTGGTTTTATTTGGAATTTCAGGTACTTTTTTTCAGTTTCTAAAATATACATTTTTTTATAGAAATGATTATATATTTTAAATTTGGTAGGTTTTCAATAAAAGAAAATTAAGTTAAAAACTATACTTGACAGGCCAGATGCCCAAATCTTAATTGCCAGAACTGTTAAACTGTCAAAAATAACACGTGAACAAAGTGAAATAAATTTAACATCAAGTTTTACTTAAAAAATTATAGAGCTCCGTATAAAATTCAACATCTGTGGCCTTTACCAAAGACAACTGAAAAGTCTTGATATGAATTATGGGTTTATAAATCATATGGGCAGCAATAAGATACTTTAAAATTTGTCTCAAATTATTCAAAAGCTAACCCTCATCCCTATTTGCAAAATGTATAATTATCCCTATTCCCATACTCAAGGCTGTAGATCACAAAGTTCTAGATTAGCAAGAAAAAAAGTACTTCTCAGCTGGATTTCACAGGGATTATCCTTCCAATGCACTCCTTTTTCTGCACCAAAATAGTCAGTGCATTCACTTTTTTTCTTTCTTTTCAACTCTAGTTGACACGTTAGCAGCTACACATATCCTGGCACAATTGAAGAAGATCATTCCTTTTTTCTTAAAGAAAAAGCCTTAACTATGTTTTCAATACAGTATTTATATCCGAAAGAATCAATAATCTCCCTGTCCAGATAAGTATTACTGACATAAAACTTAAAACTATATTACATCAATGCTGAGACACCCATTTTACTTTTAAAAACTAACATATTTGAAAATAAGGTGAAATTTGTAACTGATTGTGGCTTACAATTGCCTTTGTCCAGGAAGCAATCACGGTATAGTTGTCATTGCCTGTGCATGTTCAAATGCAGTAAAAAACCTGTTCATATTGTCATCACTCAAACTGTATTATAGACATTGAATTACAGACACATAGAATTAAATATTTTAAAACGTTTTTTAAAAGATCACATTGTGAGTTAGCATTAAAATAAAATAAAAATTACTGTGTATGCAGGAAAGCATAGCAACAGAACAGGGGTCACAATATAATAGCAAGTAAATAATCTCATTAGTGGCATGAACTCTGCAAATTTAGTTACCTAATGAGCAGGCTGTGATATGGATGACAGTGTGCAAGATATTTATTAGAGAGTGTTCTTGGGATCAACACCCGTTGAAAGAACACAAAGCAGAATTGGACAGAAGGAGAAGTTGGGACAAGATTTGCCTCAGCTGTACCCAAAGGGCTGGTCCTACAGAATCATCCAGATAGAGTTGGAATAAAGAGAATGGGCCTTTAGGCATTTAATACAACTTGCCTCAGAAATGGAGTGTGCCCTTAGGTGTGGCAACTTACTTTAGCCAGACAATTCTGAAGAAAGCTGACAGCCAAGGGCTGTCTAGTGGCCCTTAGTAGTTGGGAGACTATATATTTCCTGAAAGAGAATCAGAAGTAGCAATATAGTGTCCACCACAGAGTTCAATTTCATTTTTTCTTCCAAAGCAATAACAAGATACTTTAAAAGACCACAGAAAGAACAATCTAAGTAAATGAAGCTCTGTTAAGTTTTATTACTGTGATATAGGCAAGGAGTTTACCAATCACATGACAAGCAATGGAATTGAAGGCAAGAAAATTACTATGTTCTTGGGAATAGATGAAAGAAGATGAAAGAGACTGATATAACCCATTAATATGTAGTGCAGGGATATTATTAAAGCATTGTGTTATCCACAATCATCATTATATTCTTGGTTCATAGTCTAATTGGCAGAATATTTTCCCTTAAAAGAATATAAAATAATATTGCATCTAAGAATCAATGGCATCATATATTTGATGAAGTAAGGGATATATATATATGTGTGTGTGATTTTAAAAATCTAAACACTATAAATAAGCTATGAAATGAAAAGAAAATACCACCTTTTCTCTCCTTTCCCTATTCATAAATCCCTCTCTTTTTTCAGATTTAGACAAATTATTTTTAATTTTTAATTCTTTGCACATGGTATGTTCTTTTTCTGGTGGCCTCTTAAGGAAGAAAGAAGATACTAAGGCTTGTTAAAGTTTATATATATATATTTACTATGGTGTTTGAAAGATTAGTCTCCCTCTAGTTCCTGAAGTCTAATTTCCTACATTCTATTCAGAAAACTTAAAACAGCATAAAATAGCCCAATCCATGAATCTTCAGCAGTGTTCAAATTTTTATGAAAGATGAGAAGATTATGAAACTAAATAACAAAATTATTCTAAACAGAGCCTATCCTGATTTCTTGTCTCCACAACTGTATCACACTTTTTTGGTGAGTAGCCTTCTCCTTTCCTTCAGAGCAATTGTTAAATGGTTAATAGAAGCCCCAACAAAATAGCAAATCAACAATTTCTACCTCTTATTTTAACCCCTCTCTGGATTTCAGTCACCCAAATGGAAATCGAAATGACCTTCGAATGGTTAGGTGTGCTCAGTTCCCATGGCTAAAATGGTGGTCTGTGGGTGGGGCTGAGTATACAGGTTTTAGAGTTACCAAACTTGCTGGCTCACCCTGGACAACTTCTCTTCATTTAAAGTTGCCTTAAATCCTCTGTAATACGATTAACAACGTGATGTCCATCTTCTCTCTTCTGGCAAGACTGTAATTTGAATACTGAGTTCAGGCTGAGTATTTACAGTTATATTATAATTGTCACTGAGATGAATGCTATGAAAAAGAGTTTGTGGTTTTAGGAGAGTATAAAATATGGCCGTTAGGCCTAGTATGGGAGGTCAAGAGAGACTATCAATCTTTTTCATCTCCTGTCTTCTTTGGGTTCCATTCACTCCGCTTCATCTGCTCTCCCTCTTCATGTGGATGCTGTTCGCATTCTCCTTTCTGGACAGTGACTCTCACACCATCTACCTTACAGACCCTGTTCCTTCTCCCAGCTCAAACTCCCATTTACCACAGGAAGGAAGCTCCAGTTCCTGCTTCTCTGGGAAGGAGAAACTGGACTCCCCCCACCCGCACAGTACTCCTTACCACACTATAGGGCAGAGTTCCTAACCATAGGAGTTCTATTAATAGTCTTTTTGTTTTCATATATTGCATTAGCCATAGAAACACCTTCTCATGCCTGAGGCCTTGTCTACAGGGAGATTTGGGTTAATTCAGTGCAAAAACTAGCTAGACCTATTCATTTGGCATTGATTCAGTAGGACATGTTCTTTAATGGGCCAAAGCAGCAGGTTTGTGTGAGTACACAGATCAGAACACAGCAGGTAATATTTAGAAATGAAGCTGAGTGCATTTTTTCTTTTTCTTTCCTATTGTGATAAAAACAGATGACATACAATTTACCAATGTAACCATGCTTAAGTGTGCACTTCAGTAGTGTTTAATATATTCACATTATTGTGAAAAAGATCTTCAGAACTACTTAATCTTATAAAACTAAAACTCTATACCCATTAAACAACTCTCCCTCTCTCCAGTCCCTCACAACCACCGTACTGCTTTTTGTTTTTATGAGTTTGACTACTTTAGATATCTCATAAGTGGAATCATACACTTTTTTGTGTGACTGGTTTCTTTCACTTAGCATCACGTTATAAATCCCTCTCTTCAAAGAAACAAGCATTACAGGCATACCTACTGTTTTGTTGCACTTCACTTTATTGCACTTCACAGATGTATTTTTTTACAAATTGAAGGCACGACCCTTCACCAGCAAAAAGACTATGACTCACTTTTATGATGATACTCGCTTTATTGCAGTGATCTGAAACCAAAGCCACAATACTTCCTAGATATGCCTGTGATAGCTTTTAAGAGGCTATTTTTTCTCCAGAATTGCTTAAATTTGAAATTTTTCAATCCTCCAGAAAATGTATAATATAATGAACACACCTTCTATCAATCAATCATCAATCAATCAATCGCTTCTCTCTCTCTCCACCCACACACACACAAGCATATTTGAAAGGGCAGATAAATTATTCGAAACTATGTTTCAGACATCTTGAAACTTTACCAGTATATACTTAAACATGTATCTCCTAAAACAAAGGCATACATAATACCATATATTATACCCCAAATATTTAGAACCGAAACAATAATCACATCTAAAATACAATCTATATTGAAATATCTTCAAAAGTCAAAAATATCCTATTAAGCTGTCTCATCTGTTAAAAAGAAATGAAATTGCATTAGACAGAAATGGCAAAACAGATTTTATTGCAGTTACTGCAGTAGCAGGAGAGATGCAGACACAGAACTGAGCTCAACTTCAAATATAACAAGGGCAAAGGTGGATTTATTGCCAATGGGCAAGGTGAGGGACTCATTGAATAAACAATCACAAAGAAAAAATTGATTGGATATTAAGGGTAGGGGTATTCTCCCTAAACTGTCTTACCAGGAGTCTTCATAAAACTGGGATTAACTGAATTCTATGACAAAATAGGGCTCAGCTGGCCAAGGAAAAATGTCTTAGTTGAGAAGAAGGCTTACAGGAGCCTGACTAAAATTTGATCAACCCTCATACCCAAACCAGAATCTAATCAAGAAACACACATTGCACTTGGTTTTCATTAAGTTCCCTTTATCAGGTATAGTTCATCCTCATTTACCTGTTTTTTATTATACTGACATTTGGAAGAGTCCAGGCAAGTTTTATTTTACAAATCCCTCTAATTTAGATGTAACTGCTTGTTTTTCATGATTAAATTTAGATTAAACGTTTCAATAAAACTATTACAGAGGTCATGCTTTCCAGATACTTAGAAGTTAAGGAACAGCTGAGTGGATAAAAAAGCTGTGGGACATTTATACCATGGAATACTATGCAGCTATAAAGAGGAAGGATCTCGTGCCCTTTGGGACAGTATGGAGGGGCCTGGAGAGTATTATGCTAAGTGAAATAAGCCAGACAGAGAAAGACAAATTATCACATGATCTCACTTACATGTAGAATCTAAAGAACATAATAAACTGATGATCAAAATAGTTTCAGTGACATAGAAGCATGGAACAGACTGAGAGATCTCAGAGGGAAGGTGGGGGTGGGTGGGTGGGGAGAGATTAACCAAAGAATTTATAAGCATGTGTACATAACCCATGGACACAGGCAATAGTGTGGCGAGGTACTGGGGAAGGGGGTGGGTGGAGGGTGGAAGGGGTTAAAGGGGAAAAAGGAGACATCTGTAATATTTTCAATAATGATAAATTTTTAAAAAATAAACAACAGTTCTCTTTAAACAATATAATGTAGGAAGTGAGAGAGAAGTTGTTATTCATTGGGAAAATGCTGATTTCCTCCTAAAATAGGCATGGCAATTCTGAGAAATTAATGTATATTTTGGGGCTTGTATTCCAAATAAAACAAAATTTGGGAAAGCGTCCTATCTCTCTTGTTATATACTAAATGCAACAACTCTGTCACCTTCTGAGATATAGTGGTTGACTGGTCAATATTTCACAGAAATATCCTTCAGTGGAGACATGATGTCAACTGAGGTGACTTAGCGATATTCAGCTAATAGCTGGCCCTGTTTGGAGGGAACTTTTGCTTATCACCTCTACATCAGAGTAGTAGCATTTCTAATATAATTAATTCAGGGATCAAGAGCAAGTGTTGTGCCATGCAGGATGTGGAAGCTGCCAGTCCTTAAAGACTTGATCTAGAACCTGACATAGCATTGCTTCTGCTGTATTCTAACGATTCAAGCAGTCAGGGAGTCCACCCAAATTCCTGGTCAGTGTCACAAACCCACCTCTCAATGGAAGTAGTATCAAATTTGTGTGGGCATATTTAGTCTGACACATTCAACTGTATAGATTACAATTTTTTTATTTTTTTAAATGAAAATGAGATGACAATTTTTGAAAGCAGGAAATAGATATTGGCCAACTAGTTTTATCACCTTTATAGTTCCTTTGAAATGAACAACATAAGGTTTTGATCTCTCTCTAAATCTAAGAAATACTGGATGGTTTGCTGTGTCTGGTCTTCAATGCTTACTTATTATTGAAGTAGATGACAGCACTCATAATTCATCCAGGAATCTATACTCTGCAAGAAATTTATAGAGTATGGTCTTAGTGAATGAAAGGACTATTCTGACTCTTTAATATATCATCTTTCTTTTTTTAGAATATTTTTATTGATTTCAGAGAGAAAGGAAGGGAGAAGGAGAGAGAGATAGAAACATCAATGATGAGAGAGTTATTGATCAGCTGCCTCTCGCACGCCCCCTGCTGGGAATAGAGCCCGAAACCCTGGCATGTGCCCTGACTGGGAATCGAACTGCCATCTCCTGTATCATAGGTCGATGCTCAACCGCTGAGCCATGCCAGCCTAGCTACATCATCTTTCTTAATTGAGTTGTCTTTTAATACCCTTTTGTTCATATTTTAACAGGGTTATATGTTTTTTCTCTTCAATTTATAGGCTCTCCTTACTAATTAGGAGAATTAATTATAAATTAGTATATTATTATTATTTCTTGCTCTGTTGGACATGTTGCAAATGTTTATGCTCAGTCTATTGTTTATATTTTGACATTGTTTATGGTGTTTTTTCCAAATTACCTTTTTTAGGCAATCAAAATATCTATATTTTGCTTTATGACTTATGTATTCATTTCCTAGCTTAATAAATTTTTCTTCATCTTTAGTATATACAAAATATTTTACTAATTTCCCCCTAACATTAATATTATTATATTTTATAGTTTTTTTAAGATACCATTAATTTTATGATGTCATTCTTTTAAGCACACAAAGAAGGAAGTAGTATTGCCAATTCAACTGACACAATGCTTTCTTATCATTTATAACTTTTATTTTATTATGCTATATCACTTTTGCAGATTTATAAAAAGGAAATATATGTGAAATAAATTGATTAAAATATTTCTCATATTTCTTTACCCTGAAGGTACAATTGTTTCCAATTGATTTTCAAATTGAAATTATAGATTTATATATATATTTTTTATATAACTTTGAGCTATGTCATCAAGAGTATTCCACTATTGTCTTCTGGATTTTCCTAGTAACCTCAGGCTCCCAATGTATAAGTTTTAATGAGTTTTTTTCATAACTTTATCACTTGTCAGTAGACTCATATTGTTCATTAAATGATTTGATCTAGTTTATTGAATCAATATTGAAGGAATGGAGCTATACAGTCATATAACCAGAAATGATAACCAAACTCATACATGTGCAGGCAATGGCAACTATGCCATGACTGTCATTTGTCTACAAGCAATTGCAAGAAACCTTTAATTGTAAGATATATCTTATTTCACATAAGTTAGAATGTGAAAAAGAAATATTCACCTTAAAATAGATGGACTACTGTATTTTTATTACTAGGCATTTAACACATTTGGCATGGCTTCTATATGTGATAAGACTTGGAGATCTTGCTACATTTTTGTCCTGATGAACACCATTGAATTTTAAAAGGTCATTACATAAAACATATTTCTTCCTCTCTGAAGGTAGGAAGCAACTGAGAGATAGGTGCAAGATATAGACACCTAGTGATCAAAATGTCAGCTTTATTACAGATGATAAAAGAGAAAAAAAATCTATAGTTCTTTGCTCAAAAAACCTTCCTAATATTCTCTGCCTCACATCCTTCATCCCTGCTGTGTATAGACCAGCACTATCCAATAGAACATTCTGTAATGATAAAAATATCCTCTATTTGCACTCTCCAATCAGGTAGCCATTGGCACATGTGGCTATTAAGCACTTGAAATATGGTTAGTGTGAATAAAGAATTGAATTGTTAATTTTACCTAATTTAAAAGTACATTGCCACATGTTTTAGTGATTATTATATTGGACAGCTAAGATCTAGATTATGTCATTAGCTTCACTCAGTTAATAATCATGGAAAAATAGATGCCATCCACCAACATGTAATTTCTTTCTCTTAGGAGAAGAATGAATTGAGACTAAAATTGTTTCTCTATCTGCATATCTTCTACATCAATCAAATCTTTACATGGAAACCTGAATTCATAGAGAAATAAGGATTCCCTTCTACAAATAGCCAGGGGTTTTGTCAAAATGTATTAAATAAACCAGTGGGTCTCAAATACCAGCAGCATCAACATAACCATGTGTAGTAATTATCTATTGCTGCCTACCACTATTATCACACACTTAGTGAATTTATTCTTTTCCATATACCAAGTATGCTATATTTATTTTGTATTAAATTTATTGGGGTGACATCAGTTAATAAAATTATATAGGTTGCAAGTGTACAATTCTATGATATATCATTTGTATATTGCATTGTGTATTTACTACCCAAAGTCAAATCTCCTTCCATCACCCCTTTTATCCTTAAATGGCCCCCCACCACCCTTTCCCTCTGGTAACCACTATACTGTTGTCTGTCTATGAGTTTTTGTTTGTTTGTTTGTCTTGTTTGTTCATTTGTTGCTTTAAGTTTTATATCCCGCATATGAGTAAAATCATATGGTTCTTAGCTTTTTCTGATTGGTGTATTTCACTTAGCATAATATTCTCAAGGTCCATCCATGTGGTCGCAAATCGCAGTATTTAATATTTTCTTATGGCTGAGTAGTATTCCATTTTATATATGTACCACAACTTCTTTATCTAATCATCTACTGAAGGAAACTTTGGTTGTTTCCATGTCTTGGCCACTGGGAATAATGCTGCAGTCAACTTTGGGGTACATATATCTTCTCAAATATTTTTTTCAAATCTTAGGGTAGATACCCAGAAGAGGGGTTGCTGGGTCATATGGAAACTATTCTTAATTTTTCAAGGAAGCTTCATACTGTTTCCATAGTAGCTATACCAGTTTACATTCTGACTTAAAACACACACACACACACTTATTATTTCTCAGTTTCTCTGAGTGAAAGTTCTGGTTGTCGCTTAACTGAGTACTCTGCAAGAGCTCAGTCAAGGTATTGGCTAAAACTGAGTACTCAAAACAAAGTTTAATTGGGGAAGGATGTGGTCCCAAGATAACATGGTTGCTGAAAGCATTCATTTACTTGAAGGTTATTAGACTAAGAGCCCCAATTTTTTTCCTAGCTATCAACAAGGGTATGCCTGCAGTTTCTTCTTATGTGGCCCTCTCCATGAGGCAACTCATGGCATGGCAGCTTGCTTCTTTAAAGCCAAGGAGAGACAAATTCTCTTAGCAAGACAGAAGTTATAATCTTATGTAACATCAACACTTAGGAATAATTACAGCCTGGCGGGGCGTAGCTCAGCGGTTGAGCATCGACTTAGGATCCAGGAGATTGGGGTTCGATTCCCGGTCAGGGCACATGCCCGGGTTGCAGGCTAGGCAGCGAATCAATGACTCTCTCATCATTGATGTTTCTCTCTCTCTCCTCCTCCTTTCCTCTCTCTGAAATCAATAAAGATATGTTAAAAAAAAAAGGAATAATTACATATATACCATCTCTTTTGCCATATTCTATTGTTTAGAATTAAGTCAAAGGCCTTTTCAGCAATCAATAAGAGGGAATTTCAAGAAAGAGTGAACGATAGGTGGTGGTGATCATGGGATCCACCTTAAATTCCACTAGGGAATTTGTTGGGAATGTAAATTTGGGGGTTTTATTTTATTTTACTTTTAAATTGCAGTTTACATTCAATATTATTATGTATTAATTTCAGGTATACAGTACAGTGGTCAGACAATCATATACTTTACAAAGTGGTCCCCCAATATTTCCAGTACCCACCTGGCACCATACATAGTTATTACAATATTATTGACTATGTTCCCTAGGCTGTAATTTATATCCCCTTGACTATTCCATAAGTACCAATCTGTACTTCTTAATCTCTTCACCAGTTTCACCCAGTCACCCAACCCCCCTCCCTTACTGCCTATGTTTTCCTCTAGGAGTTTTATGGTTTCAGGTCTTACATTTAAGTTTTTAATCCATTTTGAGTTTATTCTTATATAGGTGTAAGAAGGTAACCTAGTTTTATTTTATTTTTTTTGCATGTATCTGTCCAATTTTCCCAACACCATTTATGGAATAGACTGTCTTTACCCCATTGTATGTACTTCCCTCCTTTGTCATATATTAATTGACCATATAGGAGTGGATTTATTTCTTGGCTGTCTGTTCTGTTCCATTGATCTATTTGTCCTTTTTCATGACAGTATCATGCTATTTTCATTACTATCACCTTGTGATATAGTTTGATAGCAAAGAGTGTGATACCTCCCACTTTGATCTTCTTTTTCAAGATTGATGTCACTATTTGAGGTCTTTTGGATTTTGAAACAAATTTGGGGATTGTTCTAGTACTATGAAAAAATTTCCATTGGTATTTTTATACGAATTGTTTTGAATCTATAGATTGCTTTGGGTGTTGCAGACATTTTAATGTCGTTAATTCTTATCCATGAACAAGATATAGGCTTCTATTTATTAGTTTCTTCTTTGACTTCTTTCTAGAGTGTTTTCTAATTTTCTGAGTACAAGTCTTTTACCTCCTTGGTTAAATTTATTCCTAGATATTTTTAAATGTCATTGTAAATGTGATTGTTTTCTTAGTTTAACTTTCTGATATAATATTATTGGTATATAGAAGTGCAACAGATTTCTAAATAATTATTTTGTATTATGCTACTTTATTGAATTTATTTATCATTTCTAGTAGTTTTTTTTCCTAGTAGTTTTTTGATGGAATCTTTAGAGTTCTCTATATACACTATTATGTCATCTGCAAATAATGACAGTTTTACTTCTTCTCTTCCAATTTGGATACCTTTTATTTCTTCTTTTTTATCTGATTGCTCTGGCTAGGACTTCCAGTACTATGTTGAATAAAAGTGGTGAGAGTGAGCATCCCTGTCTTGTTCTAGATCTTAAGGAAAACACTTAGTTTTTCCCCGTTGAGTATAATGTTGGTTGTTGGTTTGTCATATATGACTTTTATTATTTTGAGATATGCTCTATTTCCACTTTCTTGAGAGTTTTTATCATAAATGGGCCCTAGATTTTGTCACATGATTTTCCTGCATCTATTGATATAATAATATGATTTTTATCCTTCATTTTGTTTATGATTTTTATCACATTAATTGATTTGTGGATATTGAAATATATCTTTGCATACCAGGCAAAATCCCACTTGATCATGGTGTATGATCTTTTTAATGTATTGCTGAATTTGATTTGCCATTATTTTGTTGAGGATTTTAACATCTATGTTCATCGGGGGTATAGGCCTATAATTTTCTTTAGTTGCACCTTTATTTGGTTTTGAAATTAGGATAATGCTAGCCTTGTAAAAGGAACTTGGTAGCATTTCCTTCTCTTGTGTATTTTAGAATAGTTTGAGGATAGGTGCTATTTTCTTTGAATGTTTGGTAAAATTCATCTGTATATCCACCCAGTCCAGAGCTTTTGTTTGTGGGGATTTCTTGATTACTGCTTTGATATATTTGGATTTAATGGGTCTGTTTAGATTCCTGATTCCTCTTGATTCAGACTTGGGAGCTTGTCTGTTTCTAGAAATTTATTAATTTCTTTCTGATATTCAGTTTGTTGGCATATAATTGTTCATAGTATTTTCTTATAGTCCTTTCTATTTCTTTGGTGTCAGTTTTTACTTCTTTTTTATTTCTAATTTTATTTATTTGGGTCTTTTCTCTTTTTCTTGATGAGCCTGGATAAAAGTTTATCAATTGCTTTTATCTTTTCAAATAACCAGTTCTTGGTTTCATTGAATTTTAATTGTTTTTTTTTAGACTCTATTTTATTTATTTCCACTTTGATCTTTAGTATTTTCTTCCTTCTATTCACTTTGGGACTTTTTTCTCTTCCTCTGGTGAAAGGTTAGATTGTTAATTTGAAGGTTTTCTTGTTTCTTGATGTAGGCCTGTTTTTCTATGAATACCCATCTTAGAATTGGTTTTGCTGTGTCTCTTAGATTTTGGGTTATCATTTTGTCATCTTCATTTGTCTCAAGGTATCTTTTGATTTATTCCTTGATCTCAATTTTAATCGATTTATTTTTAAATAACATGTTATTTAGCCTCCAAGTGTTTGTGTGTTTTTTTAGGTGTTTTTTTTTGTTTGTTTGTTTTTTTGTAATTAATTTTTAGCTTCATGGCATTGTATTCCAAAAAGATGCTTGAAATTATTTCAATTTTCTTAAATATTTGAGGCTTGTTTTGAGACATGTTGTCTATCCTGGAAAATGTTTTATGTGCAATTGAAAACATATATATCTGCAATTTTAGGGTGTAATACGCTGAAAATATCAATTAAACCCATTTGGTCTAGTGTGTCACTAAATAAAGGCGTCCCTTCCCTTGTTAATTTTTGTCTGGAAAATATCTCCATTGATGTCAGTGTGGTATTAAATTCCCCTACTATGATTGTATTGCTGTTATTCTCTCCCTTTATGTGCTTCAATATTTGCTTTATATATTTTGGTGTTCCTATGTTGTTGCATTAATGTTGCATAAATTACAAGGATAATTTCCTCTGGTTGGGTTGATCCTTTTATAACTATGTAATGACCTTCTTTGTTTCTTGTTATATTTGTTTTAAAGTCTATTTTGTTTAATATACATATTGCTACTTGGGGCCTTATTTTAGACTTTCTAAATCAGAAACTAAAGGTAAGCCTCCAAAATCTGTGTTTTAACAAGACCTTTAGATGATGCCGTTACACGCTCAAATTTCAGAATCACTGAAATAACCCACTTTTGCCCCACTGAACTGAAATGCTAACTTTGTCATATATGTATTAGCGATTGTTAGTTGTCTACCAATATCTGTTTTTCCTTTCATCTGAAGTTGTATACTCTTCACTTTTCAGCTGAACACATGGCTACCTAATAATATTTCATCTTTTGGCTTCTTTTGTACTAGGTGTGGCCAGGTGACTAAATTCTGGGTTAGTGGAAGTGGTATGTGTGACTTGTCAGAAAGTGATCTTAAAAGAAGGAAGTTGTGCTTTCTTTTTTTCTTTTCTCTTTCTTGCTGACTGTGATCCAGGTGGGATTACTGGAACAGAAGCAGTTATATTGATAACACATGACCTTAAAAATGGAGACCACACAATATGAAATAGCAAGACAGAAGAAGTCAGTACCACTAATACTATATAATTGCATATCAGCACTAAATTATTTCCTCCAGAATAATGAGAGAAATAAAATAGTCTCTTTTTAAAACACTGGTATTTTGGGTGTCTTGCAGTTAAACTTAAATCTAACATTATGTATGCATTTGGATTTATTTCTGAACCCCCTAATCTTTCCCTTTAAAAGATATATTTTTCTATTTCTGTCTTGAAGTCACTGCATATGGAGTAAATAGTAAGTTTTAACATCTGGCAAGGCAAGTCTTCCTCTTGATACTCTTCTTTTTCAAAAGTAGTTACTTGAACTTCAAAGTAATTAAATGCAGATTCCCAAAAATATAACTCCATTAAGAGTATTACTTGATGCACTAAAGAAATGCATTAACTTGTGAGGTAATTATATTTTGATATTATGCCTACCCATCTGAGAACATGGCTTGGGTATCTACAGATTGATTTTACGGTCTTCTATGAAATTTTATCATCTTCATATAGACACTACCTTGTTCCTATTAAATTTATTCCAAAGTATTGTATGGTGATAACATGAGGGTGAATGAGATATTTTTTCTCTTCTATTGTTAATTAAATAGTCTATATAGAAAATCTATTGACATTTTCTTTTTAAATATATCATTATTGATTTCAGAGAGAGGAAAGGAGAGGGAGAGAGAGACAGAAACATTAATGATGAGAGGGTCATTGATCGGCTGCATCCTGCACGCCACCGACTGGGGATCGACTGGGCCATGTGTCCTGACCAGGAATCGAACCCCGACCGCCTGGATCCTAGGTCGATGCTCAACTGCTGAGCCACGCCCCGCTGGGCCTATTGACTTTTTAATTTGATTCCATACATGCCTTCAAATTGTCTTACTATTTTTACCTGTTTGTAGAAGAGTTTGTGGAATTCCTAGAATATTTTTGACAAAACTTTGTTTTCAATATTTATTTAAATAAATTTTCTTTACTTTTGCAATATTTATAATGAAAGTTTTATTTTATTATCTCATTTTACTATATAAAACCTCCCAAAACAATGTTTACTAATACTGACACCTGTCTTTTTCTGACAATAAAAAAAATCACTATTTCATTATTGCTTATGTTTGCTGTTAGATTTATTGCAAAATGTAATTATCATATTTCATAGTGTTTTTTTTTAAATTTCTGTATACCTACATTTTATTTTAATTAGATGTTTAATTTCAGCATCTATTGCTACAATCATATATTTTCCCTTTAATGTATTGGTAAATTCAGTTGATATATTTCCTTAAGAAAAAAAGAATGTTGCATTTATGATGTCAAATATACTCATTCATCATTGCACATTGTCTTCTTAATTTATACCTTAATTTGACTGACTATTTTAAAAACTGGTTTTATATGTGTTTATAATTTAATTTTGCTTAATATTTTCTTCTTTTGTGCTACTTTCTAGGTTTGCCATTGAAGTAGTAAGGTGTTCTTTGTTTTATAATGTGAATTATATAGATTTTCATTTTTTTCTACTGATGAATGAATTTGAAAACTATAGGAGTTTTATGTCTTAAAAGTTATATAAAACTGAATTGGTAAGCATTTAAGCCTGGTCTCTTTTTAAGTAAGTTTGTCTTTTGTGGCCTTTTCTCTGTTTTCTATTATTGCTTTTATGTTTAGTTATTTTACCATTTGGGGGTCAATTTGGTAATTTTTCTTAGCAATAAAATAATTTATTTCCTTCAGATTTCAAAATTATTTGAGTAGTGTCCCACATTAAATTTTTAAATAATATCCACATCTGTGATTATACCTTCTTTCTTATTTCTTGTATGACATATTTTTACTTTCTTTTTTAAATATCCTGCTTCAATTTACACAGAAGTTTACCTATTTAATTTGTATTTTTTAAAAATTGATGTTTAGTTTCATTTGTTATTTCTTTAGTTTTTAAGATTAAATGTTAGAAAAGCTGATTCCATGATGGCAGTGTGAAGACCTTGCTCTAATAAAAACAACCATAACTGGTAAAAGTTATTAATAAAGCAAACGACCATTTTAAGTCTCTGTAAATTTTTCTAAAGGCATACAATGAAACTTTTTTTCACCAAGAGAATCTACTAAATCTTGGTTAAAAAAAAAAACCCAAAACAAACAAAACTGTGTATATAACATTTGAGGTACAACCCATTTCCTCTCCCCAAACCCAGCTCAGCAAAATGAGAGGACCACTTATGATAGGATAAGCCAAGAACATAGGTTTTCTTCTTCCTCCACCTTCCAATCTAATGTTAGCGTCTTCTAGGGATGCGAGAGCTATCAGTATTTCTATTCCTCCAAGTTTTGTGTGTGTTTTTTAAGATTTTTTAAATGGAATTTTAGAGAGAGAGGAAGGGAGAGGGAGAAATAGAGAGAAACATCGATGTGAGAGCAAAACATAGATCAGCTGCCTCCTGCACACCCCTACTGGGAATCAAGTCCACAACACGGGCATGTACCCTGAACAGGAATTGGACCAGCAACCTTTCAGTGGTTGGAAAGATGCCCAAGCAACTACCTACACCTGCGAGGGCTCCTCCAAGTTTTGTGTTGTAGAATCTTTATTCCAGGCAAGTGTCTGAAAGCTCTGGGAGTCTCCTCCTCCACCCATCTTTCACTCATGGGGTGAGTACAAGCCCTTCTCAAGGGATGGTAGTCTGAGGAGACCTGGGTATGTTTGTCTTCATATCAGATTACTCATAATATGGAAGGTCCATACCAAGGGAGGCAAACTGAGAAAACGTGAAGTTACCATCAAGCAATCTCAGGCATAAAACAGGAATGTCAGAGAATAGTGAGCCACTGTCCTTGTTGCAAGTTTTAGAGTGAAGGAGAGCAGAATTTGCTCCCCCTCAAAATATGCCTCTTTGTGATAGTTATTTTCAGTTGGTTATTTTTAAGAAACAAAAGGCCCAGAATCTTTGGCTTTATTCTTAATTTCCTAGAAAAATTTAGAGGACCAGCTCCAAGAAGGGAGCTATCATCATTGATAACTATAGTTTGAAATGAACTAGGTGTGATAGGGAAGACGACCCAGCAAACATTTGTTTACCAGGCATTTGCTTTTCTATCTCCATATGAATTGCTTTCCTCTCCTTTGAAGTCCCAAACCACAACCTTTCTTTTTCCTTAGCTCAAAATGGCATAAAAGCTTTAACTGACTAATTTTTCCTTGGGCCCCATATTCTTATGGAATCCTGTATGTGCATTCATAATTAAATTTGGTTATTTCCCGTGTTAATCTGTTTTATATCATTTAAATTATTTAACCAGCTAGAAGAGCTAAGAAGGGAAAGGGTAAATTTCCCCTCCCCCACAGGAGCAATGGTAGACAGATTTTGCAAAGCAATAGAGGCAAGTTACAAGAACAGAAAACTCTGAAGCACTGCCAAGATATCAGGCTACAGTTAGAACAGACTGGGAATGTTGAAGCCTAAAAAATTTTAAATTAATGCAAATTTTGGTGGTATGCAATTTGAGAACACTATTGCCTCTATGAGAACAAGTCAAACCATACACCAGCTAGAACTTTACCACAGACAATCAAGAAAAGAGACATTTAAGAAGACACTTCCTGAGGTTATAACAGGAGAGGAGGAAGACTATATGGTCATTGATACAGGTAGTTGGAAATAAGAATTGGTAGTAGGAGCTTACGGAAATTCTGTTTGAGTTTCTGTAGTTTTCTCATTAAAATAAGAATCAATATTGTCAGCTAAGGATGAGTGAACTGATCATCTAGAAAAGTAAGAGTGTGAGGACCCACCAAGACAGAGGCAGGCCCCTAGGCCCCGAGGCAGGACAAAAGGCATACATGAGTGACTCAGTAAACTGCAGAGGGTGGAGGCAGTTCCAGGAATTAACTTAAATCGGTGGGTTTGACGAATACCAGGTGCACTCCAGCTTCAGGCACCTGTGATTGAGAAACATCCTGAGCCCACCCTTCCTAAAGAATTTATAACCCATGTAACTTTGTAACTGACAACGATTGCTTGTTCACTGTAGCCCTATATAACCTTGTGGGAAATTTAGATCGGGGTTCGAGTCAGAATTCCACTGCGTTGGATACGACCGAACCCCAGCTAGCTGAAATAAAAGTCCCTTTTGCTGTTACATTATCAGCTCTGGAGTGACTGTCTTTCCGCCGCATAGGGGATCTGATTCTCGGACATAACAAGAGAAAAAAACTAATATGGCATTGTTGTCGGGCAGCATTAATATATACTTGAAATGAAATTTCTAACATTTAGCAGACTCAAACATTCACATTTTGTTGATATTTTTTTCTCCTTTGACTTCCACAAGATTACTCTTGTTTCTTCCATCTCTATTATCTCTACCTCCCCAATTGATCATAGTGTTGCTTCTTTATCATTCATATTTCATCTCATCTCAAATGTCTTCTCACAGAAACCTTATAAGGTTATTGAGAGTTTAGCTAAGCTACTCCATAATATTTCTGTCTCAGCATCCATTTTGTGTGATTAAGGCCTCCAGGAACCTTGAACTGACACCAACCTCACATACAAGTGCATGTCCTAGATAAAGCAATGTCTCTGCCTCTCAACTCCTTCCCCTTGTATGCCACTTAATCTAAGACACCTTCCCCCAAAAAGCTTGCCAAAACCTTGCTCTTTTGGGGTTGAATTGACCAATCTAGCCTTAGCCTAGAAACCCCCAAATCACTCTATTTGTGGGCCTTAATAAAAGCATCTTCCTAGGTCCTGCTGCTGGCTCTCTTCCTACACCTTGCCTTGACCTTCCCATGTGGCCCTTTAAAACATGCTGTGTATTTCCAAAACCTGTGATTTATAACCTTCTCTATTTCATTGTTCCTTATGGTATTCATGGGACTGGTGGATCACCATCTGACACCCCAACACCCTGGGGCTCTATTTAACAAATATTAATTTAACAGAAATCACAACATACGTGGTTATGGTACTTGACTAAATCAAATCTATTTCATCTAGTTCAATTATTTATGGCAATTCTATTCATTTTAATAGTGATTTTTTTTAGGAGAATGTGATCTAATTTTGGCCAATAAAATAGTGAGCTGGTTTCTGAGAAAGATTTTTTTCATTCTTAAATGATATCATCTCATCTTCTTTTTCTGGGTGTTGCTGTGTCTAGATGTGAAAACAAAATTGCAGCAGTCTTCTTACTTCCAGCCTGAGGATGAAGCCAACAAACAATGGTAGGTAAGACCAAGGGAATTACAGGGAAGAAAAGTTAGAGTCTGGGTGTAACCCATCAGAAACGTCCTTGTGTTAGTGATACTGTTGGGGGCAGAAATATTAACTATTCTCCTTTAACTATGATTTTAGCTATAGTTATAAGAAATTTTAATCATGTTCCGTTAACTATGATTGTTCTATTCTAATTAGAAAAAGCACTTTCTAACCTGGCTGGGAGTTATACACCCCAGATCACTGGGGGAATGGACTGGACAATAGATGCATGCCCAGTAAAGTGTGGGTGACCTGTGAAGGTATTTATCTGTCAGTCACACCCAGGAATGAGTCTGTGGCCAGAATTGGTGTAGCCACTAAAAGAGCTGGAAATCTGATATTTAACTCCTGAACAAAGGAACCCCTCTCTCTCTTGCCTCTCCTGCTTGCCTGGGATCCTGTGACTCCTATTGCAGTGGGTGTGCTCCCCTGCATTCACCCATGTAACTCATGGCCATATGGACTCCACACAATGGACTATAATTAGCCTAATGCTGTACTGGACCCAATTCCACCATGGAACAGAAACTCTACACTGGCCTTACTTTTGGCTCCACTGGAGCTCCAGCTGCACCTTTGGTTTAAAGACAATGGGCCTTTGAAACCCAAGAAATGTAATTCCACACCAATAAAAATCATTCACTCTCCTGTGTGAGTCTTAGAAAATTCATATTCTCAAGATATCACAAGAGCTGAGCCATTCCCACTAATGTTGGGGAAATTGGACCCATTGATCTCCCTGGCAATATTAAGATATTGTGTTAAGTCAAATAGTGAAATTTCTTATTTAAAAGTTATTTGAGTCAGGTTTTTCTGTTATATGGAACTAACAGCATTTTAATCGATACACATCCTAGATAAAATAGCCTCTGTCATATTATTTTAATTTTTTGAAGTATCGCTATCAGATATTTTCTGATACATGCACATGTTCCAATTTATTGCTTGTCTCCTGCATATTATTAAGTCATAAGCTCCATAAGAGCAGAAAACATTTTTCTTCTCATCATTGTATCTTCAGTGCGTAGAACAGTGCTTGCCACATCATAGGCACTCATTAAATACCCATGGAATGCATGAGTTCTCTCTCTCTCTCTCTCTATCAGTCCAATTTTTGTTATTTTCTTTCTTGCCTCACTAGCTCACTCTCTAAATATTTGTTTAAGTTCTTTTCTTTGCTGTTTTTTTTCCTGACTTTAGTCATAATATGATGAGCATGGTCAGGTTAAGTATTTGAAAATGCCTTATAAGGATTGCCTCCAGGGTCAAGGAATGAGAAGTTCCTTTGCTCTTTAGGTGAACAACAATCTCAGTTCATCAGGTCGTTATGATAGGGGCACTTATAAAGTCCAAAGATTGAGCCCCTGAATTAATCTGAAATATAATCATATTTCTTATAAATTATAGAACACATATACTTATGTGAACAGAGGTTTAAGTGTCTTTTTCCTTAGGTTTCTTTTTCCTAGGCCTTTACTCCTGCACACTCCCCTTGATTCCAGGCAAAGCAATTATGGAGGTGATGCAGCCTTGGATAATATGGCCAAGAGACATGGTCAGGCACCCCCAACCAGGAGTCAAGATATCATCTTATTGAGACACTGTCAGATGACCAAGAACAATAGCTGACACCTGTGGACCTCCGAGGCTGCACAATAGCTGCATTCCATTCCCAGCCTCAGTTTGCCCCATATAACTGGATCCCTTAGGCCACTCCTTAAGATAGATTTTGGAACTCATATACTCCCTGTCTTCTTGGTTGGCAGCCTTCTCAATAAAGCCTTATATGATTCAACCCTGCTTCTGTTGAACTGGACACAGTGACAGGCAGCCCAAACCCCATCACGGTTTCCCAGTAACAGATTTTAAGGGTCTCAGAGTTGAAACACCTCTCCAAGGACAGAGTAAGATTGACTAGATCATTCTATATTTCCCTTCTCCATAAAATGGTAAAAGGTAATAGCTTAAAGAGGCAATATATATATATATATATATATATATATATATATATATATATATATATATATAGGTGTCACTCCAAAGGAAA
The DNA here is from genome assembly GCF_964146895.1 of Miniopterus schreibersii. Lineage (NCBI taxonomy): Eukaryota > Metazoa > Chordata > Mammalia > Chiroptera > Miniopteridae > Miniopterus > Miniopterus schreibersii. The sequence continues at coordinate 35,339,087 of NC_138104.1, forward strand.
ACTTTTCTCACTTTCTTCTTCATCACATAGTTCCTCCTTTCCTCAACTATAATACTTAAGTCACATATTGCCATTATTCTTCACAATATACCTAATATTAACCCTATTTTATGAACTAGAAAAAGGAAGGTTAAAAATTGCCCAGCAGTAATCTAGTTTTCAAGTGGAAGAACTAGGATTTGAGCCTAGATCTCTACGACTTTAGAGTCTAAGGATTTATCACTAGCAATACCAGGAACAGACAAAATTCTAGCTAAATTCACTTATACATCGAAAGAACATCCTTCTCTCAGAACATGTATATTGAATGGAGCAGCAGTTCATTAGGTCTGACGTCATATGACAGATGATCTTGGTTAAGACTTTTTTTGTAAATTAAAATCTGTATTAAGGTTCTCAAGAAAAAATACAGTACCAATAAGATATATATATAATATTATGTGTCAATAAAAAAAAAAATGAAATCTTTATGAAAACTGAGATGGACCTAGAGGGTATTATGCTAAGTGAAATAAGCCAGAAAGAGAAAGACAAATACTGTATGGTCTTGCTTATATATGGAATCTAAAAAACAACACAAAACAAAACAGACTTATAGAAACAGAGATCAAATGGGTAGTTGCCAGAGGAAAGGGAAGTGGGGGAATGGGTGAAAAGAGTGAAGGAGAATCTAGTCAATAATAATTGTGATAAATTTGCATGGTGGCAGATGATTATTAGAATTAGGGTGGTGATCAGATTGTAAAGTTAAATCACTATACACCTATTATACGCCTGAAGCTAATATAATATTGTATGCCAACTATATTTAAATGAAAGAAAACCTCTTAAAATAATCACATGTAGAAAATATCTTGATAACAACATCCGGACCAACGCTTGACCGAATATCTGGTGCTGTAACCCACCAAAGTTGACATATAAAATTAACAAACACAGATTCTCATTACTCTTACTTGACTATCTGCCAACTCTAATAACTTGAGTTGACTTTATCATGAAATCTAGTGTAATAGTTTTTCACTTAAGATAGAGATAGTAAGATATTCTAAATAAATAATCCAATTCACTTCTTGGATTTTTTCTATTGCTCAGTAGCACATGAAGATTAGCATATCAGGATGATGGGATGCTGCCTCCAATTGTGTGGCTGGCAAGGGAAATACTTTATATTTTTACTCTTTATGTTTAAAGTTCAACTTCTTTCAATGTCATTACTGGGTAAGAAACACATTAGTGTGTAATAAAAATTTTTCTTGACACCCTAATGGATATAACTAGGTAAACTAAAACTATTTAGGGAGATGATGGCTGATCCATTAAATGAATGCCCCCTTCTAGGCATGTAACTGAATCATAATATGTAGGATAATTATTTTCATTGCTGAGAAACGGGCAGTGTATGATTTGGGCTCTTAGTTTCATTCAGTTTGACCACATGAATGCTTTTAGAGACAAATATACAGTGACATGCATTATCATCTTTGCACCTAAAAGGCACTCACATGTGTCATCCAATAATTGATTTTTTTCAATTCCTGTGAATAAGGAATGCAGTGGAAAAATTTACCTTGGGCTATTGCAGTGTAATTTGCTCTATAAATTTAAACTGTTCTTATAGAAGCATTCTAAATTGAAAGCCACAACTTTTATTTCTTTAGTTTATGAAAAATCACTTCCCTCTATGTATTGTTTGGTAATAAATTTTGTAACTGGTGTCAAAAAGCCAATTGGTTTGATGTAAAATTAAGAAAGAGTTAAAGAAAAGGCCAACACTTTTCTCTTATTAGATAAATCTTCAATAGCATTCTCCCTTGACAATATCTAATGAATATCTCCTAATAGATAAACTTGAACTTCAAAACATCGATCTATTGGCCTGGCCAGGTAACTCAGTTGGTTAGTGCATTGTCCCAATATACCAAAGTTGCAGGTTTGATCTCCAGTGTGGGCATATACAAGAATCAACCAATACATGCATAAATAAGTGGAACAACAAATGCATCTCTCTCTCTCTTTCTCTCTCAAATTAATAAATAAATTTTAAAAAGCAGGGATCTATCAAATAATAATGAATTTATCTACATTTCTCCACAACTCCAAAACAAGTTAAGCTAGAATCCTACAGTTTTTGTCCTCAAACCTAGAAATAAGGAATATGCACCTATTACATATATTTGTCCTCTGTCCTCAAGATGCTTAAGATCTCCCTTTACTTGCCATTATAAAAGGAAAAACCTATATGTTCATATTAACCATTGTCACCCCAATTAATTTAATAATAAAAAAGAGGAAAAACCTCAGTTCACCTCCTTCTGTGTTTCTCTTTCCTGTGTGTCTCCTTTGCTACTCACACAGAGCAACTCATTTCTGACACATCTGGTCACCAAATGTGTGGATGATTCTCCCCACACCAACCAGTTTTTTGTGACCCCAGTTGGGTGTCTGACAATTCATCTCTATTTTGATGCTCTGTACCCAGAGATAGCAATAGATTTCACAGGTTAAAGTTTCAATCCTACAAGACTACCTCCCTCAGGTTCATCACTTAGGCATGATGGATTATTAGCTTCATTTTTGGTCCTTCTATTTCCTCAAGAGATTGGGGTCTCAGAGCTGAAAAGTCCAATCTACTAACCATGCCTTGGTTTACCTGGTGACTAGCCCTCATCCCAGAGCTATCCAGGATCCAACCCAGAGTGACCTGTATAGAACAAAAAACACTGTATAAACCAGGGAATTGCAAGGGTTTCAGGAGCCTTGTGTTAGGAACTAGGTCGAAGACCAAATATTAGAGAGGAAAAAATGTCCTTACTGTTCTTTATCAGTTAAAATTTTACAGGGATTTTAGGAAATCTGTCATAAACTAGGATCAGAGACATATGCACATATTTACTTCTTATTTTCTAATAATTCTGTAGTCAAAATTACCCTATTAGAAGCTGACAAATTAAAATAAAATGTGAGGCCAATAATCTTTGTGATAAGTCGGAATTTGGGAAGAGGCATATCTTGAATTGTCGCAGGGACTTCAAACTCAGAAGAGGCACACTGTGGGGATGTCCTGAACCGGAATACACCAAACCCTTGACAAATTATGAGTATATGATTCAATGGTGAAAAGTGAAACCCAAACATAATGTGAGATGATGCCAAATACTAACTTATAAAATATGATGAAACAGGCACTTTACTTCTGTGGTCTTCCACCCCCAAACCTGTAACAGGTGTCTAATCAAGATGAAACAAAATGGTGGCGTAGGTAACAACTGCACCCGCCGCCTGCCACAACCACAACAAAATTATAACTAAAATACAGAACCACCATCATTCAGAGCCTCCTGAATCCAGCTGAACAGAAGCCCCACAACCAGGGAGCTGAAGGAGAATCAAGAGTGCAAGGAAGGGCGGGGACACGGGCAGATCGGGGCTGAATCCCGGAGACATGGCCATGGCTGCTGGCCCACACCCGGTGCCACAGTTGAAACTCAGGAGGGAATCTCGGCGGTAGGGGTTTCCCAGAGGAGTGAGGGGTTCCAGCCCCACAGCAGGCCCCCAGCCCAGGACTCCAGGGCTGGAAAGAGACGTCCCCACAACTCTGGGCTGTGAAACCAGTGGGGACTGTCCCTGAGGGTCACGGAGGCTGCAGGAGTCCCTGCAGCTCCTCTTAAAGGGCCCGCGCATGGACTCACTCAGATGCACTCCCTCTGAGCCCCAGCGCCGGGAAGCAGCTTGAAAGGACCTGGGACACTTGGGGAGGAACTAACCTGCCTGGAATCAGGGTAAGAGCTGGAGAGGCAGCTTCCTCCCAGGCAGAAGGGCTGGCAGAGGCCATGGCTCCTGTGGCGAGTTCTCCCCGCACACAGCCGGCAGGCAGGGGCCATATTTGAATCGCCAGCACCTGACTCACTCCCTTGGCCCCGCCCTGTGATTCCCAGAGGCCCCGCCCCTCCCCACCTGCAGCTCATCCAGGCCATTTCCAGGGGCTTTTCTGTGCAAGTGGCCTCTCCAGCCTCATGCTTAGGACTTTCCTAAAATCTCTCAAACAAGCAGCAGCTGCCCCATACAGCTTGATAAGTGGCCCCAGGCCTGGCACTAGCGGCAGCCTGCATTGGCTCACAGTTTGGCCTCTCCTGAACACCTCCAAGCCCAGCACAAGTAGCAGCCAACTACGGTTTGCTGTATAGCTCATGCTGGGTGGCCCTGGGCAAGGCACTGGCACAGGGTGACTTTGCACCTCTTGGGAGGCCCCAGAGACACTGCACCTGGTGGTCAGACTCAACCACGTGGGATTACAACCCTACCACATCGACAAGTGACACACTCAAGGGGCACACTTGGTGAACACGAAAGCGCCACTGAAGTAAATCCTGCTCTATAGGGGTGTCTCCAGCACAGCAGCTCTCTGGCCATAGCTGCAGCTGGTCCTCATAGCTGATTGGTCTGGGGGTCAATTCCTCTCAGTGACACCAACATCAACCAAGGCTCAACTACAACAGGACAGTGCACACAGTCCACACAGGGGAGCACCTAGAAGTCCCAGCTCAGGTGGCTGGGGAGGCTGAGCCACTGGACCCTACAGGACACCTACTACACAAAGCCACTCTACAAATTTCAGGAGACATAGCAGCTCTACCTAATACATAGAAACGAACACCTGGAAGCAGCCAAAATGCTGAGGCAAAGAAACATGTCACAAAGAAAAGAAGAGAAGAAATCTCTAGAAAAGGAACTAAATGAAATAGATCCAAGAAGCTAACAGATACAGAGTTCAGAATAATGGTTATAAGGACGTTCAAGGATATTAGTAAGAGTATGACAAAAATAATTGAGAAAATTAATGACATAATAAAGTACCAATTTGAAATGAAGGCTACACGAACTGAAATGAAGAATAACTTACAGGGAATCAACAGTAGAGTAGAGGATGCTGAGAATCAAATCAGCAATTTGGAATATGAAGAAACAAAAAACACCCAACCAGAAGAGCAAAAAGAAAAAAGAATCCAGAAATATGAAGATAGCATAAGGAGTCTCTGGGACAACTTCAAGAGGCCTAACATTTGCATTATTGGGGTACCAGGAGGAGAGAAAGGAGAGCAAGAGATTGAAACCTATTTGAAAAAATAATTACAGAAAACTTCCCCTACCTGGGGGAAGAAATAGACTTACAAGTCCAGGAAGCACAGAGGGTCCCAAACAAGAGGAACCCAAAGAGGTCTACAGCAAGACACATCATAATTAAAATGCCAAAGGTTAAAGACAAAGAGAGAATCTAAAAAGCAGCAAGAGAGAAGCAGTTAATTATATACAAGGGAGCACCCATACGATTGTCAGCTGATTTCTTAACAGAAACTTTGCAGACCACAAGGGAGTGGCAAGAAATATTCAAAGTGGTGAAAAACATGGAACTACAACCAAGATTACTCTAGGCAGCAAAGCTATATTTAGAATTGAAGGTCAGATAAAGAGCTTCTCAGACAAGGAAAAGCTAAAGGAGTTTATCACCACCAAACCAGCACTACAAGAAATGTTGAAGGGTCTTCTTTAAGAAGAAGCTAATGAACAAAATAATCTGATGAACTAAATAGATCCAGAGACATTGACACATGTAACAGATGGTCATATTTCAGAGAGAAGAGGAAAGAAGGGTGGAGGGTGGGAAGAGATTAACCAAAGAAGTTATATGCATATATGCATAACCCATGGACACAGACAATGATGGGGTGAAGGCCTAGGGAGAGAGTGGGAGTGAGGCAGAGGGAGTCAATTGGGGGGAAAAATGGGACACCTGTAATACTTTCAACAATAAAGGTAAATTTAAAAAAAAAGAAAATAGGATCATTTTCAGATGTAGTTAGTTAAGATAAGGTCACACTGGAGTAGGGTGGGCCCTTAATCTAATATGACTGGTGTCCCACTAAGAGTAGAAGACAGAAACATATGTAGGGAACATGGCCATGTGAAGACAGAGGCGGAAACTGGAGTGATACTGCCACAAGCCCAGGCACACCTGGGATTTCCAGAAGCTGGAAGAGGCAAGGAAGAGCCCAGAGGCTTTGGAGGGAACATGGTTCTGTCGACACCTTCCTTTTTCTATATCTAGACTCCGAAAGGGTGAAAGAATAAATTTCTATTGTTTTAAACCAAAAAAAAAAAAAAAAAAAAAAAAGAGTGCAAAATCACCAGAATGTCCAGTTGAGGGACATTCTGCAAAATATGTCACCAATATTCCTCAAAACTGTCAAGGTCATCATTAAGAGAGTCTGACGAGTGGATAAAAAGTGGTGGTGCACATATACAATGGAATATTACTTGGCCATAATAATGAAATCTTACCATTTGCAACAGCATGGATGGACCTAGAGAGTATTACGCTAAATGAAGTAAGTCAGAGAAAGACAAATACCATATGATTTCACTTATACATGGAGTCTAAAGAACAAAATAAACAACCAAAATAGAAACAGACTTACAGATGCAGAGAACAGACTGATGGTTGCCAGAAGGATGAGGGGCTGGAGAATTGTGTGAAAAAGGTGAAGGGATTGAGAAGTACATTTTGGCAGTTACAGAATAGTCTCAGGGATGCCAAGTACAGCATAGGGAATATAGTCAATACCATTGTAATAACTATGTATGGTCCCAGGTGGTACTGGAAATATCAGGGGGACCACTTTGTAAAGTATGTGATTGTCTAACCACTATGCTGTACACCTGAAACCAATGCAAAATAATGTTGGATGTAAAGTGTATTTAAAAAATGAAATTTAACTTAAAAAATGAAGAAAGTCTTAGAAAGTGTTGCAGTCTGGAGGAGCTTATAGAGACATGACTAAATGTGATATAGAATCCTGAATGGGATCCTGGAACAGACAAAGGACATTAAGAAAAAAATCTAAGGCTATTTGAATAACCTATAGACTTTAATTTATAATAATGTATCAATATTGGTTTATTAATTATAACAAATATGCCATGTTAATAATAGAGGAAACTGGGAGTGGGGTATTTGGGAACTGTGTTATCTTTGCAATTTTTTTGTAAATTTAAAACTATTCAAAAAATGTTTATGAAGAAAACGTAGTGTGAGTACATCCTTGAGTTACTTAAGTCACTGACAGGATTATGGTGTTTTTGGTGGTTTTGTGTGTGTGTGTGTGTGTGTGTGTATGTGTGTGTGTCTTTTTTTTTTTCTATTTCCCAATTAACTTTAGGATGCTTTGATAGACATGATAGGAGTTAAGCCTGTGCATGGGTTAAACTTCAGTTGTTTTTATGCAGCTATATATCCTCAGCTACTTGAAAAGACAATGGAGTTTGTAACCCAAAATACAGAAGTTAAATTCTGAATCTACTTGCCTGCTTCATGGGTATTTTGTATTTTGTTTTGTTTGAAGCTATTTTTATTACACCATTAGCAACTTATTTTATAAAGTAGTGTGACTATGTCAGTAAGATCAGCAAGTTCAATTAGGTTTTTTATCAAACTACATATTAGCTCACTAATTTTTCTGCTCATTGAAATATTAGAGATTTTCACCGTTCTTCTCCAGCATGGCACTTTTCCCCTATTCACAAAGTATGTATTCATCATATTCCCTCTCGCAGGTCTTTAGTGTTCCTGCCCAGGCTATTATGATAATGTCTGTATGTAATCTGATTATTTCTAATCTACACATTATTCACTGCAGTCAACTTTTTTTTCACACATGGCTGGACTCAGGATGAGAAATAACACAAATTAACTTACACTTATATTTCTAAAAGTCCGATCTCTTTTTGCCAAAGCTTAATTTTTTGCTTGATTTAAAGTTTTGATTTTTTTCCTTCCTTCATCAGCTAACTCAAGGTGATAAGGAGTAAATCAATATCACAATAATAGAAAGATGGACAAGAAAAGAAAGAAGACAAAAAGCACCAGATTATGTGCTCTATAAATCTTACTCAAACTTCAGGACTAGTAAAAATGCCAAGTGCAGTTGAATATTAACTAATCCTGTGCAGCTTGAGAGGTTTCAGTGTACTGGGATTTTCTCCTTTTAGCCAGAGTAAAAGGGAAACCAGCAGTGAAGTTATTTTGTTCTACTAATATTATCAACATTCTCCAGAAAATTATTTCATTTGGATCCTAAAAGGTTGTATAGAGAAATCTTTAGGTGGCTTTTACATTGAATGAGGAAATAGGCTTATTCTTTTATTTTTGTTTTGTTTTGCTTACATTGTTGAGAGTATTACAGATGTCCCCCAGTTCTCCCCCTTACCTCCCTCCACTCATCTCCCACCCCACCCCAGGCCCCCATCTGTCTATTGTCTGTGTCCATGGGTTGTTCATATATGCTTATAAGGTCTTTGGTTAATCCCTTCCCACCTTCCTTCCTGCCTTCCCTTTAAGATCTATAGATCTGTTCCTTGCTTCCATGTCTCTGGATCTATTTTGCTCATCAGTTTATTTTGTTCATTATATTCCACATATAAGATCATGTGATATTTGTCTTTCTCTGCCTGGCTTATTTCACTTAGCGTAATACTCTCCAGGTCCCTCCATACTGTCGCAAAGGGTAGGAGATCCTTCTTCTTTACAGCTGCCTATTATTCCATGGTGTAAATGTCCCACAGCTTTTTTATCCACTCATCTACTGATGAGAACTTGGGCTTTTTCCAGATCATGGCTATTGTAAACTGTGCTGCTATGAACATAGGGGTGCATAGATTCTTTCTGATTAGTGTTTCAGGATTCTTAGAATATATATATTCTTAGAAATGCGATCACTGGGTAAAAGTAAATACATGATGGGTCAAAAGTAAATTTACAGTTGTGATTACATGAAACACAGAGTTTATTCTTGTATTATTATTTATTGTACCATTTTCCATACAAACAACTGTAAACCTACTTTTGCCCCACCCTGTAAATATCTCTTAATTTAGTCTTGAAAGATATAAATGTTCTAAAACACCACAGTATTTTTCACCAACTTTGAAAAGTGAGAGAAATGATGTTCATTCAAAGAATTATATTGAATAGCCCACCAGAGTAAACAAAAATGGATGCTAACTCATAGAAGTGTACCACCACCAAGGTATATTTCACTCTATATGAATTTAAAAACCAAATTAAAATGAAATAAAACCTTTGACTTTTAAATTAGCAAACACACACACAAAAACACACTTTTATTTTTATAACTTTATTAATACCTATATTAATGAATATAAGAAAACATGCAATACAGAACCTGAAATAGAACAATTAATACACATTTGCCACTGGACTACATACTGCCATCCTGGGCCATACAATATCCAACCTTCTCACTTCCAAAGCGTGGCTAGAGCTGCTTTGGGATACTGTTCACTTTCCGATGCTGTATGATGTCACAGAGGAGGAATCTTTTCCAAATACAAACATAAATCTATATTTCATAAAATTCCAAGTATTTTAAGCAGAGATAGCATAAATTGCACACATTTTATTTCTACAAAGATCACATACAATCACTAAACAATTGCCTTCATTTTTTTTCATTTGTGCACACACATTTTTCTGAGTAGCTTTTTCATTACTACTTCTGCTGTTGTCAATTTGCACTGCTTTTGAAAATCACATTTACTGAAAGCACATGGATTGTTAATGTACAAAATTTACTATGAATGAATATTTTAAGGCCTCTGCATAAAATTGCTCTGGTGTGGTAATTGGCACGTAACGTAAAAGGTTTTGTCCAAATATAGTTCAGCTTCTTTTGCTCCCATGTTTTCTAGAGCACTTGTGCCAACTGGCAACATCCAAAATATTGTCTAATGATTGTGATAAAAAATTAATCTAAACATAACTATAAATTTGGTTTGAAACAAATATGAAAGAAGAAAAACAAGAAATGATAACCATACTGGAAAATATGAATCAGAAGTGTGTAAAAAACACGTAAACAGCTAGATGTTCATAAGTGTACATTAGGAGATATATGCACATTCAATTTTAATGTAAACAACAAAAAACGAATGTTGAAATATACATGTGGGTCAAATTTACTAATTTTCCCATGACTGGAAAGGGTGTGTGTGTGTGTGTGTGTGTGTGTGACAAGATTACATTGTAAGGACTGCACAATTTGTGATTATTTTAGTCTGCTTTTTTTCCATTTTAATGAAAGTGTGTGACAAATATTAGCTTGGGAAGGCAGAGGCTCTTCATAACTGTCACCAATACACAATAGCACTAATCTTTTAACAACCATTTTTGCTAACCAAATTTACATTACCAGAAATAAATTGTTAAATAACTAAATGAGACTACACAAAATGTACTCTCTAAATTTATTACATTGTTTGTATCATATGAAAGTTTGTTTTTAATACACCCACACAGTATTAGCTAAAACTTGAAGATAAAGTTCAAGGAAAAAATGTGTATGCACTTAGCATATAAGATACACAGCGTTCGAATACATACTTATAAGTGTGATATATTAACGCTATAGCTACTAAATTATTTATCACACGTAACTGAACACGGCCACAGAAATTGAATAACGAGTCTCACTGAACATATTATCATACTTGTCATTCAATTTGAAGTTCTAATTACAAAGTAAATCAAATTTTTCTTTTTTTTCAAGGGAATTATTTTCGATCGATGGTAAAACAGGACTTTTTCTGGTTCTGTGACTATATAATTTTGCACACCAGAAGCGCCACCTGTGGGCTTTGTCAACCTACAGCTCTGTCCATCCATTCAGAGAAAGAATTTGCACTGCGATGAGAAAGACCTCATCAGATCTGAAGCCTCGGGCCTTACAGGTCGCCAAGGCCAGACCCGCGGAAGCTTCGGGAGAGAATGCAAAGGGGAGAGTAACTGGGCTCACTCCCCTCGCCTCCTTGGCTTCTCGCCTGCTTCCGTTGAAAGCCTCTCTGGCACAAACGCAGAAGAGGGCGCCCAGTCTTTTAATATTGTGAACACAGTCTAAGTCTGACTATATAATCAGAGTTAGAAAGGGCAATAAAAGCATATTTGTTCATTCCTATAGCTCTAGGAAAGGTAACAAAACTTTGCCAATTTTTAGATACGAGGATTTAAGAGCCACACTTAAGACTTAATAAATCACACTATCAGAAAAAAATTCCCCAATATCTAATTTTGGTTCCTATTCTTATTTTTATTTACATAGCAATCAATCATATTCCTAATGTATCCCTTAATGATTTTTTTTCAGTTTTTCCTTTTTATCTCTTTTTTATTTATTTAATTTTGTGTGTGTAGATCTTAACTAAAATATGGAGAGAAAAAAATGTGAAAATAACTAAAATACAAGAACAAATACTCACACATTATTTTTGCAAGTTTTCGGAGAGAAAACCGCCTAAACTCTACTGGAAGCTCTGATTTTGTTATTCTGGGTTTCTTTATCTTCCCCAGGTTTAAATTTTAATTGTCAACAATATCAACAATAATATCAACACCTATACACAGTCATATTTCAATAAATTTACAAACATCATCGGTCCTTCAGGGTTCACATGCACCTGGACTACCAGTATGCTGCAAATCCCTTTGAATATTATTAACAAACACAATGGAGAAAAAAAATTAATAATACAAATTAATTTAAAATTTCACTAATTAAACTCTTGTAGCTAAAAGTTAAGAATTTATTCTACACACCAAATCAAATATGATTTAAAGAGTTTCACAATGGGAACAATATATTCTCAAAACGCTACGTAATCTGCTGGGCACAAAAAGAGAAGCTTTCTCAACATTCAGTGGAAGCCTTCACTAATGAAATTATACATTTACCACACTTTATATTACAACATTTACACACAGTTTAATCATAAATTACATATCTTCAAGTTACACATTACAAAGTCTACATCTAATTTAATTAACAAGAAATATTCACTTCCCCCACCCCCAGTTAATACATTAATTGTCTCTTGATTTAGTATAATACTGAAACAAGACATTTTCTTGGTTTTGCTATGGAGGAAAATTAAGTTGGTGCTGTTCCTGTATATTGGTGAAATGTGCACATAGAAGATCATGGCCAGTTAGAAGGACAAAAAAGAAAATAAAGAACAGACAACAGAAGGAAATTAATGTTCCCTAGGAATACTACTGTATTCTTTGCTTAGAACACATTTTGTTTTCATATACGAGATTTTGTTGGGTCTTTTTTGAGTGTGTTATTAGGGTATTTCTTATCTACCCCAAGAAGCAGTCATGAACCTCATTTCTCCCTCTGCACATCTCCTTAAAATTCTATACTGTAACACTTTTGATGGAGATTTATAAGTACATCTCTTGAAAAGTTCCTTCCTGACTCTCATCTTGTTATCAGTGGTTGTCTTCAGCAAGTTGAGCTAGAATGATAAAAATCCCTTAGTCATATAGGTTTATTATGTGGTTTTATATACAGTTATATTAATTTGTTTACTTTTATTACTGAACATCTTTTGGTATCAGCCTATTCAGTTGTCATATCAACACTTAAATCTTCCTGACAGTCTTTAGAAAATAGCAGTTTCCAGTCATAGTTGTAAATGAATCATGCATCGAATGCATCCATTTTCCTTGTGATTTGCTAGGCTTTTATATACAAATTTCAGAAGATAAAAACCCAATTAATAATGGAACATAGGCTTAAAATGGCAGATACAATATGATTTATGATGCACTTTACACTAAATTACAAAGACAAATTTTTATAGAAAGAGGCCCTTTTAGCAAATATTTGCCTAATTTGGGCACAGATATTGCACTTCAGTGTCTCGAACTCTACTAAAGAGTAGAGAATAGGTTATAGACAGAAATCTGTACAGTTTACATATATATATTCTTTACAGAAAATGTATATACAAATTATATCAACAATATATTCTTCAAATAAAGGTAGAAAACATTAAAAAGACAGGGACAAAAATATAAGAGATATTTACACTCCCTACTGTGCAGTTTTGTACAAACACTAACAACAAAAAACTGGAGACTAACAACATATATCAAACAAAAAGACAAACAAAAATGTGACCCTACTTATACCTTCAAATGTTATCTGAACAAAAGTTGAGATAAACTAAAGGCACGCTTGGAAAATCAGACATTTGCTAGTTTTCCATTTGCTACCTACTAGGTCCACAAAAATCAGAAGGGGAAAAAAATCAGTAATATTGCACATTTTGGTAAAAATAAATGAAAAATTACAGTGCATCAGAAATTCTATACATTACATATTAATATCTGTCATGATAAGCCTTTCTGTACAAAGGATGTGAGATTTTAAATTTCTTTTCTTTTTTAATACACATTCTAAATGAAAGAAATTGTACATTTTATTTTTATCTTTTGACTAAGGGTCTAGCTCTAGAGTTTATTCTGGTATCTGTTTCTATTTACATAGCTATTTACAAACCTAACGATTTGGAATATTCATTGAAATTGGATCTTAAATTTTGATTATATACATTCTGTTGAAAAATGTGAATTAGCCATTGTAGCTTTATAAAGGATGTTCTTCCATAATGGGAGAATCATCCCTAGAGGGTCTAGCCTGTTTTCCTGGAGTGAAGGTTTTCAAAGGAATGACTTTAACTGAATCATCACTAGGATGAAATCTTTCAGACATAGTATAAAACTGAGATCCTGTACTACCTTGCACTCCCTGATCAAGAGACAGTAGTCCTTCAGGCCCAGCCCCTTGCCCCCAACCTTGCTGCAAACCCACTGGTGGCTGTGAAGGGCTGCGATGGCGGGCAGCAGCCTGTGGCAGAGGAGGGCTGCGGTGGACTGCAGCAGCCTGTGCTGGTGGGGGGCTGTGGCGAAGAGCAGCAGCCTGCGCTAGTGGCGGACTGTGGTGGAGAGCAGAGACCTGTGTTGCTGGAGGGCTATGGCACAGTGCAATAACCTGGGTCACCGGAGGGCTATGGCAGAGAGCAATTGTCTGTGTCACTGCAGGGATGCGGCGGCGGAGAGCAGAGGCCGATGGCAGGGGAGGACTGTGGCACACAGCAGAGGCCTGTGCGTGTGAAGGGCTGGCGTGGGTCAGAGCAGCTGGCATCCAGCAGGCATCAGAATGACCCAAGATGAGACATTCTTGAGTGCAGTTGTCAGAGGCCTCTTCCACAGTTGGTTGAACTGTTATTTCTGCAGCTGTTAGGGTGAGAAACAAATGATAAAATTTATATTAAAAAAAGCATATTTTATTAGCTACTTAAAATAAATATTGTTACATGAAAAAATATATATATATAAATATGTTAGAGACTTCCAATATTTTAACAATTGATTCTTGATTTGTGAAGAAATTATTCTTAGAGAATCAGAAATAACCAGGAGTGGATGAGTGGGGTCTTATTTTCATAATTAGGTTACTTTGGCCTAGTCTCTTGAATGTAGATATTTTTAATTATGTTTGTGACTATAAATGAAAACTATGATTATTGATCTATATATAAAAGACAGTTGATATATGGCTCCTAACTAACACAAAGTAAGTATATAAGTAAAATGAATGGGAAAACCAGTCATAGAAACATATAATGAACTAACCAATTATACCTAACCATTTGGTTAAGAATCTAATTAATTAATTTGAAAATAAATCAAACAATAAATTAGATTAATTTGAAAACATAGTTTATTGAACTCTAAAATGCCTTTTTGTTCAAGAATGAAATATAGCTACAATTATCTCAAAGATAATTGATTTCTGTATTTCTCATTTTAAGAAATCATGACAAATCACTTTATCAACATAATAAGCTACGAATATAAAGTACTTAGTGTTAAACTATAATACTTTTTAAAACTCCTTTATAAGATTTTTATAAAGTATTCAAATGCAAATAGGTATGAAATATCAATAAGCACACCATACAAAGGCTAGTGAAATAAAAATAGAGTAGCTATATCAACACGAAAAATAACTTTAGGCCTTGGCCGGGCCTGGCTCAGTGGTTAAGCATCGACCTAGGATCCAGGCGATCAGGCTTCGATTCCCGTTCAGGGCACATGCCCGGGTTGCGGGCTGCAGCCGATTAATGACTCTCTCATCATTGATGTTTCCAGCTCTCTCTCTCCCTCTCTTTTCCTCTCTTTGAAATCAATAGAGATATATTAAAAAAATAATAACTTTAGAACAAAGAATGTTATTAACTATAATGAAGGATATTGCATCATGATAAAAAGGTTCAATTCTTTAAGAAAATATAATACAAAAATTAAAAATATAAATTCCTGATCCTATAAATCTTGAAAACAATATAGAGTCCAAGTATTGTCATTATGCTATCACACTTACAACTAAAGTATACGGTGTATAAGAACTGACTTGTAATAAATATCATGTTAACAAAACAAAGTAAAGCTTGTAAGTAAAAAAAACAACAGAACTGACTTTCATTAAGACTAAATATCTCCATTAGATAACCATTTACATTTCTTCATGTATTGTTGCATTTCTTCATTTAAAAGATGTCCTTATGAGATTAGAATTTAAAATATCTTATATTTTTACAGTCATATTTGAGAAAGTTTGGGAAGGTAGAGTTTTATGTATTTTGGGTGATATTAAATTATAAAATATGCACGGAAATATATGAATGCACATATAGCTATACTTTAAAGCAAAATTTAATTTCCTTGTCATTTATAAAAGCAATTGATCTGGCAGCTTTAAATTTTACAACAAAATAATACATTACAGTTTTAACACTGAGTCATTTGCCTATTTATGCTAAGGAAATTGATACAAAGTCATTTTCACTGAAAGAAGATATGATTTATAGACATTCTTTTTAACAGCTTTATTGAGATATAATTCACCTACTTAAAGTGAACAATTTAACAGTTTTTATTATATTCACAAAGTTGTACAACTATCTTCAAAATCAATTTCAGGATATTCTTATCACCATAAAAAAAAAAAAAAAAAAGAAACAAAGCAAAACAAACCTGTATACATTAGCAGTCTCAGTTCATTTCCCCCCAAACTCCACAGCCCCAAGCAACCATTATTCTACATTTTTCTTTTATTGATTGGCCAGTTCTAAACATGTCATATAAATGGAACCCTTCAACAGGAGTCTTTTGTGACTGGCCTGTCTCATTTAGCCTAATGTTTTTAAGGTTCACTCATGTTGTAGTATATGTTAGTATTTCAAATTCATTTTTTATCGCCCAAGATTGTACTTTCTATGGACACTTATTAATCCACTGATCAGTTGATGGATATTATTGGTTTTAAAGAAGCTGAAAAAAAATGGGGAAACAATTACCTAATTATAAATCTTGTTTTCTCAGCCTTCTTATTTACTATTTCTGGTCATTTTCATTTGTTTTTTATGAATTTTGAGTTACTATCTGGTGTTGTTTTGCTACTCCAATTCAGTTTTGTTCCTACCTACCTCTTTTATGAATAATAGTGTTGCTGTGAATGTGGATGTAAAACTATTTATTTGAGTCCCAATTTTCACTTGTTTTGGGTATCTACCCAGAGATGAAATTGTCTGTGCTTTTGGTGCCATAACTAAGAAACCTTGCCAAATCCAAAGTCATGAAGTTTTTCCTATATACTTTTTTTTTTTTAAATACATCTTTATTGATTTCAGAGAGTGGAAAAGAGAGAGAGAGAGAGAGAAACATCAATGGTGAGAGAGTCATGGATCGGTTGCCTCCCACACGCCCCCTGCTGGGAATCGAGCCCTCAACCCGGGCCTGTGCCCTGACCGGGAATCGAACTGGGATCGCCTGGATCCTAGGTGGATGCTCAACCACTGAGCCCGGCCGGGCTGGCAACCTATATACTTTCTTCTATGCGCTGACATTTAAATGTTTGATCCATTTTGCATGAATTTTTGTATATGGTATATGGTAATGGTGTAACATCATTCTTTCACATGTGGGTATGTGGTGTTCCCAGCACTGTGTGTTGTCCTCCAATTTCCTAATGGAAGTTACTCATATTGCCCTCTGTTCAGAAGATCTACGTGTTTCAATAAGCACCTGCCAAGTTTTAGAGCCTACTGTGTTACGAACCATCCACCTTCTCAATTCCCTTGCTATCACTGTGTCTCTAGTTACGCATTCTCATTAACAAGTGATGTCAGTAATTTCCTACTAGATAACCTTCCTCTTTACAGAATAAAACAAAGCAGGCAAAGAACTGAATTCAAGTGATAATATTTTGGCTAACAATATTAGAGAGTTCATGAGAATTTGAAAGACCAAGTAACACATACAGAACTAAAAAATAAAAAATAAATAGTTGAGTGAGGTTTGTTTTTTTTTTAATTTCATTACACATATAAAATTGTAGAGTTTTTCATAATTTGGCATATTTGGGAATTAAACTGAAAAATAGTTGACACAATCTTTTAAAAGGGCAGATTAATGTCCGGCTGGGCGTCGCTCAGCGGTTGAGTGTCGACCTAGGATCCAGGCGATCACGGTTCGAATCCCGGTCAGGGCACATGCCCTTGTTGTGGGCTGCAGCCAATCAATGACTCTCATCATTGATGTTTCCATCTCTCCCTCTCCATCTTCTTTCCTCTCTCCGAAATCAATAAAGATATATTTAAAAAATAAATAAATAAAAGGGCAGATTAAGTTTCACATAAAGTGTTTTCCAAAAGTGTGGTGGAGAAGTACAACATTATTGTTCAAATAATATTTTTTTTTTATAAAATATAATTCACAACATCTCTAGAGCTTCTCTCAAAAATTCATCTTGACAGTAACCCAAAATATCTTTTGCATTTCCTCACTTAATTGTAATTGATTCACAATGACTAAAAGAGCACATAAATACAAATTGAAAAGAGCCTTTATCAATTTGATAGCAAAGTTTTGACAATAATCCAAAACTTATTGACATTATTTGTCCTAAAAAAAACCTTTTGTTCTCTTTAACTCATGGGTATTGCTATAGTTAGTAATATTTATGATAAAAAACACACAACTGTTCATGAGCTCCAGCAAGATGAAATCATATATCCAGAGCTACCAAATGTAATTCTTATACAGTTTGGTATACAGACTATTGTCCACAATATGTGTGTATGTGCACAATTTTAAAAAGCTAAAGCTTGTAATCTCAGTAATTCAGGATACCTTGGATGAAAATCCTAGTTTAAATTTTTTTTTTAATATATCTTTATTGATTTCAGAAAGAGGAAGGGAGAGGGAGAGAAAGAGATAGAAACATCAATGATGAGAGAGCCATTGATTGGCTGCAGCCCACAACCCGGTCATGTGCCCTGACCGGGCATCGAACCCAGATCGCCTGGATCCTAGGTCAATGCTCAACTGCTGAGCCACGCCCGGCTGGGCCCTAGTTTAAATTTTTTAAAGTTTTATAATAAACTTCACTGTTGCATAACTAAGTACATAGTCACCAACTACTAGTGAATCAACATTAAATAAATGCACAAAAACAGAAGTGTGATTAATATGCTAAGAATTTCTATTTAAATGAGTGATGCTAAAATATTCTTTTAAGAATATTTTTGTTAGTGGGCTGTACAGTCTCCCTTAATATTATTGACATTATTTAATTAGCTTAACAAAACTATGTCCCAAAGAGATAGTACAGATTAACTCAGTACAAGTTCAAAGTAACATGCATTGTGAATCAGTGGACTTAAAATTAATTACACTTAAAACAACATTCTCTGAGGGCTTCTGTAACTCATTAATAACATTTAACTTTGAAGAAATGAATATTTTTTCTAGGGAAATATATTATCCTCACATAGCACCAAAATACCCTGTGGATATCACAGTAGTCTTTAATAGGAAAAATGTGACATAGTCATATAGTTGATCATTTTATCATGTTGAAAAGGAAACCTGAACTAAAGTTATGATTTTAATGCATATCAATCAAGTATACTGGGAAAGTGAAACTTGTGCATAATAATAAAAATATCTATTCACAAAGAATATATTGCAAAGAAGAATGCCCAGATATCTCTCTTTGGATATCACTTACAAAAGCACTGTTACCATCTGCAATTGTTGAGAAGGAGTGAGAAAAAATGGCAGTATTTTGAACTATATTTTTAGCATAACAAAATGAAGATTCATGTTAGAGTATGATTCATATGCTTTGTCTCAGAGAGAAAAAATGTGCTCTTATGAGGTTAAACAAATTCATTTGTACAATATTTTCCTTCATTCTAAATGCTTACTCTTACTTGACCTTTAAATTGCTTTTGAGAACCATTCATTAACTCATATTTATTTAATTGGCTGATATATAACACATATTTCAAGAAATAGAGGTGCAAATCTCAGTCTTTCTATATTCAGATATCAAGTTCATATCTGTGATTAAATGTGCTCTGGTGATGCTATCATTCTCTAACCTTTATCAATTTGAGGACAAATGCATATTTTATAGACATTTTCCTTAGTGCTACTCCAAAGCTGAATTGAGTGTTCATTATACAGAAATTTCCAGTCAAGTTGTTCCATTTAATGTATCTGTTAATCTCTGAGAGCAAATTTCACATGATAGAGGTCTTACACAGGTCATTTGATTAGTGATCAAAGCTGAACTCTCATGAAAAAGAATGAGATTGTTGTAAATTTGCTTTGATATCTCTCTTGCTCTTTCACTAGCTTCCCAATCATACCCCTGAAGATTTTCAATGTTGTGTTTTAGGGGAACATCAGGTTGTCCCAACTGAGCCACCTAGCTGGGGCTGAATTTTAATATTTTATTTGAGAGTTTTGTGTGACTTAAAGTCCTAATATTATTGAAGATACTCTGTTATAAACTGAGAACTTCAATCTTTTCATGTAAGTAAACTAGTCATAGCAGCAAAAGGACACATTAGAAACAAATACCATATTTTAGTGTTTCTATTTTCACCTGACATCTCTTCAGTATCCACTGGGATTTAGGGGAACAAATTGAGTGAAATCATCATCACCAAGATAATAATTTGGAACCTACAGGCATAGGCAAACATCTGAAAATTGATAAGGTTGAAAAGCTTACAATGATAATATCATTAGAGTTGGCTACCTTATAGTTACAGACATAGATACACTGTATGCTAATAAATTATGTTTATTTCACACCAGACCTTTAATCAATCCATGGCTCCATAATCGTATTTTAGTTTCAATTATTAGACTCCCCAGGATTTTATTCCTATATATCTTAAAGTCCAAAATAAAAAATTTACCTTGCTCAATGAAGAACAGGATTTAAATTGAGTAAATTCTTAATATAAGGATTGCATTTAGAATAAAATAATAAAATAAGCAAAATTCTCACACAACTAAACAAACTGCCCATAATTAACCAGATACTTTCCATATTTCAAAACACTGCACATACATCAACACATAGCTTGTGATATAAAGCACCATCAAACAAAGAGAAGTGTCTTTCATTTGTTATAGCATGTCTGATTAATCAACAAGTGTAGGGAACTCTATATTACCAGGTTATTGGGGCCTCAGCAAGACGATAGTGACAACAACCTTACACTGGTTCAGTTAACAATGTCCTCTAAGTCATTCTTTACCATTTAAAAGTAGTATTTGATGAAAATAGCAATTCAGGCCTGACGTTTCATAAAAGCCTCTGAATTACCTTACCAACCAAAATTAATCCAATGGATAGCATATTGGGGAATAAATTTTGTTTCATGTCTATCTGAAATACTTTGAAAGAATTAAAACTAATGTGTTAATATGAATTGATAGACTTTAATAAAATGAGTCATGATATCTTTTATTCCAAAATTCTCTGGCATGTAATTGTACATCGTGACTGTAAAATATATATATATATTTTAAACATATCTTTATTGATTTCAGAGAGAAGAAAAGGAGGGGGAGAGAGAGAGATAGAAACATCAATGATGAGAGTCATTGATCAGCTGTCTAGCCTGCAGCCCAGGCATGTGCCCTGACCGGGAATCAAACTCCAATCTCCTGGATCTTAGGCCAATGCTTAGCCATTGAACCACGCCCGGCTGGGCTGTAAAATATTTTTAAACACCCAAATCTTTTCAAAGCTAAAACAGAATGCACATAAATGCCAAACTTTTCATTACTTAACCCTTTTTTATTTTATCATATTGTTAAAATAATGCACACATCCTTGATGAAGAGACAGTGACAATTTGATGCAAAACATTATCATGCTAAGAGTGTAGTCATACAAAGTATATTCTAAAAAACCATTATTTGTATTTGGCTTTTGAAATGGGGAAGAAAATATTTTTTTTCAGGGGATAGAGAGGCATTTGTTTATTTATTTTTCTTTGGAAGTTTGTTCTATACCCTGAAAGTAGCATTCACTGAAGTCCAAAGCAGAATGAGCCCATTGCCTTCAGTATGATTTTTAACATTGTTAGTTTAATAGAGAATTTATCAGACATAGATTCTCCTTTTGGGAGATGCAGAAAATCCCTTTTGGTCTACTGCCACAGACACTATGAAAAACATAACAGAATTATTAATGACCAGTAAATGTATTCAATGCCATTTACCCAATAGTCTTGGCCTATTTGTGCTAACGAAGTGGGTTTGGTAACAACTATTGCTAGTCCATAAAGCAGGATACCTGTATTTATTTATATTGGGAAAACCGGGACACAGCTGCTTTATGCAAGAGCTCATTTGGCAAAATATACACAGTTCATTTTTAATCTGTTCTGCTCTTTCGAATAAATCTTACAAGAAACAGAAGTTGTTTTTTCCATTTTAAAATTAATAATGCTACCATTATAAACTTCTAATTTTATAAATTCTGGGAGTTGATTGTAAGCGTGTTAGGCCCTTCAAATAAAGAGTTGTTTTAGAAACCTGGGTCATTAATAACAAATGCTATACAAGTTATTTATTACCAAAGACTGTTCCAGTTACATGTTCATACATATGACTTCGGAAACTCATAGGTGACTATGAACATAAAGTCATTCATAAAATTATAGTGATTCTTCTGGGAAAATATTTGTTTATAAATTTACTATCAGTTGCTTATTTAAGAACTGTATTTGGCAAAAGCAAAGTTGTGTGTATATATGCCATTTAAATATGCCTTTCAATATAATATACAGTATCTGAATCATTGACTTTGACATAAAGAATAACAAGTATGAGAAAAATATGTATTCAAAGATCCTGAAAAAGCCCCATTCCCTGCTCATTAAAAAAACAAACTTAAATACTATGTAATACTATGTAATACTATGAAACACTGACAAAAGATGTAGATGGAAAAATCAGTTATCTAAATTACTTTGGATATTTAAATAATTTCATTTATATAAATTCAATTTGTATACTGAAAATATAGAAAATATGTACAATGGAGAATGTGTGAGCTAGCACTCTCACACATAAATCATTGGCAATGATTTATGACCTGTAAGGCACTAATGAGAGTAAGGGTGAACAGCAGGGGCACTACAGATTTCCACTGCTGAGATCACCTCTAGGTTTTTTGGGCTAGTATTTTTTTTTTTTAATTTATCTTTATTGTTGAGAGTATTACAGATGTCCCCTTTTTCCCCATTGATCCCCTTCACCCCGCACTCCCCACAGGCCTTCACCTCACTATTGTCTGTGTCCTTGGATTATGCATATATGTATATAAATTATTTGGTTAATCTCTCCCCAGCCACCTACCCACCCTCCACCTTCCCTCTGAGATCCCTCAGTCTGGTTCATGCTTCTATGTCTCTGGATTTGTTTTATTCATCAGTTTATTTTGTTCATTACATTCCACATATAAGTGAGATCATTTGATACTTATCTTTCTCTGACTGGCTACTTTTGCTTAGCACAATACTCTCAATAATAATCATGATATTAAATCCTGCAGGCACATTACTAAAAAAATGTTATAGTGGTTTTTAGTTAATATAAATATAAGAGTTAACAGAGAACATTCCAAGACCATGTTCTTATATTCAACCCAAGGGATTTTAAAGATGCTTTTTAACTAAGGTTGTCAGATTTGACATTTAAAATATGAGATGTCCATTTAATTTAGAATTTCATATAAACTACAATTAATTTTTGGTGTAAATATGCCTCATTCAATATTTGGACTAATTATACTAAAACTTTGTTGTTGATCTGAAATCCAAATTTATCTGGACATCCTATATATCTGGCAGCCTTATTCTTGTTATGATGCTCCAATATATCCATGAGTTTTCTGTAAGTTCAAAATAACTGCAAATAACATCAATGATAATTAACTTTCAAGCATATGCTAAAATAAGAACTTTAATCCCTGTATATGCATGGTAGGTAAATATTTTAATGAATAAAATTATAATATATTTCTTATACACACCTTAAAATTATAACCATGTACTTGGGGGGAAGGAGGAGAATTTTAATTTAAATTCCCAGTTGTTGTCACTTTTTATTAACTTATTAAATGGATCCTTCTCTATTCTCATAAAAATATTTTTGCATTTCCCAGGGAATATGTTACAGAATTTTAGACAAGGCATATTGAATAATTAATATTTATTAGGTTTGAATATTTCTGATATTTATGGGAGCTAGACCATGTAGATATAGTTTGCTAAATCTGTTGTGTTTCATTTTGTGAAGCAATCTATTTCAGCTCATGCCTAAAAACTAGTGCTTAAGGAAGTACATTCACTGATTCTAGTCATCTTAATATTAACTAAAGCATTATTATTCACTTATGAATATTTCTGTGCTAATTCAAAGTTAGTAAGGGCAAGCATTTGTGGTCTTTTTGAGGGCAGTCATGAGTTTATACTGTTATATTCACACTTTCTTGCTGGGCCCTGCCTGTGACCAACAATTCACATTTGCAAATAAGACAAACTTATATTTGGCTTTTTATCACATGAAGTACAGGTAGAGTTTTGAGTTATTGTACAATAAAAGTGTGTTTGTACAGAAGTGATTGTATGTACCTATATTATTTATTTTTACCAAAGCTATTAAAAGTAAATTTGCATCTAAAATGTCAATAAATATGAAGTATGTCTATATATTTTATTTATTTATCCCTGAAGTGTTTCAATTTCAAACAAAAACACATTTTTCTCAAGGTTTGGTTTATCTTTCAATTTCACAGAGCAATCATTATATAGTTGAAGCATGCAGATTTTTTGAATTAGACATTTCATGATATTACGTGGTTTCATAAGTTGTAAAATGAACTTACTATTAAAACTATTTTATATTTTTATCAAGTCAATTTAAGACAGTCAATATACTATTATTGCATTCTTTTTGAAAATACACTTTATACCTTAATGATTATCCATTTAAAAGTTTATTATAGCTCTGTAGTGATGCATGGTATTTACTTAGGAAAAAATATATATATTTTCAAAATCTAAATTGCTCTGATAATATTACACCTCTAGGAACAATACAATGCAGGCAGTTTTCAATATTCAACTACTATGTTTATTCCCAGCTAGCCTTGCCAATTATTTCCAGTATTGTAGAGTTAGTAAAATATAATTGGATTCTATTTCATGTCCCTTAACTGAGTACATTTTGTGTATCTTATAATTTAGAAATTTTATTAGATTCCATTAGTCATTTTCCAAAGAATAAAAGCACAAGTAATATGAAACATGTATATTAGGATCTATAACACCAGTGCCTCACACACCATTCCAAATAGTGATGGAAAAGATATCATGCATATACGTTTAAATACATGGAAAAGTGTGTACACAGTTGATTTTTATTTTGTAGTTAATATCTGATTGCCATGGGCTTTTAAATTTTATTTTATATATTATCAAATATAATAATTACTTCCTGTCATCTAAAAACAAATAGTTTATTTTTCACAGAAAATTTAAATCATTCTCATCTAAATTAATTATAGGTATAGGTAGATTTGAATGTTTTAAAATGTATAGTAATGCCTTATACAATAAAAAAGGTTAAAAGCAATGATACATTTTTACTATTAGGTGGTTGCACCAGAAAGTATAAACATAAAATGAAACATTCTTAGAAGCAATAATTTAGTATTTAAAATGAATGGGAAATGTCTAGTCAAATTGAGAAACGGAATAATATGAGCTCTACAATTTTCACATCAATCTCAGGTAAAACTGTTTTGAATTATAGTCAATTTAATCCTATTTGATAAAGAAAATTATTTCAAACGTATAATAATTTAAAATAGTATGATCCAGATTTCACTGTGCCCCTGCCGAATCTAACAGTCTAAAAGTGTGTTTCTGAGTAATGTATATCATCAAGCATTTCTACATACAGTTTCGATGTTTCTTATTAGAAGCATGGGTTGGGATGTATTGGTGGTTGGCTGTTGACTTGCATGCCTGTGATCAGGCTTTGAAGAGTAAAAATAACTTTTTACAAGATAGTCACCACTTAGCACTTCCAACATAGTTTTCAGGGTATAAGGGGTAAATACTTTTGTCCAATGTATATAAAATACTGCATGCATTAATTATCAATAATACACATTATAATAGGACAAAATAAATAGCAATAACACATAGATCAGATTAAGATATTGCTGGCATTCTGAAATGTATGAATAGAGATTCACTTAAATATGTAATGGCAGAGGTGGGCCAAGAGTTACTTTATTGGCTCCCCAGACAATCTACAAAATTCTCTTCCGAGGAGATTAACTAGTTTATGTCAGTGCGCTATACTTGGGAGTCCCAGGGGCCCGATATATTCAAATGATGAGTCAAGATTAAGAGCTGCACATCAGGTGGCACCAAAAGGACTGATATAATTTACCTTTGGGAGCTATTTGCTTCTTTATCATACAGATGCTAGCTAATCACGCAGAAAAGTTTCATTTCTTTATTGTGTTCTGAAAATGTTTGTAGGAATTTGCGTGGGGGGATTGAGTTATTAAGTGAATATAGTAACAATTTAAATTGTATTAGGTTAGAGGTGCAACATCATCTTTGATTTCAGTCAGAATTCTACACAGGCGTAATAGTAGACATCAGTTTTCTTTAGTAAAGAATCTATGATAGTATATATTCTACAAAGTAGAAATGTAAGTCATTTTACATTTGTCTAAGGAAAGAAAGAAAATGAACACTGCAAGCAATGTTAAATATTGCACGTCACATTATTTTTAATAAATTATAAAATTTCTTTCATCTTATAAAATAGAAATTAAAAGCAAATGCTGAAAAATGTTAAAAAGTTGTGGAGGCAAGGGCACCAATATGGATTTTTAACAGATAGCAAGAGAAATAAAACATAGCTTGTGGTACTAGTTAGTTTGGCATAGATAAGATAGTTTAAGTAAATTACCTGTGAAATCTTTAAATTGTGCTTGCATTCATTTATTTGTATACATATCATAACATGTTTATAAAATGTTTTCATACACATGCAAATTTAAGCAACTTGAATATATACATATAAATATATATAAATGCTTGCTTATTTGTAAACAAAACAATGTAGCAAGCTAAATAATATGATGAACTGATAAAAAAAACAAAAACAAAACACCTGTATCTCTACCTTGCTTATATTTTAAGCATTCTGGATTACTTAAATTATCTAAAATACCAAAAATATGTACTTTTGCAATCCTATTTAAGATATTACCGTGCGCTTGAAGACGTTTCCCGATGTTTTACCACTTTTGAAATAGCACTCTTTTAGCTAGCTCATCCAAACTTCCAAGGGTTAAGAGAAATAACTACTAAACGAAATACTACAAATGTTTATGATAATATTCAAATACAAAAACCTTGCTTATCAGGGCATCTAATATAGACAACGACCTCTAAAATGTATAAACCTTTCAAAGTGATCCCCCTGATATTTCAAGTAACCACTATGCTGTACGCCTGAAACTAGTACAAAATAATACTGAATGTAAATTCCAATTGAAAAATAAAATTTTTTAAAAATATAAATTTTTGTAAATTTATGAGCAGTCACTGAAATAGTATAAACAACTATTTAGCTTAGTTATGAGTGAATCTAATCACTTCATGTCTATGCACTTGATATGGAGGAAGAACAAATATACCAATTAGTTTCATCAGAAGATATTAAATGATTTGAAGCACTTTTTAATAATTGAAATTAACTAAAGGGCTTATTATCTTAGTTTAAGAAAATAAATTAATGATCTTCTGACTTCTTTATATCATATTCATGAGTTGAGTAGAATATAAGAGGACCTTAAAAACAAAGTTTGAATTTTGGCAATGGATTTTCATATCCCCCACTATTTGAACCCCTATATATCTACATTAATTACCTCTGAAGGTGGGTATTATCAGGATGAGTTAATTCGTCATGATGAAGGCATTTCACATTTATTGGTCTTGATAAATTGAATATCAATCATCATAGTGTAAAGCTACTATCTTATGTAAAGAAAATGTAACTATTTCTTTTCAAAATAACTTGGAGGCAAATTAAACAGATCACCACTCGCTAATTTTACTTAAACTTTTAGTACTGAATTTAACAAAAAGCAGCCTTTCCATTTTGAATGTAGCAGTTAATAGCATTGAAAATTTACTTCCCAAGGCATGGTGACAAAAGTGCTTTTAGCATTTAAAAGTGAACCTCTTTACAAAAGTCAAGTCTATTTACCTTAATTCTCCATATTATGATTAAAATAATTTAGAAGTTATTCCTGTCTTACAAAGTTGATATGAAATGCACTGTATTTGCAGTATGGGAAAGAATTTATGCATTCTAAATATTATAATTATATTAATGTTATAATCATATATATATTTATATATATAGTGGTTTCTAGGTAATTAAATTTATTTAAAGAATTTTACAAACACGAATATAAACTTCAGTTCCTTTTCAGTTGGAATGTGGTATAAATTTGTATCGCCATCATATCCTAAATGCTTCATGTGTTTCATTATATGTTGAATGAATGTTCTTCCAGAGTTCAAAGATAAGCTTGTCAATTTTTAGTAAACCTTATAGAGGGAGTGAGATTGAATAATAACACTTTTTCTGTATTGTTTTATTTATTATGAATTGCTCACTAAGTCCCAAGTCAATTCTTCCACTCCAACCTCAGCTCCCTTAAATAGAATTTTTTTTTCTTTTTTGTAAAGAACTGCACTAGAGATCATGTGCTCAGATTGCAGAATAAAAAAACAATGCAAAATAATGTTAAGTAATTGTCCAAATCCACAGAGCTAGTCAACCATAGAGACAGAGCTAGAATATTATTGTCCTTACACCCAATTCATTGTTTTCCTAATTACCTTTTGCTCCTGTGGGGTAATGAGTACAACATATAATGTGCTCTATTCTCCATTCAAAAACATTTGATTCATATTTTAAAAGATGGAGTGATTTTTAGGATTGACATTAGAATACAAAATTCCAAAAGTGCCTCACGGGTTTTGTTCTGATTCTTTCTGGAAAATAATGTAAACTCATTCTTTTAATTCCTGAACTTCTTTTATAAAAAACTGCATTCTACTTTTAATTTGCTTTTCATTCTTTTTTAAGAGATTGCATAATTTAGAGCAATAATATTTAAGTTCCTGGGGAAAAAGGACTCCTATGTGTTAGGCGTAAATTCGTAAAATTCAACCAGTCTTTGT
Source organism: Miniopterus schreibersii (assembly GCF_964146895.1). Classification (NCBI taxonomy): domain Eukaryota; kingdom Metazoa; phylum Chordata; class Mammalia; order Chiroptera; family Miniopteridae; genus Miniopterus; species Miniopterus schreibersii. The sequence goes on from NC_138104.1 coordinate 35,367,674, forward strand.
GGTTGGTGTTCTGCATTCAGACAGTCAAGCACTTTCTCACTTCTCTTTCCTTTCTTTAAAATATAAGCCACAATCACCGATTATCAGTTGTACTTGACAGTTCTCTGCTGCTCATGTCCATTATATAAGAGAGTTGAAGTTATATGAAATCTATTTGCCAAACCTCAAATGGTCCATTAGGACATTTAAAATGTCCAAGACAGTGCAGACAGTCTTCTCTGACTTATACTTTAAATAGGTGGGACAAGTGAGGTAGGCACTTTTCACATCCTTATTAATATTTCTCTACCAATATTGATTCATAAATGCTATCATTTTGTCAGGGGACCAATGGGAAGGCTGGTTAGAAAGCTGAGGGTGCCTGAAGTGCTTAAATTTGCGAAAAACTCTTTTACAATGTCTTGGCTCTTTACAGTGATCATTCCCTTTTAGTTAAAAGAATTGGGACTCTAAAGAACAAAATAAACTGATGAACAAAATAGGTCCAGAGACCTAGAAGCATGGAACAGACTGACAAATCTCAGAAGGAAGGCTGGGGTGGGTAGATAGGTGGGGAGAGATTAACCAAAGAATTTATATGCATAGATGCATAACCGATGGACACAGACAATACTGAGGTGGAGGCCTGGGGCAGGGGCAGGGTAAAAGGGGTAGAAGGGGAAAACAAGGGGACATCTGTAATACTTTCAACAATAAAGATAAATTAAAAAAAAAAAAAAAGAATCAGGGTGGAATGGGAAAGCATGTTCACTTTAGATTTGGTTAATTTGACAAATAAGCTGGCTAGCACCTTAGCCATTCAGAAGTAAGATCACTAAGATTTTTAATTTCAGCCCTAGCAAATGAAGGCCCCTATACAAAACCAAAAGTCTTCTAGCTTCTGCAATCACTGATCCTCTCATGGATATACACATATTTTAGTCATGATTCTTACCTTTTCTCACTGGACTAATGCTTCCCATTTTAGACAAGCCACTGCCTCTTCGTTGGCTAAAGTCCTGTTAGAAAAGATTATTCCTACCTGGGAAATTGCTCTCCAACTTCATAGTGATCAAGGAACCCATTTTACTTGCCAGCTGCTTCAACAAGTCTATGCTGTTTGGTCATTCTTACAACGTTTTCACCATACCTACTACCTTCAATCCTCAGGTTTAGTAGAATGTATTAACCTACATTATTAGGATTCATTTGCCAAAATTTGTAGAGACGCTCCAAATACTTAGGTCAAAAGCACTGCCATTGGTTCTTTTAAATCTTGGGTCTATTCCCTTTATAGCTCATTAATTCTCACCTTTTGAGATAATTATGGGGTGCCCCATGCATTTGGTTCCTTCCTCTTTTAACCCACAGTTAATAAAGGGAGATATACCTCAATATTGTAAAGGCCTAATTACTTCTACTGAAAATAATGAACAAAATAAACTGATGAACAAAATAGACGCAGAGACATAGAAGCATGGAATAGATTGAAGAATCTCAGAGGGTGGGGGTGGGGGAGAGATTAACCAAAGAATTTATATGCATATATGCATAACCCATGGACACAGACAATAGTGTGGAGAAAGCCTGGGGTGGTGGTGGATGCAGAGTGGAGGGGATCAATGGGGGTAAAAAAGGGGGACATCTGTAATACTTTCAACAATAAAGATACATTTTAAAAAATAATTAATTAAAAATAAAGAAAATAACTGCTTTGGTACAGCAATCTTTTCACAGTGTGCTCCAAGGTGATGGAAACCCCAAACACCACACTCTACAACATGGAGCATTTGTTTACTGGGAAAGCCACTTCCAAAACATTCCTTCCAGCCTCACTAGAAAGGCCCCTAACAGGTGTTGTTGACTAACCCATGGGCTGCTAAACTCCAGGGAGTAGACTGTTGGACTCACGTGTTGAACCTGAAGAAGGCACTAAACCCTGACTGGGAATGGCACACAGTTTGTTGACCTGAGTTTAAAGCTGTCAAAAAACTGAATCAGTTAATTAGTTTATTATGTCCTTAGATTCCACATATATGTGTGATCATGTGATATTTGTCTTTCTCTGACAGGTTTATTTTGCTTAGCATAATACTCTCCAGACCCTTCCATACTATCCCAAAGGGTACGAGATCCTTCTTTACAGCTGCATAAGGCCTGGGACAGGGGATGGGTCTGGGATATAAGGGGTCAGTGGGGAAAAAAGGGGACATCTGTAATACTTTCAAAAATAATGATAAATTTTAAAAAACAAAAATAAATAAAAATAAATGATGACTTACTAACAAAAACAAAAAACAATACAAAACAAAAAAAACTGCCCGGCCAGGCATGGCTCATTGGTTGAGCATCGACCTGGGATCCAGGAGATCGAGGTTCGATTCCCGGTCAGGGCACATTCTCGGGTTGCAGGCTCGACCCCAAGTCGGGGGTGTGCAGGAGGCAGCCGATCAATGACTCTCTCATCATTGATGTTTCTATCTCTCTCTCCCTCTCCCTTCCTCTCTCTGAGATCAGAAAGATATATTAAAAAACAAAACAAAAAAATGAATCAGGCAGCATCAGAAGGAGACAGTTTTTCCAAAAGAACTGGACCAGATCCGTACAACAGTTCTTCCTGTTGTTTCTTACTTTATTTTCCTTTCTCTTTCTTGGAAGGAATTGCCTTTGTCCACATATGCCAATTTATTGTGAATGGGGAAAACCTCTCCAGTTGCTATATCTGTAAAGAGTTTCAATTTGTCCAATAAAATAATGACTCATTATTTCCCTACCTTCAAGTTTGAACTCCTGGTTCAGAATCATCATATAGACTAAGTTGTTAGGTTGTTTTAAATTTTATTCTGTATTCTTCTTATTATTAAGCTCTGCACTTGTTGCTTGTCAAAACTGGACCCAAGTGGTTCTGGTCCATATACTTTCCCTCCAACATGGAACCTGACGCCCAGAGAAGTCCTTCTGTGCATGGAGCGATAAAGGTATGCTGAAATCTGAAGACCCGACTATTGATCAATGATGCTGTCAGAGAAAGATCTCAATCAAAATTTATGGCAGAGATCTTAACCAAGACAGAAATTGGGAGAGCCTGTGGCAGGTGCTCCTACACCTTATGTTGGCTGCAAAAGTCCTACAGGAAGAACTCTATGGTTATAACAGAACTCTATGAACGTCCTTCCACTTGCTCTCTGGGATTTGCATGTGGCTCACCATGGCTGCACTTAACAGATTGATATATTTTTTTTCTTCATGAACAAATTCTTTTTGCTAACAGAAAACCTGGTCAACTTCCTGTTTATGGTTGACAGGCATAAAGATTATTTTGAGCTGAAGACAGTCAAGGCCCTATGGGCTCAAGAGAAACTTTTCTCTCTCCTGTAAGGATTTTAAATTAGGGGCCGTGACCATAATAAGTGTAATTACTGGGAATAAGTTTTTATGACCTATCTGTAAGACAGGGAAAAACACCTAAATCCTGAATATCTACTCTTATGATCCTGTGTATTACCGTCCTCCCCTCTGAAGTCCAGGCCCCGATCCCATTCTTTGGCTAAAGATGGAATATATAACTCATTTTACCTTTCTGTTTTTGAACCTCTCATGTATGTGGGTTTTCTGTATGTACAGAATTAAATTTGGTTTTCTCCTACTAGTCTGTTTCATGTCAATTTGATTATTAGATCACCCGAGAGAAACTTTGTAGGGTAGAGGAAAATTCTTCCTCCCCAACACCATTTCTTCTTCCTTTCTGCAGATCTCAGTGACAAAGAACTTGAAACAGTGTAGGTAGCGGTGGTGGTGAATAAGAGTTTAATCTTGCAATGAATACAGATAATTTCTCTGTAGAAATTCCTATTAAAATTCAGCTTAAATCAAATGAAATGACCAGATTATATACAGAGTATCGTTTTTTCTTCTAGAATAGCCATTGTTGTAACCCATCATAGCAATTCTTATATCTGGGGCCTTTGGTAAGTCAACAATATTTATAATGCTGAATAGTTAATTAAAAACACAAATTTCTTTTTTTTAAATTTTTATAAAAGTTTGAGTTACAGCCCAAGAGACTCTAGGCAATTTTACAGCATATTACTATAATACCAAATATTAACTCCATGCTTTTCCATCAAATAATTTCCCTTAATTCCAACTCAATATTTAATTACTGATTACAATTTTATTTTCATTTATTTTTAATTTACTAAACTATTAACTTAATAGTAATTAAATAATTAATGGACAATAATAACTAAGCTTGTGTAGTCTGGCCATAAAACTAAACAGACCAATGACACATTCCTCCTCGTAATATGTAAATAGAAGTTGAAAGCATCTAATCAAACTCTTCCCAGAAAGAACAACCATGGGAACAAATGGGTGCTAATGTATCATACTTATTCTGCACTTCACTCACAATATGTGGCTGGGATTTAAAGTAAAGATAATTTCTGGTTTTATAAAACTTTTAAATTAACTCTGCTATTAATTTGAAAACTGTGAGGTAATTTATGTAAATTCTGAAAATTTGCCAAAGATATTCTTTATTATCTTTATCTCTCAATTAATCCATGTAAATTAAAACAAAATAGTCTTGTAAGGAGTGTTAAGTATTTCTTTGTTTATTATTTGTTCTCTGATTTTACTTATTTACTAATCTGCCTTCCCAAGAAAATACCATTTATAGTCTATAGTTAATTCATTATAGCTCACTGCTTTTTTGAAGCTCATGTTAGCACAATACATTCATCAAAAATAATCAGACTTGAAATGTTAGATATAAATTCTGACAGTGAATAATTTATCATGGATAAGAACAATCTACTCACCAACTAGGCTGTATGTGTTTTGGAAAATGAAAATGTAATGTTGGAGTACCCACTGGCAGTGGCAATTAGGGAAAAATGAAGTTAAAATATGCATATTTCATAATATTGAATTTGATTACATTTTTAAAATTCTCCCAATTCCTGCTACCATGAGGCTATAATGATCAGTAAGTTCACTGAATTACTTTTGCATACAGTGAAGACTTGTAGTTTTGTAACTTGACTGACAGTGAATCATTTAGCTTTTCAGAAATGCCATTGATTCACCGGGAAATACAAGATGTTAATCAATAGACTAACACAGTCAAGTGATTCTCATTAGACAATGCATTTTTCTCTCTTAATATACTATCTATAATAGTATTTCATAAATATGAATTAATACAGTTCCAAGGTATGGCAATAATAGCTATTAACTAAATTTTTCTAGTAAGGTATACACATAAGAATGTGCATGTACATTTTAAAAGAGAAAACATTTTTATTGCATATGCTAAATTTTAAACTGCACCATTTAAAAACAACAAGTATATGAATGTAAGTTCCCTGATATAATATAGTTCCTGCAAACCATCAATGATTACTACTAGAGTTAAACTGATGTTGAACATGTGAAAGTAGCATAATATATTGCAATATATTTTAATGAATATATAATATCAAATGTTAATTTACTCAAAAGGAATTGAATACAACAGAGGGCATATAATAGAATAAATTCACTAAAAATAAAACTTCAAAGAATAGTTAATGACATTGAAAGAGCTAATGGTATAACGTTAACTTAAAAAAAATGAAGACATCAAATAGTTGATGTTCCCAGTGTTCTAAAATCAAAGCAAAAAAAAAAAAGCATATATTCTGAAATGTAAAAATTGATTGGAATAAATCAGTATCACATCAATATTTTAACAGTAGCTATGTTTTAGTGATTTATATCTTTATGTTTTAATGTTTTCTACATATTTTTTTACAAATATCTGAGCATGTATCAATGCATGAATAAAATGTTTTAATTCTGTGTGTGTTGCTGTGTGGCACATTATTCAACATATAGTTTGACTCACAATTAAAGATTAATAGCATTTATTAAGAACCAACTCATGCCAGATACAGTGTCTGCAATATTTCATGTGATATTTTATTTAATTGTTACAGCAACTTTGTAAAGTAGGAAATTGCTTTTCTTAAAGTAATGGATGAGGAAACTGAAAGTCAAGAGGTTAAATAAATTTTTAAGTTCACACAACTAATTAAGTGACTGAAACAGATTTAAAACACATTGCCTATGGCTCAAGATCTTGTATTCTTTCCGGTTTAGCACACTGCCTCCCCAGTGATCACTGAGTGAATTGTATTAGAACTGTGTAACATTTCATCACTTCTTTCCTTCAAAACTAAGAATCGATGAACCTGAAAGCAAGATTTTAATTAGTGAAGATCCCCTGAGCAAAGTTGAGGGGAGGGTTAAATACTTGCTTTTCATTATTTTCTAACATGAAAGTGTGAACAACTAATTGAAAATTGAATGCAATTCTAAAATTTTTTCAATAATTTTATTACACAGTCATTTAAAATGACAAATGCTTTTTTAAATTTTACTTTACTTCAGATTGGGAATTTATAAATTGGTAGTTATTTATTTTTTACCCTTTTTCACTTTTATTGTAAAATATTTTTTGGAATACACATCAAGTTTTATTGGGGAGAATATTTACAAGGGCAGATAGAAGAGGGGGGAGTCATGGCGTGGGGGATATTGGGAGGCTCTAAAACTATTATAAAATATTTTGTACAATTATAATGCTTTCAATTGTATGCTCTTCCCAGAACTCAAAATAAAATGATGCTGGTAATGATGGAAAATTATTTAAAGATTCTGAAAGTTTAAATATATTTAAAGATTAATATATCACTAAGAAAGTAACAGTTTTTATTCTTGAAACTTACCTATGGTTTATTCTATTATCCCTCATGGATATTTCTTAGCCCTGGTGAAAGTCAATTTCTAAGGCTGGCTTCAAGATATCTTAGAGTAACCCCAGTAATTATTTTTTTAATTCTATTTTTCAATTACAGTTGATATTTATTATTATTTTATATTAATTTCCAGTTTACAGTATAGTGGCCAGGCAATTATATAATTTACAAAGCAATCCCCCTGATTATTCAAGTACCCACCCGGCACCATACTTAGTTATTACAATATTATTGACTATATTCCTTATGCTGTACTTTACATCCTCTTGACAATTTTATAACTACCAATTTGTACTTCTCAATCTCTTCACCTTTTTGTCGTAGCTCCCAAACCCCTCCCTCCATTCTGGCAGCAATTAGCTTGTTCTTTGTATCTATGGTAACTCCAATAACTTTTAAAACATCGATATCTACAAAATACACATCATTTGGAGAAACACCAAAAAATCCAATATCAGTGGGGTACAGAAACTAATGAAAAAGTTGAAATTGTTTTAAAAATTTGAATGCTTAAGGTTAAATGGAAACCAAGTGCTCAGTTACCTTAAAATATTTACTTTTAAAATATGCAACAATAAAGTGAAAATGGTTGTTTTAAATTATTTTACAGTTGAAATGCAGATATCTTTGGGAGGGAGTAAATAAAGTATCATCAAGCATTAGTTTTACCACATTCTTCTGGGTCACATTGTATATTTTAAAGTGTAAAAGAAAATTCATTCAAGTTATTCTTTAGAGCCTGTATTTCTAAATTTAGATTTAATTAATCTAAATGTTTAAATAGATGTTTATGCATATGTTTGCTTAAATAACTCAACATTTATTTGTAATTATATTTTCTATTTCTCTCTCCATTAATTAAAATTCAAAACAAGTTCAAGTTAACTCACTTTTTCAATGAAATATTAATAGAACCAATTCATTTGTCATGTTTTTATATTAATATTTGGTCTTTGCATATTCTCAAATATATTTCACTTCAACATCTAATGATTAAGTGATATAAAATATAGTAACTAACTTCGTATTTTACTTTCTGATATTTCCAGAGTTTCAATAAAATTATTTCATTAATAAGAATTGATGGATTATTTTGGATTTTATATAGCTGATTACATGGTAATATTCAAACTAAAACAACAGCAAAAAAATATACTTTTTTTGATTGAACATTTCCTGTTGATGTCAATTGGATATAGATGTGTACAAAATCATATGCAGCAGAATGACTTTTCCAAAGGTCTCTAGTATATCCAAAATGTAGATCCGTCCTTGGTTAATATGAACTAAGCATATTATTTATATTTTTTAAATGACATATTTAACAAACAGCTATATTGATTAGTCATAAAATTTAGGAACAGAGATTTATTATGTACTATTTCAATTTTTTAAGCCTGCAAATAATTCTTTTCTCATAGATTTTCCAAAGCACTCATCACAATAAATAGGAGAATAATTTTCAGACATTCATTGACATCTCCTTTTCCACGCAGCTTCTGATTTATGTCCAAAATATCAAAATGTTTTCATACACATCTCTATGTACCTGCTTACTACTTTGAATAAATGACAAGTAAAATAAACTGCATGCCAAATGGAAAATTTGACAAAGATTATCCAATTTGAATTTTAGTTTGTACCTTAAAAATTAAATTACAACACGTTCACATAGCATCTAATGAACAAAATAAACTGATGAACCAAATAGAAACAAAAGCATGGATACATGGAGCAGACTGACAGCTGTCAAAGGAGAGGGGGGTTGGGTGGGACTGAATGAAAGAAGGTGAAGAGATTAGCCAAAGAACATATATGCATAACCCTTAGACAAAGACAACAGTGTGGTGATGTCAAGAGGGAGGGGAGGGGTGGGTTGACGTGGGTAAAGTGGGGGAGTGAAGACATCTGTAATAGTGTCAACAATAAATGAAAAAAATAGTCAAGCTAAAAAAAAATAGTCTATATCTAAAAAAAATTAATTACATTGATGCTGTTGTAATAACCTGGTTATTATTTAACAAGGGAGGAGGAAAGGGAAGACCAAATAGTAAAGGCATGCCATTTATTAAGCTTTGCCAAAAAGCTGTGTTTAACATTCTCCAAGTCTGCTCCCTGCTAATCAATGGGGAATGGGCTGGACAAAGGCAGTTTAGATTTTGCCCAGCAAAGGTCTGAGAAATATGGGAAGGTGCTTGCCCGTCAATCACACCTGAAAACAGGTAATTGGCCAGGGTGGGCAAGGCCACTGCAAGCTCACAAAACCTAAATATTTAAAACTTCGAAACAAAGAAATTTCTCTCTCTTTTCTCTCTCTCACATGCGCTGGGCCCTCTTGGGAATTCTGTGGCAGGGAGATGCACTCCCCTGCATCCACATGGTGCTGGGCCATCTTGGGCTCCACACATGGACTAATGGACTTTAATTAGCTTGATGTTGAACCACCCCCGGCTGCAGCATGGAACAGAAGCCCTGGACACTGGCCTTGTTTCTGGCTCTGCTGGAACTCCAGCTGCCCCTTTTCCAGGACTGGCTTAAGGGGGGCACGGGACTTTGGAATACGAAAGATGTAACTTCATGCAAATAAAGCTTTCTTACATCCCATCTTCCCGTGGGGACTTCTGAAAATACTTCTTTCAGTGGAGCCCCAAGAACCTCCACCTCTCTCCCACGAGCAACAGGGGAGTTTAATTCTCTGGTAAAAATATGATTCATAATTTCTCAAAAATTTAATGTTTGAAATACACTTAAAAACCTAGCAAGAATAATTATATTTGACTGTTATTTGACACAGCAATTAACTAAAAAGTGTATGGGACCAACTAATCAAGAACAATTAATCAAGTCGAGATACCACCAACTTCTTCTGAAGCTATCCATAGTTCTTTAAAGACTAAAACAAGTATAAATAAAACATATCTATAGGATGGCAAATGTATTTTGATGGTAAGTTAATCATTTCAAATTGATTTTCTGCATATATTTTAAAACAGAATTTTTCTCATGAGTGTCAGTATGGTTTCTGATCCTTTAAACATGGTTTATTTTATATCAGTTCAGTAAAACATGCCACGTCACATCACTTATAAGTTGAGTGCAATGGTGGAAGGCCTTAATTTGTGGTTGGTTTGTTTTTTTCATAAGGTACTTCAAGTACCTAAGCCTTAAATTAATTTACCCTTAACTAGCCCCTTCCTTATGAACTCTGTATTTATACATACTTTGAAGAATATTTGATATATTATTTTACATTATGTTATTAGTAATTTATCAACTCTCTTAAGAACATGTACATCTTTAAAAGATGATTCATTCATCTCTTTATTCATCACATTGACTTATTTTCTATAAAATGTCTGAGGAAAAGAACATAGAGCTAATGGGAAAATGGGTGGGAAAGAAAAGATATGAGTGTTATGACAGAAATGTGTACAAAGAAAGGGCAATGTCAAGATTAAAGTGTGATGTTTTGAATGGTGTATATCAAATATTCAGTCATCTGGGAAATATATATGTTTCTAGGCAAAGGGGCATTCGAGGAGCCTCTAACATAATAGCTTATGAACTAAAGCTTTTTATCAATCAATATTTTAACTATGACAAGGACAGAACCTTGCTAAAATGCATTAAAAGCTATGTAATGCAAATATTATGCAAATATTGAGCAGCTTTTTTTGTAAGGGAAATTATGGTTATGGAAATACAGTAGTGCTACTTATCCTAAATATTAAGTGCTGTAGTTTAAGACAAACTTCTCCAAACCTCAAGCACTGCTCCAAGTGAATTTTTGAACAGTTTATTGTATTCTCTAATCAATATCATTCACATTTCCTTTGGCTATATCAAAATCATAGTACTATCATATGCAAGAATACATTAGACATTTTTTTACTACACTGTAAAGTCAATTAGGAAATAGGCAAAGTAAAAAATAATTTTCTGTCCATCATAAACCTAATGTTTTTATCAGAATGCTTAGAAACCATCATGATAGATTCTACATAAGTATCTAAAACAGATACTAAAGTTCAAATAGTTCTTCCATCCACGTTTTAGACTTTGTACTTAAAGAACCTCTTTCGCTCAGCCTGTGTAGCTCAGTGGTTGAGCTTGGACCCAGGAACCAAATGGTGGCCAGTTCAATTCCCGGTCAGGGCACAGGCCTGGGTTGCGGGCTCAGTCTCCAGTAGGGGGCGTGCAGGAGGAAGCCGATCCATGACTCTCTCATCATTGATGTTTCTATCTCTCTATCCCTCTCCCTTCCTCTCTCTGAAATCAATAAAGATATATTAAAAATAAATAAATAAATAAATAAATAAATAAATAAATAAATAAATAAATAAAAATGTAGATGTAGAACTAGATAATCTCTATGTTTCTTTTTAATACTAATACTTAAGCATGATGAGGATCCTACCTTGTCTCAGATGTTGTGTTAAGCACTGAAGAAACAAAAATAAATGTCACAGGAACCCTGCAATTAAGGCTCATGTTCTAATAAAGAACACATGCATGTAACAAATAATTACATTAGAAGGTTCTAATACAAGATTTTGGGTTTTTTTGACGGCTCAGGGAACAAAGAAAGGTCTAATACAGTATGAAAGTTTTTGTGAAAAATGGGATATTGACAATGGGAAGGGCTAGCCTATAGAAAGGCACATAGGCAAGAAAGTAGGGCTGTGTTCTTTATAGAATCTATTTTAGAGGAGAATATAGTCATAGCTTCCCCAACGGTGACTTAGCACCTAGGAAAAGAGCTAACATCTTCAAATAATACACTCCTTTAAGGCATTTTGCTATCTTACTCAACCAGTTTATGGGGAAATGTGAAACATATAGAATCATGCCCACAAGGGAAATTCAATAATGAAATTGTACCTGCTTGAATCTCAGGGTTTCATTCCAATTATTTATGGAGGCCATAGTGAGGAAGGTGTTGAACAACTATCCTGTGTTGATCCCCTAAAACCTACCCATTTTATCCAAAAGGGAAATAAAATTGTCAGAATTCTGATCCTTTTTAAATTTCATTTTTACCTTCCCTTCCTTCCTTCCTCCCTCCCTCCTTTTCTCCCTTCCTTCCTTCCTTCCTTCCTTCCTTCCTTCCTTCCTTCCTTCCTTCCTTCCTTCCTTCCTTCCTTCCTTCCTCCCTCCCTCCCTCCCTCCCTCCCTCCCTCCCTCTCTCCTTTTCTCCCTTCCTTCCTTCCTTCCTTCCTTCCTTCCTTCCTTCCTTCCTTCCTTCCTCCCTCCCTCCCTCCCTCCCTCCCTCCCTCCCTCCCTCCCTCTCTCCTTTTCGCCCTTCCTTCCTTCCTTCCTTCCTTCCTTCCTTCCTTCCTTCCTTCCTTCCTTCCTTCCCCCCTTTATTGTCTGTTATCTATGCTATTAACAACGTTTTTCTTTAAACTTAGCATCTCTATATTTTCTTTTATCTTTCACATACTTCGAAAATTAGATTGGCTTTCGATGACTTCCTTTTGAATTGAGTATAACATATCCTCTTTTCTCCTAGATTATGTGTTATGATAAAACTTCTTTTTCCAAATAATGACACTGATGCCGATCTCATGAATTCATGACAGCTTCTGGCCTATTTAATAAGGTTTTTTTAAATTGAGTTAGATAGAGATTTCATTCTACTTTGTGATTAGTAGGGATTATTGGGGAGGTAACAATTGAAAACTAAGTTTATTACCATGTATCTTCTTAACATTTATTTTCAAACTAGGTGGCCCAAAAATGTTGATTTTAATAACAACTTAGTGCTGTGTTGATAATTGTAGATCACATTAATAGTATGAAAGTCAATTTATGTAATATTCTCCTTTAAGGAAGATTTAGAGAATGTACATGTATCTATAGGAAATCATGGCAATCTTTAAAAATAAAGATTCAAAGTTATTAAGGGCCAACTTTTCAAAGGCTGCATAGTTACTATTGTATAATCAAGGATTGCAGGGTCCTGATATTCATGAGACTTTAAATTGAGTAGTGATTTTAGAGTTTCTTAAAAAAGAAACATAACCCTTTTAAATATTTGTAGAAATCTGATCATCTCACTAATTTCTCATATTCTAAATGAAAAAGAAAATGGAAATGAGTGGTTATATCATCTAGATTTAAAGAACACTCTTTTTGAAAGACAAATTATGTGCTGAGGAATTTTGATCTCTTATGATGAATAATTGTGTTCAGCATCATTAATAATAAAATTGGTTGAAATACTTCATTTTTCTTCTGTACATAGAAGTACCTTGAAAGATGGCTCTCTAGAGAGAACAATATTTTATTTATTGCATTTTTAAAGAAAATCATGTATTCTTTTTATTAGAACTGCATTGAACTTTGTAGATTTCTGCCACTTGAGAGGCTTTAGGTTTTTCATAGCGTATACTAGTCACTGGAAAATAAATGACAAACTTTTCTTAATGATAAAAATATTCTATTTGTTGATGTTATATTGTCTACCTTCATAGAAAATAATGTTTTATTTTTCATTTATAAGAAGAATGTTATGTATCTCATGTATATGTTGGCTTCAAATAATTTCTTTTATAGATTATTTTACAAAAATATGTTGAGCCAAAGAATTTTGTCATGAGTTTTTAAGAAAAAAATTATGAAAATGCTTTTCTTGTATTTTAATTATAATTCATGGACATATTGAAAGGTGCTAATAGTACTGTTAGTCAAACAATGAAATATAGAGTACGATAATATAGAAAAAAACACTTTTAAAATCAAAATAAAAGTTTGGAAATTATCTGAATTAAAATTTGTATTTGTAGGAAAGTCACAAGCAACTCACAAAGTTTATTCATCTCTTCATTAGGATTTCCTAATATTGATATGAAAATAATATTTAATGAGTTCTTTTCAAGAGAAAATTATTTCTATACAATTAAAAGAATGACAATTCAATCAAAGGGGCACTGAAACCCAATGAATTTAATTCAATTATTTTTAGCTGAATGTATTCATATTTATTTAATCATAATCAGGTAATGTGGAGATACACTACATAAGAATTATATAAAAATAAAATTTAAATAAATGTAAATTGACATCTCCGTAATGGAGAAGTAAAATGAATCCTTGTTGAAACTAGAAAATGTACCTGTATTGTAATAATTTTAAGTATAGTATTAAATAGCCTTCTAATAGTGAAAAGTAGTAGTTTTTTTTTAATTAGTCCTATTTTAAAAGAAAATAAAATCTGAGAAATCATAGAAAACTGAAAACTTCATACTGTGAAAATGGCTTTGCCTTTGAGTAATAAGCACCATCATAAGAATGACAGGAAGCCCTACACATGTAACATACATCAAGCCACAAATTTGCTTATTACAAGATTTTCAGTGAAAGTCTGATTATGTTAAAATAAAATTGCAATAGTAATAAAAATTGTACCACAAAATGTTGTTCAGTATTATTGATGTATAGTTTCCAAAGAATTATTTATTTTCAATAGAATTATTGGGTCCATAAAATAATTTAGATGTAATAATATAAAAATCTACATTAGATTAGATCATATATTCAAATATTAGTCAATAAAAATTGAAGCAAATATAGAAATATTATCCTGTGGTATAACATATTACCAGTAAGGATACATATTTGAGAACACTAATTATATAGAATGATCTTAAGTTAACAAAAATATCTTCTCAACTCTTTCCTACATAAGAACTGCTTTGTACAGACTGACAAAAGTTTTTACCTTCTCAAAGGTATTTTTCTTGTTGATTGAATAAGTCTCAGAGGTTCATTCTTTCAACTTATTATTAAGTCACTATAAAGTATTTTTTAAAATATGTTTTTATTGATTGTAAAGAGAGAGGAAGGGCAATGGAAAGAGAAAAACATTGTGTCCCCCACCGGGGATAAACCCCAGGGAATCCACTGGCAATGCCCAACCAACAGAGCCACACAGGCCAGGGCTAAATAATTTTGTTTTAAAGGGTTTGGTATACTGTATCTCTAGTGAGTTTATGTTCTCCATAATCTTTTTATGTTAACATATCAATCTCCCCCCAAAAGCTTTATCTTTATGGATCTTGCTAGTAATGATGTTAAGGTAGTTGTCTCATATTTTTTGAAATGTAGAACAATAGAATATGGTGGCTTAGTAGTTTCAACAAATGGTTTAAATAACCTCACCTACTTCACTCCAATAAGAATAGTTAAGATTTTCCCCCTCAAATTATCTGAACAAAAAATATTCACACATCACTCTTTAATGAAGAGTCTCAATATGATTTGCTGTTAATATTAACAAATCACACTCCTCCCACAGTTTATCTGTTATACATGTGGAAACCATGGCAACTATTATAATATAAATCTTTATCTTCACAAAATAGCAACGAGTCATATTAGGATTATTCATTAAAAATTTCAATATTTGTAATCATTTTTGTATGTCAATAATTTACCTTAATGGGAGTTTGCTTTTGTTATACTGCTTAGTAAGGAAAAGATTAGTAGTTTTATCTGTTTTGTGGTCTTTTCACTAAAGATACAGAGTAGGAATTAATAAGTTCCTCATGCAGAAATACCAAGTTGTATTAGCTTAAATTTTACTTTTGAAACATACGGTCTTACAAAATAGCAGAGCTTCTAAGAAGTTTGTACAATCTTTATCATTACATTCTGGAGACTATTATATGTCTTATGGAGCTTCTAAGAAGTTCAGGACAACTTGAGAATATCATATTAATATCTTCGTTTGAAAACTGGTTATAAAAGTTCTAGAGCCAGAGGCTAATAATTTATTATAATTTCAAAAATCTTATTAGAGACTTCTAAGTATAATTTCTCCTTCTGCTTACTGTAGATTATAAAAAGTATTCATGCTAAATAATAAGCTTCAGGTTACATAAAGAAATTTTAAACTCGTGTAATGTAGTTAGTAAATATGGCCACTTGCTTCGGGTCTTGCAAAACCATCACCTTTTCAAGCTACTTCCTTAGATAGGCCTATTTAAAATTGCAGTCTGACCTGCCTCTAAAAATCAACTTGCAAACTCCCTACCTCTGTACTATGTTTTTCCATAGCGGTGTCATCTTCAAAAAATATTACAAAATTTACTTAAGTCGATCTTTTATTGTCTCTTGTTCACCTCTAAAATATAAATTCATAGAGGACAGGGCCTTTTTTTCTTTTTTGTATTCTGATAGACTGCACCTACCAAAAACAGGGCCTGGTATAGAGTATTCCATAAATATTTATTAAAGAAATTTTATTATACATATAAAATTATTTGATAAAATGACAAGTATTATGGCTATATTTTACTATTATTTATCTTTTTAACTTTTCCCTCTCAAAGACATTGTATTGGTATTGTATCTTTACTGTGATAACCTTCTTAAGGATTCCAAACACCCTAGTCTTTTTTTTCTAACCAGTCCTTAATGTTTAAATTTTTTTACATGAAGAAAGCAAACGTTTTCTTTGCTAAATACATTACTCCACAATTTATTCTGAGTCCCTTTTAATATATTCGTAAACCTTATTGCATCCAAAAGTGAACATCATCTCACTTTATACATTGAATTTTACTTGAAACTAATATGTATCTTTTTCCCTTTTGTATTATGTCCTGATTTATCCTTCTCAATTTAACTAAAGACATCTTCTCTCTACTGTCTACTCTCATATATGCTTCAGTGCAGTATAGATTTAGTGGATTATAATAATACTATGGTGTTTGTTAGTATATTGTGTTTAGTAAAGAACTTTTTCTTTAAAAAAATGAAGGAAATTTAGAGTTACTCCTTGTATTTGAATAGTAAAGATATCATTAAGTATAATTTCTTAAGGAAAATGTGAATTTAATTGAAATTTAGGTTAATTTAATCATCTCAATTTGAAAAGATTTTCCTATTAAATGTCCTCGCTCCCCTTTAATTGATCTGGGAGAATGAACACTATATTTATCAACAGCCAATCTTTATGGACATCAGCTAAGTAATGGAAACTTGAATTATAAAAAAACAGGCCAGTTACCCTAAAGGTACTGTAGGTTCTACTACAATTAAAATATATTGCTACTGGTATATCTTTCTTTTATAAATTCCATGCATTATACCTTATTTTCCCCAGTGTCTACTTTGTCCTTGTACAATGTAGACTGATTATTGAGGTGCCTCTGTGGTATCATTATTGATACATTACTGCAGTGTGACAAAAAATCTCATTTATTCTTAGAATATCAATGAAAAATAGGTATTATATTATCCACATTAGTGAAATTAATGAACTCAAAGATCTTTTCATTTCCAGTCCCTCAGGCACACTGTTAGGCCATGATCTTTCATGATTTTCTCTCTGAAAAGATAATTGACTTTATTTTTTTGACAATGCAAGGCTCTCACTAAACTCAGAAAAGCTCACAGCTAAGAATGATTGCATAAATGGGTCAGTCATTTAATATTAATATTTTCTAAGTCAAGTTTTCAGGTATATCTAATATTGTCAAAATTAAATTTTTCAGTCATAGTATAAATATTTGCCTGCTTATTGAATACATTCATAAAAACTTTCCTATGTCAAATTTTCATAAAATGGGATTGAGCAAATTTTCAGAGTATGATATATAATATGCTAATAGCAAATAAGGTGGTTTAAGCAAATAATATGTAGGAACATATTTATGAATCAAACAAATTCACTAAGGGTATACACAAAGAGTTCAGATCTTCAGAAAAGAGAACATTTCTGTCAAAGACTTATATGACAGGACATTACATTCACTTATGGGGGTAATAACTTTGACATCTAAAGTAAAAAGAATTGGAACACTGACATTCTGCTAAAAGAGGTAGTTTTGGCATTTTTTATAGTACCTACAGATGTCTTACTTGCTGTTCTTGGGACACAGGAGATAGAGTTTTATTTACAGAGTTGGTTTTAACTTAAGATATTACATTTAGGCCTAGATCCTTAAAAGACACTTCAGGTGAGCTGAATTAAGTAAGACTCTCTGTGTATGTGCACACACACTTTTAAATTAGAGCTTTACTCCTACTAAATTAATATATATATATTCTTGGCTCAAGGAAACGTTCCCATTCCTAGTGTTTTTCTCACATGTGGGAGTGCCACAGACGTGTTTCTCCTAACATAAGAGAAATCATTTCAGAAATAATGTACTAACTTGAGAATTTTTTTAAAAGTGCATTCTACATCTATGCTTGCTACCAATATACCTTAAGACCAATTGAAATTGGCACCATCTATACTAGTTTCCATCCATGAAAGGATAATTAAAATGCTTGACTTGAAAAACTGTGACCAACCTGATGACTATGTCAGATGACTTCATGACTAATACAATTGTTTCTATGGTAATCGGTTGTCAAGAGAGATTAAAAAAATAACTTGAGCTAAAAACAGTTAATTCAGATACTCATCCCCCTAAGTGATATCATATTCTATCTTTGGGACATTTCTGGTTAAGGCATTTCTTGTATGCTTTTTTAAAGTTCTGCAATCTTTTTTTTTTTTTAATACATCTTTATTGATTTCAGAGAGAGGAAGGGAGAGAGAGAGAGAGATAGAAACATCAATGATGAGAGAGTCATTGATCGGCTGCTTCCTGCACACCCCCACCAGGGATCGAGCCTACAACCCGGGCATGTGCCCTGGCCAGGAATCAAACCCCAATCTCCTGAATAATAGGTCAATGCTCAATAGCTGAGCCACGCTGGCCGGGCTGCAATCTTGTTTTTTAAGCACAAATCATTTTGAAGGACTACTGTAATTTATGTACTAAGAAACCACAGGATTTTTAAAATGGGCATGCATGACAAAGTATTAGGAAAGTGCTAAACATGTTGGTAACATTGCTTGCACCCATCTTTTGGATTTCTACTACCTAATAGCTATAGATGGTATCTATTATTGGGGAAAGGGTTAATATATTTTATAGTTGGTACAACAACAATGTGGGGCCTATTTTGGTAGAGATGGATGCTCTCCCCAACCCTGCCCAAGAAGTTTTGCATTCGTATACATTACAAGTAAAAGGGGGGGTCAAGCTAAGTTTGAAAAGTAGTCAATAGTCAAAAGACTTTAAGTCCTGTTAGAACAATTTCTACTTCCCCCATAGATAAAGGTTAGTTAGGTCGTCTACTATGTACCTTGAATTTGGGGTTCAAAGAATAATAATAAAAAATACTACTCTTTAAAAATATCATTGTTTTCTTTTTCTCTTTGAGAACCAGCTGAATTGAAAGCTAATTTTCAGTTTCAAAGGTTTTTTTTCATTCCTTTATTTTTTTAAGAAAAACATGATGTCACAATATTTCAAAACTTTTTTCAATATTTTTAAGTCTATGAGATATATTTTATTTATAAAACTCTGTTTCACACACAAAAAAGCCACTGTTCTGTAAGGAATGATATCTTATAAAGAAGTCCTTTGGCTGTATATTCTCCAGTAAATCTTTATATAAGGTAATTTGCAATTATTATTTCTACCAAATCTAGAAAAGAACTACCATCAATTACAGACCCCATTATTGGCTGAAGTTATATGTACTTCCAGTTTTCCTTTTTTATTCACAAACATAATCGACCACAGGACATGTATTTATTTACTTTTACTTTTGGAAAAAAATCTCTTTATTAGCATTTCATAGAACATAAAATCACTGCTCTCCACTTATATACCTTTGAGTCAGCTAACTCTATTTTCTTTTCTTCAACCAACGAAACTCAGACAATGGATGTGTGATTTGTTTTCAGCTACATATAATTAATTATTCATGATTTTAAATTAACTAATCCTGCGCACATTTACTCCCATCCTAATGCTACTCTGGGCAAGAGTCTAGATTGATTATTGCTCCAGTACTTTCTCTTGCTTATTACAGTGTAAGGACTGTAATGAATTACTAAGATCCATGAACACAAATAACAGAGAAATAAAAACATGGAAAGTTCTAGGTGTGGCAATGACAGTAAATAATTAATTTAGAATCAGTCGAATATGATTAGCATTCCACTAAAAGGTATCACAACCATGGCTGCTGTTAGAACAACATTTGCAACCATGGAATAATCTAAATTAATGCTAGAAACCCTGACTAATGCATCCAGTTTGAATAACCCACTCAGAAGCAAGCAATGGTATTTTGCTCGTTGTATCAACACAGATTGCACACCAATCACTCCCTATTCTGTAAACATCAATTCAACTGTGTTCTTCTGATTTCCTTCAAAAACAAAAACTCAACAAAAAACACTCATCCTGTAAACACAAAAGAAGGGCAGCCCCCCATTGTGAAGTATAATGCTTCAGGAAAAAGTAGTATGTTAAGAAGTTCTACTTTTTAATCCAGCCAGAAATCTAAGTCTAACATAAAGTTGTGTTTTTTAAGGTATGTGGTTCTGATTATCTTATCATTCAGTGATTCCCTCTATAATCTTTATCAACCTTGTATTGATCTTTCACTCATAATGTAACAAATGCTAGGACTTAAAATAGCATAATTTTCTAAGTCTCAATGCTGATACCCCTATTTTATCACTGGAGTTCCATATAACTTTGTAGGTAGTGGGTTTAAAGATAAAGACCACTAAATGTTCTTCCTTTGACCTTCAAAATTTTGTACAAACATCACCACTTCTTTTCTCAGAGATTTTGACATAATAATTCAAATCCTTAATAAAACAAAGAGACATACAGTCTCTTCAGGGTTACATGGAAATAACTTGAACGAGAATTTCACTAAAGATTCTTGTCACAACCTAGAACTCATTAACTACATGTGCATTGTACATGTATGAGTATGTGTGTAATTGAATTGTCTTAAAAGAAAACTTTTAATTTTTAGAGGCATTATGTGATTTCTTGTTCTTAGAAAAATGACAATTTTTAACCGAACAGAGACCTTACTTTACCACTAGTCCCACAGTTACCGCTCTCATTCTTCTTTTGTTAGTATCTAGGGATAAAAAATCATTTATAGATAGTTCTTACTGTCACCCATCACTTCCATCTAATCATCTGGAATGGAGAATGTCTTTCACACTAAAAGAACTTTCTATCAACCTGTCAGATCATGGTCCATTTCATTTAATCATGCATTCTTACATTTATTCATAATAAATCAATAACTGGTTTTTAAATACAGTCATGCACTACTCAACAACTGGGATAAATTCTGAGAAATGCATTACTAGCTGATTTTGTCCTTGTGCAAAAACCAAAGGGTGCACCTACACAAACCTAGATGGTATAGGCTACTACACACCTATGCTATATGGTATAACGTATTGCTCTTAGGCTATAAGCCTGTACAATATGTTATTGCTCAAACACAACATGGAATTAAATCAAGCACAAGAAGAAAAAAGATGCAATCAAGGGATGTGATAAACATGAGACATATGAGGCTGCTGCAGAAATAACGGCATACTTCTTTATAGCAAACTTATTTTTTAATAAGTAGAAAGAGTACACTCTAAAATAACAATAAAAAGTATACTATAGTGAATACATAAACCAGTAACATAGTCTATTATCATGATCAAGTCTTTTGGACTGTATATCATAGTAAGTGCTTTTATTCAGGCAGTACAGTAGGTTTATCTACATTAGCATCATCAGAAACACATGTGTAATGTGTTGCACTATGGCTTTATGATGGCTACGATGTCATTAGGTGATAGGAATTTTCAGCTCCATTATAATGTATGGTACCACCATCATATATGCAGTTCATCATTAATCAAACATGATTATGTGGCACATGACTGTATAATTGCCATTGCTGACTAAAAGGAAGGAATCTAGTTTATATGTGAAGTACAATTCAGATATTTGGGTTAAGAAATTTACTTGGGTTGTGAAGGAATGAATGAGTGTCCTTCCAAAGAAATAGTCAATTACATTAGATAACTTATCCTGGGCAGGATTCTTGAATAAATTTTTATGTATTTATCTTTTTTAAAGTGTTTTTAACTTTAGGGTGATAAATTTCTTAAAGTAAATTAATATTATGGCTAATTTCCCAGCCTGTATTAGATAACACAAGCCAGTTTGTCAAAATGCCCAGCATTTTAAAACAGGTTATAGATATAGGAATAATGTCATGTTTAATTAAAAAAATAAATAAATGTGTCCAGTGATTTCAAATATCCTTCATGGGAAATTGTACTCTTGTAACACTTTTTTAAAAAAATGTTTTTCTTGATTTCAGAGAGAGGAAGGGAGAGAGAGAAGCATCAATGATGAAAGAGAATCATCAATCAGCTGACTCCTGCACGCCCCCTAGTGGGGTTCCGCCAGCAACTGGGACATGTGCCCTGACCAGGAATCAAACTGTGACCTCCAGGTTCATGGGTCAATGCTCAACCACTGAGCCATGCTGGCTGGGCCTCTTATAATACTTTTAAATAGAGACATTGATTTCATTTTTATATATTACATCAATTTTTATAATATCTTCATTTATGCATGTGTTCTGTCATAAGCATTTCTAAGGTTTATGAAAATAATAATTCTATTTTGTATTCTGCCTGATCAGGCACTATATAAAATTCCTTTCCAAGCTTTGCACTCATCAAAGACATTATATCAGATATTATGGTGATTGTTTAGTTCAATATATGAAGATTTCAATAATAATGTAAATATTTGGAAATTATGCATGTCAAATTAGCCACAACTGAAAACCAAAGTGTTCAATTTTTACTAGTAGAATAAAACACATTTGGTTTTACTCTGAATCTAAGTATGCATGTGTATTTGGTCTCACTTTGATAAAAATTGACTCAACTTATATTTTACCAGATGACTTCAGGATTTTTCAGTAAAAATGTCTCTCTCTATCCAATTCCACAGCATAAAAACTCTAATTTTCAGAAAATTCAGGGTTTTGTTTTAAAGTGTGATGTTATATTTTCATGAAATAAAACAAAGTAGATCAAAGTATGGCTCCCCCATGTAAACATGAGCTATTAAGTAGAGCAGAGCTCATAAAAAAAAAACAATTCATATAAAGTCCCAACTTCATGAAAGAAAGACAGAGTACTTATTTTTTTTCACTTGGCTTCCACTATCTACAGTACTCCAAAAGCTGCTAATGACCATAGAAGTGAGAGCATATATCAAATATTGCAGGTGGTAAAAGAAGAAAAGAAGGCAATGGTAAGGTCAGTCGATAAGGATATAAACCTCCTGTGATGAATAAAGAATGACTTTTATTTCAAGGACAGGTACACTCTTCAAAGTTCAGATGCTGACCTATTGTATTCTGACACCTGAGAAATATTTGGCTATAGGGAACAGCTGGGAATCTGCTGCCTAAGTACTGAGTTCTATTTCTTCATCTTGGATCCTGATTAATTCTTAGGTCACTTCATAGCACTGTGTGCTTTATCTTCTCATCTTAAAAATTACAACAAGGAATTAGGAAATGACTTAATGAATGAATTCTATGCTCTAGGCTAAAATTGCATTACCATTGTAATACTTTTAAATGGTTATCAATTAAAACTTAACAGACTGACTTCAAGAAAGGTTAAGGTTAGGATATTTTTAAGACAAGATTGATAGACAATGTGTTAACTTTTTAATAAGCAGTTGTGTATCTGACTGACCAAAACCTAATAATAAAGGCACCATGTTAAAAAAATCTTATTTTTGGTAATTTGATGCAGTACCACTTTTGTGAATAACTTGAATTATTTTTATCTTCCTCTTGACATCAGGCCTGTGTCTATAAAAGAAAAAAACAGTCAGCTTCTTGTCAAGTTGAAAAGAAGACATAATTTAGGAAGAAAAAGTTAGCAGTTACGAAAATGGATGAAAATTCAAAATTCAAAATGAATAAAAAGGATATGATAATATTAATCATAACACCACATAAAAATTAAGCTTAAGTTCATTTCTGTGGGTTAAAGACATGTAATATTTTTTGAATGTTCTACACAGTTTCCATTTAAGGACTCTTTTCTGGCACTGTTTTGCATTAACTAAGAAAAAGCTTTATAAGGTCCTTTCTCATTGTCAAATTTACTTTTTTTGTGCAAGTTGTGGATCAATTATCAAGAATCATGAAGTTCCTCATAGCAGGAAAAGAGAGTCCTGGTCACAGACATGAGCACAAGCCCTGTGCTGGACTTTAATCATTACCAATACACACTTCTAATAGGGCACACTAATCTTAACTCTCTAACTTGCTGTTAAGTTAACTTTGGTCAGTTATTAGACCTCAAAGGAATGGCAAAGCACAAAGTGCCATTACATTGAAACAAGTGTCTATTACATGGACAGAGCATGAATGTCAGAAGTTAAATTTAATCTATGTTTAGTTCTAGAAAAGACAGGGTCATATTGACCCTGAAAACTGCTGCTCCAATGAAAACTAAACAAAAATCTTTTGCAGGGAATAGGAAAATAGGGATAAGATAACTGATAGGTGGGACAATATACCCATATTGAAAGAAAACATGTCAGAAATTAGAGAATAAGCCAGATAAATATTATTGCCTTAGTTTTACCATTGTATGTATTTACACTAGCTCTTTCAGGAAAATGAATAGGCAAAGAGTTCAGATTTTAGATAAGAGATACAGAGCAAAAGTTGGACGTCAGTTGGGTTTACATAGACTAGGCATGTAATCAGTGTCCCTCTATTAACTCAAACTGATTCATGGCCTGATGTGTTTGCTTCATATTATAAACACTGATTCACATCTCCAAAGCAACTTAAAGAGAGAATAAGGAAAAGAGCTCTTTCCAGAGGATAAATTGCTTAAGGTCAGTAGAGATAATGGTAGAAATTGGATACTGAGGTGCCATGATATTTAAAATTTAACTCTATATAATATGTAATAAATGTAAACAGAATTGTGGCTCAATGTATGCTTGCACTTAAATTCATCTCCAGAAATTCTAAAATACCAAGCCATTGTTGTCTGTTTGATAACTGTTTACCCACATGTCTTCTATCTTGCCATTTATTTATTATTTATTTATTTATTTATTTATTTATTTTATTTATTTAAATCTCCACCCAAAGATATGTTTTATTGATTTTAGACAAAGAGGAAGGGAGAGAGAGCATGAGAGAGAAATATTGATGTGAGAGAGAAACACTGAGTAGCACCCAACCTAGGATTGAACTCTCAGTCTGGATATATGCCCTGAGTGGGAATTGAACCTGCAACTCTTTAGTGCACGAGTCAATGCTCCAACCAACAGAGCCACACTGGCCAGGACTATCTTCCCCTTTAAAGCATACTAAAAATATATATGGTTTGGTGTGTGATGGTAGCTCACCATAATTAGAAAATAGAGTCATAGAAAAAGGATAAAAAAACAGGGGCTGATTCATTTGAAAAAAAAAAATTCAAAATAAACTTTAAAAACAAATACATGATGAATTGTGAAATCAAGGACATTTTTGAAAATAAAAACAAAAGAGTGCAAATTTTAGATTCAGGATGTAGGAAAAGTGACTGTGAGTGACTAAAAGAAAGAACTTCATGATGATGTGAGCTATTAAGTACTAAAAAGGCTGTTTCAATGCTGCAGAATCTCTTTCACTGGAAGTCTTTAAAAGAGAAAGTAAGGCGCGGCCGGGCATGGCTCGGTGGTTGAGCATCGACCTAGGATCCAGGAGATCTCGGTTCAACCGATTCCCGGTCAGGGCACATGCCTGGGTTGTGGGCTTAAACCCCAGCAGGGGGCATGCAGGAGGCAGCCAATCAATGACTCTCTCATCATTGATGTTTCTCTCTCTCTCCCTCCCTTTTCCTCTTTCCGAAATCAATAAAGATATATTTTTAAAAAGGAGAAAGTGTGCATTAGAGTGCATGTCCCTTCCTTTAGGGAGGCCATGTGAACTTTAAGGGCAGGGTGACCAAAGTACAGATAAAGGAAGTTGGAGAAGATCCTTGCCACCGAGTCCCAGAGTGCACTTTGGTGCTCACATAGTTAAGAATTCAATAGCACTAGTTAGTGTCAAATTTCAATCTTTATTCAGTATGTCTTTTTTCTGAGATGTGAGAAAAGTCCAACATTAGTCTTACTATTTATAGCAAGAAAATGTAGCTCACAGCTATCTAGCACATTATGAGGGAAAAATAATGAGTAGATGAGTGGATAAAACATTTGTGGACCAATTTAATAGTATGAAATTTTAGAGATAGACCAACTATAATTCTGTGTGTATCTAGAAAGTAATTCAAAAGAGCCTGTGGGCAGAGCAGTAAGCAAAAGAGGTGACTCATCGAAACTAATAAATATCATCATTTTGGTTGAAAAGCAGTGCATCATTGTGAAAAGTTGATATGATATTGGACAGCAATGACAAAATGGATTGCTTGTTGCTATGATGTTACTCTGGGGGTAAAAACTTTAAATGAGACACCTTTTAAGAGATATGCATATTTATACAATGTCTACATGAGCTGAACAATATTCCAGACTAAATCATCTCCAGCCAAATTTTATAGTTTTCTAAAACAGTCTGATAAGTTTTATTTTGCTACCTTCAGCAGTTTTGCCCCCAAACACGACATTTAATTGAGAGATCATTAAAATAGTTCAGGAGGCTCAGCCCATCAGATACTTTCCTATGTTGTATCTCACTCTCTGACTGGCTTATCTATGGCAGATTTGTCAGAGAGCCTTAATTTCTGAATGGTCAAAATCTTAACTGCTTAGAACAACTCTCAGATACATTTCATCCCAATGGTGTGAAGTTGTGGGTAAAGCATATGCATTAGGATCAGAAAGGTCTGGGCTTGAATCTCAATTTTGGCACTTTGTAATTTTTGATACTGAGAAAGCTAATTAGCTCTCTCAGAACCCCATGCACGCCCCCCTTTCTTCAGCTCCAGAGTGATTTTGTAATTCCTATCCCTGAGAAGTACTGTTTATAAATTAGACATAATGTATGTAAATCCCTTAACACGGGACTGGGTAAATACATTAAAATAGCATTTATTATAAATAAAATAACTTTTATTTTGATTCCTTTCTATTTCTTGCTGTACCCCCAAGATATTTGTATTTGTCAGCAATTTCTCTGTACATTTAATCATTTTTACAAATGATGTCCAATTATTCCATTTCTTCTCTCATTCATATAATTAAAAGCCAATCAACTGTTCCTTCCACTCTATCCCATAGTGCAAAGAAATCAATATTTGTCAGTATAATTCTTCAACTATTATAGCAAAAATTCATATCTACAGATATAACTATTGATAATATTGTTTTCTCTAGCCATAAATCCTCAAAAGTCCCCAAATCCTATAAAGAAACAATCATTTCTTATTAATATGTACTTAAGAGGGCATATCAAAGTGAAAGAGAAGGTGAGAGGCATAAAGAGAAAATATATTACTGCAGTAATAATATGCTGAAAAACTGAAATATACTATTTGAATATACTGTGACTGGTAAAAATTAACTAATGATAAAGATATAATTTTGTAAGTCAGAGAAAGACAAATACCATATGATTTTACTTATATGTGGAATCTAAAAGACAAAATAAATAAACAAAAAAATTTGAAACACTCATACATGCAGAGAGAACTGGTGATTGCCATAGGGGAGGACAGCTGGAGACTAGGCAAAAGAGGTGAAGGGACTAAGAAGCACAAATTGGTAGTTACAGAACAGTCATGGGAGTGTAAAGTACAGCATAGGGAATGTAGTCAATAATATTGCCATATCTATGTATGGTGCCAGGTGGATACAGGAAATATTGAGGGGAACACTATATAATGTATATTATTTTCTAACCACTAAGCTGTACACCCAAAAACAATATATAATAAAGAATAAATAAATCAATAAAAATAAAACAGATAATTGTAAAAAAGATATAATTTTGATGTATTTTCCTGTCATAAGTCATAAACACAAGGAACATGATGTCATTATGGCATTTCTGCTTTGCGATGCCAACAATAAATTGAACCAATTACAACTGATAGGTTAATATGCCTTTTAATATATGAGTCTGTAGTCATTAATGATATTTTTATTTCTGGCAAAGAAATAGTAATAATTAATTAAGTTAAGCAGATTGCAAGACAGAAAGTGGTACTAGTTTAATCATAAGGTAAAATAAAGACAAAGCACATATTGCCTGTTATTAGTGAGAAGGAGGAGGTCAAGCTTTAATCATGTTTTTATAAAGATGGTAAATCTATTTGCTACTATGGTATTAGGATAAATACAAGCTTGGATTCAGTTATGAATGAGTTAACTCCCAGTCCCACTATTCCCTAGCCACATGAGTTTGAGAGTTATCCAGCTTCTCCACACCTATTTTGTCTGTCAATGCACTTGTGCATTGTTTTATGTATTCTCCCACAAAATGAAGTAGTTAACGTTATCAGCCTCATTTCACAGATGAGGAAATGGGGTTCAGAGTGTTTTAAAACGTGCCCAAGGTCACACAGAAAGCAGTAGCATACTGAATGCTCCTTACAAGATTTGTTTTGTACCTAGCAAAGTCCTCTTTTGCTAATATGCTCATAGAAGGTCTTCAACAGACCATGTTAGGATATAATGCTGAAGGGTCTGATCATTCCAGCTTTTGTGAAATTGAGGAAGTAAGTCTTAAATGAGCAATTCAAAGAAGTGCTTGGACCAAGTAGAGAACGCAAAAAGTCAGCTCCTTTTTATAGTAATGAAGGGTATATTGAGATTTTCCTCCAAGAGGATAATTTGCTCAGTTGAATTGTTCCAGATCATGTTCTCTAGAAATCACTGGACTGAGTCTACAGAGTGTGTACATAAACCATTTAAAGTGAGGTAGGGAGGCCAGAAGGGGGAGCTCTCACACCCCATGCTAATGGCAAAACGCAACAGGGGAAACTGTTCCTAATAGTCCTTCCCAGCTTCCTTTTCCTCTCTATAAATAATGTCCTCTCCTTCCTTTTAGCGGACTTACGTGTGGGTTGCCAGGGTTGCATATATCAGATTGCAATTCCTTGTTGTTCCTGAATAAACCCATTTTGAAGGAGAACTATCTGTCTGGCTTTTTATTTACTGTCAGCATATTTGGTAGCCCTTATGGGCATCCAGAAAAGAACCCTGATAGCTCTCAGCCTGACGAAGAAACAGGTGCAGCATCTGCAGAGCCCACTGAGCTTGCTGTTTACTCACTGACCCTGGAGTTTAAGGGTCACTTTTCTCCTGGATCAGAGTTTCTGCTCTCTTGACATTTGAAGCTCTCCAGGTTTTATTCAGGATCTGTTCAGAGGCTTTGTGCTTTGCTTGTAAAGGCCCTATTTATCTGTAATCATTTTGGCACTCAAGCCCACCTCCTTCAGGATCAGGCTATTTCTTGAGACATTGCTAGCCTTCCACGAGATTCTCTTTGGAACCAAACTGTTTCTACTGAAACTGGCTGAACTACTGCTTGACTGGATTGTCTCATTGAAACTCTGCTATAGCCTTCAACCTAACATCTTGGGAGCAGGACGTTCTACTAGAGCTGTACTGTTTGGCTTCAACATGACTCTTCAGGACTGGGCCATTTCTCCAAAATTGACTGCTTCAGCCTTTGGCCTGACTCTTTCACTATCAGACTGTTTCTCTGCAATGTGCTGCTGCAGCTGTCAGTCCCGCTCCTTTCAAATCAGACTGTATTTAGTGGGACTAGATGGTATATGACCTATAGGCTGTTTGGGCCTTTTGCTGCAGAAAAAAGTCTTTGAAAAAATGGGATTCCAGTTATGTAAATACTTTTAGGACATTCCCCCACCCTCACCTCCCAGTGATATGGACCAGTTAATTTAATGTTTAAAAACCACAGTCTTTCCTCATGCTCATTTCTAACTAAATGGACTGATTTGACCAAAATTAATTTAGAATACCAATGGCCATTATGGGGAACTTTTGAATTTCCCAAACATATTTAATTTTTTTTTCAACTACAGTTTACATTATTATTTTGTTTTAGTTTCAGGTATACAGATAGAGGTTAGACAATCACATACTTCACAAAGTGTACCCCCTGATATTTCCACTACCCACCTGTCGCCATGTATAGTTATTACAATATAAGTAACTATATTCCCTGTGCTGTACTTTACATCCCTGTGACTATTCTGTAACTACCAATTTGTACTTCTTAATCCCTTTACCTGTATCACCCATTTCCCCAACCCCCCTCCTTTCTGGCAGCTACCAGTCTGTTCTCTGTATATATGAGTCTGTTTCTGCCAAACTTACTTTTTTTTTAAAAGAATTGAACAACCATAACTCTGAAATTGGCATGCCTGAATGGAATGCGTATTTCGATTGGTATTTTGAGGCTTCCAAATGTTACTAGGAATCCAAAACTGCCTCCTTGCAAAAAATAAAGTTTTAAGATTAACTGAGGCAAACAAGCACTTACAGAAATAAAAATAGTGTCCAAAGCTTCGTGCTCTTCTGTCCTGGCTTCTTTGTCTCAGGCTCCATCCCAGAGGCATCATGCTCCTTCCCCCCGAGTTCTCTGTCTCTGGCTCTGCCTCTAGTGCCATATTGTCCCTCTTCTGAACCTTTCCTCCCTCCTCCTCTGAACCATCAGTACCTGTCCCTTTAAAGATACGTCTTTTGAGGATTCTAAAAAACACTGTTTCTTATTTTCCCTGAACTAAAGCTGGCTTGTGAGTCAGAGTTAAAGAGTTTTCTAAAGTAACTGAGGAGCCTCACTATATGATAAGAAACTTAATATAGTTATCCAAACTTGTCATCCTGGTTCCTCTGACTTATATCAGCTAGTTCATATGCTTATCGGTGAAGGCCAGGCTCAGCATTAAATGAAACTTTGCCCAATGGGAACATCCTGAGAGGAATTTAGAAAAACAAACCCCTAACTTTTGGGAAATGCTAGAGCGTTCGCTGGAGACCTCCACTGAGCAATTGCAGTAGCCTTTCCCAAGCCTGTTGAGTGGAACTAAATTCAGGCTTGTTCACAAAAGCCTGATAAAACTGTTCATGATTATTATAATTAATTTCAGATTGTTTTCAAAGAAACTTCTGGTCTTCCTTTAGATGCTGATTCCACTCAGGTAGAATAATTCTATGTATATTAACTGGCTGAACTGAGATCTTTCTCATTTAGTTAAAAGAACCAGGATGGCAAGGAAGACCATGTTCACTCTAGGTTTAGTATTTTGGCAAATCAGTTTATTTGCATCCTAGATGAGTCAACTAGAAGTAAGACTGCTAGTATTTTTAATTTTCAACTCTGGTAAATGAAGGCCTTAATGCAAAACCAAAAATCTCCTAACTTCTGCCATTATTGCAAAGAACCAAGACATTGGAAAAGAGATTGTTACAAATTAAGCACTTCTGGAGCCTTCGACCTTCCAATGTCCTCCAAATACCCAATGACAAAGCTCAAATAAACTACAGGGACTTTTCTCAAATCCTCCCTCTTGATCAACTCAGAGAAACTTTTCTTCAAATTGAGAATGAATCTCTCGCCATCCTTATTTATATGGGAGCCATACTCTTGGCGCTCAACTCTATAAATTAGCTCCTGCCTTAGAGAACTAAAACAGTTCAGTGGGGATGGCTAATAAACCTCAACAATCCCTGAGTCTCTGAGCCTATGCCTTTTTTGTTTTTTTGAGCCTTTTGATAAATACCCTTTCTCCTTAGTTCTTTCACCCTTATTTATTTATTAGGACAAGACTTCTTAGAAAATTATGCCAGAATTTTTTCTCCCAAAAGGGGGAAATAATTTTATAATTTGACAGTAGCCATGAGAATAGCTAAACAGGTGAACTGAATGACTCTCAACATCTTTTATTTGGTTAATTTCTGATGGCATTGTAGCTGAATCTGGCATTGACATATGTTCCTATTGGACCAGCTGCCATCCTTGTCATGTGCAAAATCTTCAACTGATATTGGTAGAACACACAGCGTACCTCCTATCACAATTCAAATAGATACCTCAAAACCCCTTCCCAGAATCAACCAATACCCCATAAATAAAGAAGCCTTCAAAGTATAAAGCTCATATGATTACAAAACCCAAGGTCCCATTATCCCTTGCATTAGTCCCTGTAATGTTCCTAATTTATCTGTTAAAAAACATTAACCCTGTTGCTCTGCTCCCTTCCATTTCCAGTGAAGCCCCTCACAATTGCTTACAATTGATAGAACACTTCCTATCCCCTTGTGATGATCTGCAGGAAACTCCTATGAGTAAGACAGATTTTTCATGATTTACTGATGATTCATATTTTAAAGAGTGAAAATGGTAAGTACTGTGCTAGGTACAGTGTTGTAACTCCTTTTAAAGTTGTCAAGAAAGCACCTTTACCTTTAACTACTTCAGCCCAACAGTCTGAATTATATGCTTATACTTGGGCTTGTACTTTAGCCAAGAGCAAAACTGCCCAACGATATACTGATAGTAGATATCCTTTCCCAGTGCTCATGATTTTGGTATGTAAGGAAAACAATGTAGCTTCCTTACTTTCAGAGTAAATAAAATTGAAAATAGGCCATAAATTCAGGAAATATTGGGTGCTATACATTTACCTGCTATGTTAGCTAACTTTAAGACCTCCAGGTATTCTAAAATTGACTCTAGAAGCTAGGGGAAATGACCTTGTTGACAATTCCTCAAGGAGTGCTGCCCTTAAAGAAACTAACAGCAGTCAAACTGTTGTCATGGTACAAAGGGATATTTCCTCAGCTGATAACTTAGACATTTTAAATTGCCTAATGGACCATTCAAGGTCTAGCAAATGCATTTCATACAGCCTCCCCCATCTTATAGAGATAAATGTGTTTCAGTCATGGTCTGTATGCTTTTTCGCCGAAATGAAGCTTTTCCTAGTAGACACGCTACTATATCTTCTGTAGCTAAAATCCTTTGAGAAAAGATTATTTCTACCTGGGGACCTCCACTCAAACTCCATAGTGATTGGGAAATCAATTTTACCTGTCAGGTGCTTCAACAAGTCTGTGTCATTTGGCCAGTTTTACAATATACACTTTCACTGTGCTTACGACTCAATCCTCAGGTTCAGTCAAATGCAATAAGGACATTACTAAGAATCAATTGGCAAAATTTGTAGAGACTTTCCAAATACCCTAACCAAAAAAACTGCCATTAGTCCTTTGAAATCTCAGATCCACCTCCTTTTGGAGCTCATTAAATCCTACCCTTTGCGATAGTTACAGGACATCCCATTCACTTGGCTCCTGCCTCTTTCCATCCACAGTTGATAAAAAGAAACATATTTCAACATTGTAAAGACCTAATTGCTTTTATTAAAAATAACTATGTTGTGGTAGGACAATCTTTTCACAATGCACTTTTGGGAGCTGAAGACCTTAGGCACCACATTTTGCAACCTAGAGATTTTGTCTATTAGAAAAGATACCTCAACAATTGCTAAGATCTGGAAATAGTAAAAATGCCCATCAGTAGATAAGTGGATAAAAAATCCGTGGTACATTTACACAATGGAATACTATGCAGTTGTGAGAAAGAAGGATCTCTTACCCTTTGGGACAGCATGGACAGACCTGGAGAGTATTATGCTAAGCAAAATTTATCCCATGATCTCAATTATATGTTCAATCTAATGAATAAAATAAACTGATGAACAAAACAGATCCAGAGACATTGAAACATGCAACAGACTGATGTATCACAGAGGGAAGGGGCGGAAGAGCAGGAAGAGATTAATCCAAGAGATTATATACATATAGGCATAACCCATAGACAAAATAGTGTTGGGAAGGCCTGGGGTGTGGGTGAGAGAGGGTGGAGGGGGACGATGGGGGGGGAGGGAAATCTGTAATACTTTCAACAATAAAGATTAAACCTATTAATATATATACATATATATACATACTATTAAATTATAAGGTCTGTTATAGGAATCTGTACTCTAATTCCAATAAACACAATATTTAAAACAGTAAAAATACTATGCAGATATAAAGAAGAAGGATCTCATACTCTTTGGGACAGTCTGGATGGACCTGGAGAATATTATGCTTATGCTAAGTGAAATAAGCCAGGGAAAGAAAGTCAAACATCACATGATCTCACTTATATGTGGAATCTAAAGAACTTATTAAATTGATGAACCGAATAGATTCAATGGCATGGAAGCATAGATCAGACTGACGAATCTCAGAGGGATGGAGGAGGGTAGGTGGAGGGGGAGAGATTAACCAAAGAACTTATATGCATATATGCACAGCCCAAGGACAGGGACAATGGTGTGGAGATGGACTGGGGAGGGGGGTGGGATGGGAGGATTGTTGGGGAGAAAAAGGGACATCTGTAATATTTTGAACAACAACAACAAAAAGAGTAAAAATAAAAAGACGCCTCCAGTAAGACTCTCTTCAACTTTGCTGGAAAGACCCTTATTAGGTGCTGGTGACAAATCCTTGTGCCACCAAATTCCAGGAAACAGACTCCTAGATTCATGAGACACATCTAAAGAAAGCACAAAACCCTTACTGGACCTGCATACCATCTGGTAACCTGATAATTGAAGCGGTTGACATCTAGCAAGAGAGATTTACCAAGATGTCTGGACAAAGCCTGTATACCTTTTCTCACTGTGATTCTTTCCTCTCTTTTGCGGACAGACTATGTCTTTGTCTACATATCTCAAAATTTTATGAAAAAGGAAAATCTTTTCCTTTGATTATGACCTTTCAGAAACAGTCTTATCATAATCTTGTGACAAATTAATCTTTTCACCTGCCTTTATAAAGAGTTAAAAGTCATAAAATTCATAAGTTTTTCTTTAATCTAGACTATTAACTGGCTCTAGATCCTTACCTAAAATTCAGTCTCTGAATTTTCAATATACAGGTTACATTATTGACAAGACATTCTTCAAGCAGTTTTTTTGAGATAACCATGTTATTTTATTACTTCATGTTTTACTGCTGCATTGTCTTTCCAAAGTTTTTAAAATTCTTTCTATTCTGAGTGTGCCTTAGCCATATACACTATTCTAAGATACAAACTTTAAATGAGAAACTCCTGAGAGATCTTCCTCCTACTCCTGTTTGTTACTCAAATGTGATCACAGTAGATTTCTAACCTGTGCATTTTCCCTCTGACATGGGACATAACACCCTGAGTAGGTTCTTCTTGACACTGAAGAGCAAAAGGCCACTGAAACCAAGAAACCCTTGACTCTTGACCAGCAATGCTTTCAGAGAAAGATCTTGATAAAAAGTGAGAAATGTAAAAAAATAATAAACAAAATCATTTAAAGAGAAGTAGAGAAGCCAGAAGGAAAAGCTCTCACATCTTACATTTATTAAGAAGCATAAGAGGAGCAACCCTTTTTTGTAATAACCCTTCCCATCTTCCTTTTCCCCTCTATAAAAGAATGTCTTCTCTGACAGGTGTGAGGTGATACCTCATTGTGGATTTAATTTGCATCTCTCTGACAATCAGTGACATTTGAGCATCTTTTTATATGTCTCTTGGCCATCTGTATGTCCTCTTTGGAGAAGAGTCTATTCGGGTCCTTTGCCCATTTTTCAATTGGATTATTTTTTTGTTTTGTTTTGGTGTTGAGTAGTATGAGTTACATTTATAAATTTTGGATACTAACCCCTTATCTGATGTATCATTGGCAAATATGTTCTCTCATTTAGTAGGTTGTCTTTTCTTTTTGTTGATGGTTTGCTTTGCTGGCAAAACTTTTTGTTTGTTGAGTCCCATTTGTTTATTTTTCTTTTGTTTCCCTTGCCTGAGGAGATATATCAGAAAAAATATATATTGCTAAAAGAAATGTCTGAGATTTTACTGCCTATGTTTTCTTCTAGTTTTGAGTCTTACATTTAAGTCTTCAATTCATTTTGAATTTATTCTTTTATATGGTGTAAGAATGGCTATCATCAATAAATCCACAATTGACAAGTGTGGTGAGGATGTGGAGAAAAGGGAACTGTTGTGCACTGTTGGTGCGAATGCAGATTGGTGCAACCACTATGGAAAACAGTATGGAGGTTTCCAAAAAAAATTCAAAAGAGAACTGCTTTATGACCTAGTGATTCTACTTCTGGGTATTTATCTAAAGAGACCCAAGACACTAATTCAAAAGAATGTATTCACCCCTGTGTACACTGCAGTGTTATTTACAGTAGCCAAGATATGCAAGCAACCCAACTGTCCATCAATAAATGAGTGGATAAAAAATCAGTGGTACATATATACAATGGAATAGTACTTGGCAATAAAAAAGAATGAAATTTTACCATTTGCAATGGCATGGATGGAGCCAGAGGGCATTACGCTCACTTATATGTGAAATCTAAAGAACAAAATAAATGAACAAACAAAATTGAAACAGACTCCTGGACACAAAGAGTGGACTGGTGGTTGCCACAGGGGAGAGAGCATTGGGGTACTGTGTGAAAGAGGTGAAGAGATTAAGAAGTACAAATTTGTAGTTACAAAATAGCCATGGGAATGTAGACTGCAGCATAGGGAACATAGCCAATAGTATTGTAATAACTATGAATGGTGCCAGGTGGGTACTAGATATATCAGGGGGAACACTTTGTGAAGTATATGATTATCTCGCCACTATTCTGTACACCTGAAACTAATCCAAAATAATATTGAAAGTAATCTGTAATTGAAAAGTAAATGAGTAAATGTCCTCTCCTTTGTTTTAGAGAAATTGCATGTGGCTCACTGTGGTGGCATATACCAGATTTCAAGTCCTTTTTGTTCCCAAATAAATTTTTCTGAAGAAATATGTGGCTGACTTTTGTTTATGGCCCTACATATTACTTA
Source organism: Miniopterus schreibersii (assembly GCF_964146895.1). NCBI lineage: Eukaryota > Metazoa > Chordata > Mammalia > Chiroptera > Miniopteridae > Miniopterus > Miniopterus schreibersii. The sequence continues at coordinate 35,404,246 of NC_138104.1, forward strand.
CGCATAGATTTGTGACTCTGTTTTACAGAAATATTGTGTAATATCAGTCTTTATAAGTGTATGTGATGATTTGGTTGCTGCTAAGGAAACTAGTAATAATATCTACATGGTAGGTAAAGAGAAAGTAAACAATGGGAAGACATTTCAAAAAGAAATGTCACAGCATACACATGTCTACTCACATACTCAATCAAACTCCGTCTCTCTCTCATATATATATATATATGTATGTATGTATATAGGCACAATTGAAATAAAAACAAGGAGGAGAAAAGTTATGAGATAGACAGTGTAAGAGTAAGAAGGGTTTGGATCATTCAGATTACTCTATCAGTTCTCCAATTTACCTTCAACAGGAACCATAGTTAGTGGAAAAATGGATACTCTGAGACATTAGTTCCTACACAACTTGGATAGAACCTCACATAACTCAATCCAGGCTTAGGTTCTCACAATCTTCCACAAAAGATCATTGTCTTTTTCAGCAACAGTCATTTTCAGAAAATAAGCAGTCATGCCCAACCTAGGACCTCTTTATCTTGCACTTACATTGCAGGATCAGCCCCCTTAATCTGTCCTGAGAATGGAAGAAGGCAAATGTTAGAAAGATATTTTCTGAAATGAACCTTCATATCTAGATGTTTGTGTTTGTGGTCGAGAGTGTTGTTGATTTTTGTTTGTTAGTTTGTTGATATGGTTGTGTATTTTGTTTTTTATTACAGGAAAGACTTTAGAAAAGAATTAGGAAATCTTAATGTTTGTAGGACAGAGACTGGTTATCCCGTTAAAGTAAGAGTTCCTTAGAGGAAGGAAAATTTTGACAGAGTGGAGAGGGCAATCCTTCCATGCATAGATGAGAAAAGACAATTGAGAAGTTCTGACTGGCCAGAAACTGCTATAATAATATTTTCATGATGAAAAAAAAAAAGAATAAAATTGGACAAAGACTGGAGGAAAATTCTCAGAACAATTTATTTAAGGGCCAATCAATCAAATCTTCGTACATGCAGAAAAAAACAAAAACAGAAAAAAAAACTGTGAGTTTTAATGAGAAAGGTAGAAGAATGTATCATTTTCCATGTGCTTTTTTCCTTTTTGTTATATCTGTAATAAGAATTTGTTTTACTTAATTATATATGCATAATAAAAGTTTTTACTCAATAAACATCAGTAAATAAGTTTTTAAAAATACAATGTAAATACATTGGACAGGGAAACACAGATAAAACTTTAAATTCTAAATTATTTGTAATAAACTATTATAAACCATAGTTGAGTTATATGTTTCACTAATGGTTTTCTTCCCTCAGGATTTTTTTAATCAACCTCAGCATTGGGTACTACAAAATAAATTGTTAAACTACGTGAACTGGGAAGAATTTTTCAAAATCCTTTTCTCCCTTGGAAGGTAAATCTCTTTCTCCTCCTCTTCCACTTCTTTTCACAACAACAACAAAAAGCTCGTAAGTCAAACTCTAATCAAGCTGAAAAATCCCAGTTTTCTTTCTTCATCTCCCCAGGGGGGTACCAGGACATTTCATGGAATCTTTTATTTTCAACCTTTTGATATCAAGACTTTTGTTTAGTCCTGTTCTTTTTTCATTTAGAACTATCATCTTGTCTCTTTCTTTTTAAAAATCCACATGCTTTTTCAGCCTCCTGTGACTAGAAATATTTTGAGCTCAGCAATCAAGTTGGCACAACATGATTGTGAGAGATTAACTACCCCTCCATTCAATAGGCAGAATTATGTTCACACAGCCAAAAATATATTAATCTGTCATTTCTTTCATTTTGCTCCAAGGCTGGGGAAATTCTCAAGACTTTACTTGGCATAAGAGAAATTTATAGGGAGATACAGGTCTATGAGTCTTTCCTCTTTACTTAAACAAGATATGAGCTATACACATTTACTGAATGATGAGCGGTATAACACTGCAAGCAAGAAAACAATTTCTTCTGCATTTGCTCAGTTGCTTACCTAGATATATTTTCAAATGAATGGGAATTTTCAATGGAAAATATTGGACATATGTATCCAAGCTCTTGGTAATAGTACTAAATTTGTAATATTTACTTTGATCAATGAAGTATTATTGTTGTACAGAAAAAAATTGTTACGCCTTACATTATGGTGCATAACTTCTGGTAAGGAAATTTCCATTAGACTAATTTATCTTTAAATTCAGATTAGGACATTGAATGGTCAACTTATTAACTTAGGGTATTTGCTAAGATCTTTTTTATGAAATAGTAAGAAATAAGGACTAAACTAGTAAATAAAAGATATGTTCATCACGTATTTTCCTGAAACACTTGCCATAAAGTCTAGATTTTTCATCAATTGATATTATTTGGATATTTACTTTTTCATATGAGATAAAACTATGCCTGTGGCAAGAGTTAAAATCAATTTTGGAGGACAAGGGTGATTTATAGGTATTAATTTTATCACTTCAAACTGTTGAACTAGATGTTCTTACATAATTATAACTAAAACTGATATGACCGTACCAAACCTTTTCTGATCTTATCCTGCCTCTTTAGCTGCAAAATACTGATGGGAGTGTAAAAGGGTGCAGCTGCTTTAGAAAAGAGTTTGGGAAACTGAAGTAACTAAGGGGTTATCATATGCTTCAGCAATTCCACACTTAGACATACACTCTGGGGAAATGAAAGCCTATATCCACATAGAAACTTGTACATGAATGTTTAGAGCAGCATTACCCATAATGACCAAAAAGTGGAACCTAATCAAATGTCCATTGACTGGACAATGACTAAACAAAAGGTGGCATGTTCATAAAATTAAATATTATTTATCCACAAAAAAGAGTAGAGTACTAATACAGGCTACAACATAGATGAACCTTAGAAACTTTATGCCAAGTGAAACAAGTTAAACTGCCATTATATATTCCATTTATACTAAAGCCATTTATACTAAAAATAAGACAATAGAGACAGAAAGTAGGTTAGTGGTCTCCTGAAGTTAGGGATGAGCACCAGAGAATCTTTTTAGAGATAATGAAAATGTTCTAAAATTGGATTGTGGCAATAAAGTTTTCACAACTTTAAATTTGCTGAAAATCATTGAATTATGCACTTAATGGGTGAATCTTATGTTATGTACATTATACTTTGGTGAATCTGTAAAAATAAAGATTAATCACTTAAAAAATCAATGTGAAGGACCTTATGAAACTAAGAATATAAAAGATAAAAAGTACTTTTCAAATTAAAAAGTTCAAATGAAGGGAATAAAAATGTCTAAATAAGTGAGTCTTCAGAAGTGTTAATTAACCCTTATTTCAGGTCTGAATGTTTAAGGTCTTCAATAATTGATAGAAAATCATATATTAGAATTTTATGGTAAAAAACACCTTATTAAATGTCACATTATATTATGGTCAGATGTCAAATATTCTTGTTCTTATGTAGTACAAAATATTAAGGATTTCCCCGCTGTGCCTTATTTTTTTTATCAATTTCATAATCTTCAATTCTTTTTTTATTTTCAAAATTTTATTATTTTTGATAGTAACATTTTTAGCACCCTCACAATATAAAGGCTGCTACTTTCTTAGTAGGAAATACTTCTTTCCACCCTCAGTTAAAACAGCATTTTGCTCTTGTTTTTGTTTTAGGAATAAGGGGAAGAACTTCAAGTTCATCAAGTTGCAATGGGTATGATAAAAAATGGATTCACTATTGAGTCTCCACTTTTATTTGTATTTTAACAATAACAATCAAGGGCATATATTATGTGTATACTTTATAACTATGAAAGAACTAATCTGTACAGAATAAGCACCATGCTAAGTGCTGTAACTCATTCTATTTCAATTAATTCTCATAGCTGACATGTAGTGTGGAATTTAAATATACCAGGCACTTTTCTAAACATGTTATATACATAATCTCGCATTTAATCCTCAAAGAGTTCCCATGAGGTAAATACTAATATTATCTCTATTTCACAGAGGAGAAAACTGAGGCACAATTAAGTAGCTTGCCCAAGACTACACAGCTAGTGATTGTAGAGCTGAGAGTAAAAATTCAGTAGTCTTGACCACTGCTTAATGTTCCCTCCTGCTTTGTATTAAATATTCAATATTCAAGCTCACATTTCAAAATAATTGAAAATATTTTGATTTAATAAATATACTAAAAATCACTCTCCCTGTTGTGTTTTAACACTCAGTACACCCACTGTGAAATGATGGTTCACTTTTATGGCCTGTAGTTACAAGACTAACTATGGCTTTAATTAAATATTTTTCTTTCTTTTGCGTATCATCCTTTAAATGTTCCTCTAGTAATTTCATCCTAGTTAAATAATTAAATTCTCAGGAGAAACTCATCTCAATTCCATATTTCACAAATGCAGTCTCCTCAAGACATTTTAGTTGGTTCTCTAAAAATGTTTTAACATACGGAGAGCATTCTGATGAATTCAATGTAATTATATTTAATTCCTCAATAGGTCCCAGTATTTATATGCTACTACCATCTCTTAGAAATGTTGTAGTCATCAAAGGCTGTTGTACTTCCCAGTGCTATGTCTGTCTTTCCTTCATATGAGGAAGCACAGATTCTATTCAATGAACCATGTAGATAATATTATTTTGCTTTTCAAAGCACAGGTAAATGAACAGATGTCTGCATGAATGTGTTGATGCCTTAGAGAAATAGACTATTATGTTAGTATGTTCTTCATCTAGCAGATGATATGTGAAACCAATGTCATGGATGATGATGTAATCCATTTCTTTAACAACCACTAAATACAATATTCAGGGAAGAGGTTCCCCACAGCATCATTTTATAATGATCTGTATTTCAAGGAATACTTTTAAAGAGAAGCACAGACAAGCAATAGACATTGCTATGTGATGCAAAGGATAAAGGCATTATTGAATTTTTTCTAAGTTTGTCATGAAGAAGCTAGAGCTGTCACACTCTTACACACCCCCTCATCTTCCAAGAGTGTGGAGGTTCTTTGAGAACTTTTGATTACACTATGCATACCATCAAGAAGCAAAGAACACATTGTGGAGTTTCAGGGGTTTTGTCTGCTGCCTTAAGTTATTTCTTGGAAAATACAGGGAAATCTTATCACAAACAAGGTTATGCCTTTGTTTTCTATCACTATGATGCTTTGAGGTAAAAATGCACTGAATTAAGACCAGGTTTCAGACACATCTAGCTTAGTTAGCTTCTCTGTGCCTCTTTTTGTCTATTCATGGACTAATAATGCCAACAGCAACAATAGCAACAACTATAATAGCTACAGTAAATTTGGAAAACACCCTGTTACAGGCACTGTGTTTAGTGTTTCAACACATATTATTTCATTAAGCTTGATATAATTACATCCACTTTAGAGCTGAAACATATTAGGTTAATAACAAATGAGTACAATATTCAAACCCAGACTCACTCTTCAAAAGTTGCACTCTCCACTTTAACATGGCCTATGTGCCCCCTGACTACAAAGAATGGAATTTTGAATTTTAAGAGTCTCTGTTGTCCCTTTTGATCTAAGTAACTCCTAGCACCATGTTCTAACAACACACTGCAACTGTTTCTTCCTGGGGTCACTATAGTTACTCAGAATCTTAAAATGACAGAGCTACCATAGAAATGCCTCTAAGAACCTGGATCATAGACAGTAGCAAATTTCAAGCATTTTTTTTTCTCCAAAAGAGATAATAGAGGAATGTATATTGGCCATATGTGAAGACATAGCATCCAGTGAGAAACCGGAATCACTACAGACCATCCTTTACTACCCCTAAATTGCATCTGGGGAAACTGGCCTATAGCACCACCCAGCAGTCAGTGCTGCTGTGTGCAGCCTGAATGTTCAGCAAGCTTGACAGGTATTGCTAAATGTGCACTTGTTAGAGATAAATACTTCAGATAATTGAAAGCCTGAGAATGGATCTCCATCATTTAAGAATACCTTTCACGCACAGTAATTGAAAAGCAGAGTGAATCTGGTGTGCTTGGGGAAGCTGTACTTAAAAATCAAGAGATGAGTTAGGACAATATGAGCTGAACTTCTTAACAATCTTCTAAAATGCGCAAACAGGGAATATCCGTGAAGAGAACTAGAATTTTCCAGAACTACCCAAAATACAGTTTGTTGATCAGGGAGGCATTGCTAAGAATAATTGGATTCCCTAATTCCTGAATCACTCTCAGATAATAAGTTAGGTTGCTCTGCCAGCATAGTTACTTTTAAGGCCTCCTCAGGACAATTTAGTGCCTTGAAAATTGGCAGTAATGCATTAAATGCCCTCAGGTTGCATCTTCATGGTTAAGCAAAGTAGGGATTATTACATCAGGACAATTCAGAGGAAAACCCTTTCCCCAAATTCATACTGAGAGCTAATTTTGAGGAATAAGAGACAGACATTTGCAAGATTGTTGCCCTTTTATTTGATTCTTTTAACCTTGTCGACCCAGCTCAAGTGTTTATCTTATCGCCAAGTTATCGTTCAGCATTAGGGGAAAACAGCCTTCATTGGCTATTACTAAAGGAATGAAATAAAGTAATTAACTGAGAATAACTCTGTAGAAAGATGGGGTAGCCTGCCGATGGTCCCTATTAATGAGATACTTCGATGATATCCTCAATAAGTTATAAATTCCAGTTATATCAAGATTTAGGTTTGTCTGGAATCAGGGGATTATTTCATTTCACTCACCCTCAAGCTCTATACTGCATGTTTATTTTCACACAAGCATGACAATTAAAACATCACAACTTCACATATCTGAAAAAGAGGAACATTATTAAATTATTAAATATCCTATAATTTTTGAAGTCAGGTTCTGACTATATCTCTGTTTATTTTGAATTGTGCCGTATTTCAACATAAGTCTCAAAAAAGAATAGGGAAAGATATTAAGGTTTCAATGAGAACATGACTTAATAAGAAAACTGACAGGTTATCTCAAAGATTAATAATTATTATTTTTTCCTACTGCTGTTTCCTTATGTTGCACAACAGAGCTTTGATCTTTGTCTAGCCAAACAATTCTTTACCCAGGGGTGAGGAGGGAAACTAACAGCTATTATGCATCTCCTATATACCAGGATCTAGACTAGAAACCGACTCACCTCACTTCCAGCCCCATATTTAACCCCAAATGCCATTGTTGCTTTTCTTGAAAAGCAGAATCAAACAAGAAAAATATTACTGAGGCAAGACTAGCTCTTATAACTAATAACTAGGAAGCCGTCATCAGTAAGTAGGTAGACTTCTCTCAAATTACATTTATCAAAAAGAAGAGGAGAATCTTAAGTGGAAAACATTTTGCAGAATTACAAGAATGTCTCAAAATAGGAAAAGTATAGTGGCGCCTCGGTTTTGGAACATCTCTGTGTCGGGTTACAAACACCGTAAACCTGGAGGAAACGCTTCGGTTTTGAACCCGAGTCAGAAGTGGAATGTGCCCCGCGACTCCCGCTCAGGGCAAGATCCTGAGGCCCAGCTGTCGGCTGTGGATCCCTCCGTTTCCCAACATTTCAGAGCTCAAACGGACTCCCGGAGCAGATCCCATTCGAAAACCGAGGTACTACTGTAAATATTTCTTGTCACTATTAATGACATTTTATTTTTATCTGACCTTTTTGTCCTTAAAGAATTCATTTGAAGAAACTATATGTCAAGTGCCAGACTGTCCATCACTTTAGGACTTACACAGGGACAGATCTGATACACTCATTCTCCCCCACCCCCTTTCGACCCTCATACACACAGCACCATTTCCATCCCATCTTTTCAGTGAAGAAGTAAACCTGACAATTTATTACAGCCCTCCTGCACCAGATAATGGTCCAATTGATGGTATGTGACAGAGCAGCTTAACTTCAAGAGTTACTGCCGCTTTCTATAACTGCTGTCACTGTGGCTTTCCTAAGCTTCACCTTAGCAAATGATTTCCTTGCTGCTGTTTTAATTTTGATATGTCCTGTTTCCCTGGGAAATTGCTACGAAAGTGACTAAAAATAGGTGGCTCTGATGTATTTTCCCAATATGTACATCAATTCTTGTCTCACATAATCATACTAGCAGAGCAGTGGCTCACATCAGACATGCATTTTTTCTTGACAATATGAATAAATAGGCACTCTTAAATGGGGGCAAAACTCTTTACTTCTCAGGTATTGAGGCAGAAGAAAAAGTTTTAAAAATTTAGGGTTTTGATCTTAATATGAAATAAGAAAATTAGATATTCTTCAGGCCATTTAAAAGTATGTTCTGTTTCAACTTATTTATATATACAAAGTTATTTTCAGGTACATGTTGAAATGAAAGATGAATTTCTGTCCCAAATGCTATTTTTAATTTTACTATCATTATAGTTATTTTATTATTATATTGAATTACTGGAATGGGATTTATGTCAGACTTTGCTTTATATCATTTGTAAAATAGCAATAAAATGTTCTACATTCTGAGAGGGTTGATATGTGCTGAAAGTCCTGTGGTTCAATGTCAATTTTCTTGTTTCTTCTGGAACATCTCTTCCCCTTTAGATCTTTTTTAATCCACGTGCTTTTGGAATCATGACAGCTCAGAGCAGCACCCCCTCTAGGAAGGGCTGTTGTTGCAGTCCTGCCGCTTCACCGCTACTCCAACACTGGTTAAAAATCAACTAAAACATTCGAGTTTTCCTTTAGGTGCAAATCAAATATTTAATATCATATATAAACCACGATGATTAAGCAGAAGTTTGTGCCAGACATTTTGATTTTAAGCAAATAAAATGTCTGTTTCTCAAGCTGGTGGTGTAAGTAACCGCAGTCCCAACCACCTCCCACAACCACATCAAAATCACAAATAAAATACAGAACCACCATCACTCAGAGCCTCCTGAGATCTGGCTGCACAGAAGGCCCACAACCAGGGAACTGAAGATGCACCGAGACTGGTAGGAGGGGCGGGGACACGGGCAGATCCCGGCTGAATCCCCGAGATGCTGCCGCGGACCCTCACCCAGTGATGCAGGGTAAACCTGGGAAGGAATCTCAGCGGTAGGGGTTTCCCAGAGGAGTGAGGGGTTCCAGCCCCACAGCAGGCCCCCAGCCCAGGACTCCAGGGCCGGGAAGAGATGTCCCCACAGCTTTGGGCTGTGAAACCAGTGGGGACTGTCGCTGAGAATCACGGAGGGTGCAGGAGCCCCAGCAGCTCCTCTTAAAGGGCCCACTCAGGGACTCAGAAGCGCTCCCTCTGGGCCCAAGCACCAGGCAGCAGCTTGAAAGGACCAGGGACACTGGGGGAGGAACTAACCTGCCTGGAACTGGGGTGAGAGCTGGAGGGGTGGCTTCCTCCCAGGCAGAAGGGCTGGCAGAAGCCATGGCTCCTGTGGCGAGTTCTCCCTGCACACAGCCGGCAGGCAGGGGCCATATTTGAATCACCAGCACCTGACTCACAGCTTCATTCCTGCCCCAGTGATTCCCGGAGGCCCTGGCCCTCCCCACCTGCAGGCTCATCCAGGCCATTTCCAGTGGCTTTTCTGTGCAAGTGGCCTCCCGAGCCTCATGCTTAGGACTTTCCTAAAATCTCTCAAACAAGCAGCAGCGGGCACCATATGGCTTGATAAGTGGCACCAGGCCTGGCACTAGAGGCAGCCTGCATTGGCTCATAGCTTGGCCTCTTCTGGACAATGCCAAGCCCAGCACAAGTATCAGCCAACTACGGTTTGCTGTGTAGCTCATGCTGGGTGGTCCTGGGCAAGGCACTGACACAGGCTGACTGTTCATCTCCCCGGAGGCCCCAGAGACAGTGCACCCAGTGGTCAGACTCGACCACACTGGATTACAGCCCTACCACATCCATGAGTGACACACTCAATGGGCACACTTGGTGAACACCAAAGCTCCACTGAAGTAAACCCTGCTCCATAAGGGTGTCTCCAGCACAGCAGCTGTAATTGCAGCTGGTTCTCACAGCCTATTGGCCTGGGGGTCAATTCCTCCCAGGGACGCCAACAGCAACCAAGGCTCAACTACAACAAAACAGTGCACACAGCCCACACAGGGGAGCACCTAGAAGGCCTAGCTCAGGTGACTGGGGAGGCTGGGCCACTGGACCCTACAGGACACCTACTACACAAAGCCACTCTACAAATTCCAGGAGACATAGCAGCTCTACCTAATACATAGAAACGAACACCTGGAAGCAGCCAAAATGCGGAGGCAAAGAAACATGTCACAAAGGAAAGAACAGAAGTAATCTCTAGGAAAGGAACTAAATGAAATAGATCCAAGAAGCTAACAGATACAGAGTTTAGAATAATGGTTATAAGGACATTCAAGGATATTAGTAAGAGTATGACAAAAATAATTGAGAAAATTAATGACATAATAAAGTACCAATTTGAAATGAAGGCTACATGAACTGAAATGAAGAATAATTTATAGGGAATCAACAGTAGAGTAGAGGACGCTGAGAATCAAATCAGAAATTTGGAACATGAGGAAACAAAAAACACCCGACCAGAAGAGCCAAAAGAAAAAAGAATCCAGAAATATAAAAATAGCATAAGGAGTCTCTGGGACAACTTCAAGAGGCCCAACATTTGTATTATTGGGGTGCCAGAAGGAGAGGAAAGACAGCAAGAAATTGAAAACTTATTTGAAAAAATAATTACAGAAAATTTCCCCTACCTGGGGAAAGAAATAGACTTACAAGTCCAAGAAGCACAGAGGGTCCCAAACAAGAGGAACCCAAAGAGGCCCACAGCAAGACACATCATAATTAAAATGCCAAAGGTTAAAGACGAAGAGAAAATCTTAAAAGCAGCAAGAGAAAAGCAGTTAGTTACCTACAAGGAAGCACCCATACGACTGTCAGCTGATTTCTCAACAGAAACTTTGCAGGCCAGAAGGTAGTGGCAAGAAATATTTAAAGTGATGAAAAGCAAGAACCTACAACCAAGACTGCTCTACCCAACAAAGCTATCATTCAGAACTGAAGGTCAGATAAAGAGCTTCTCAGACAAGGAATAGCTAAAGGAGTTCATCACCACCAGACCAGCACTACAGGAAATGTTGAAGGGTCTTCTTTAAGAAGAAGCTAATGAACAAAAAAATCTGATGAACTACAAAGATCCAGAGATATTGGCGCATGTAACAGATGATCATATTTCAGAGGAAAGAGGGAAAGGGGGTGGAGGATGGGAAGAGATTAACCAAAGAAGTTATATGCATATATGCGTAACCCATGGACACAGTCAATAATGGCCTGAAGGCCTGGGGAGGGTGTGGGAGTGAGGTGAAGGGGGTCAGTTGTGGGGGGGAATGGGACACCTGTAATACTTTTAACAATAAAGATAAATTTTAAAAAAAAGTCTCTCTCTAAAGAAATTTGTCTCACTTAAAAATGCATATTTCTCACTGTAAAAAATTGAACTAGAGTCAGCTCTCATCAATCTGGTCCTAAAATGGATGGTAATAAGGATAATCAACAGGCATTTATATTTGGTTTTGCAATGCATTTTTGTCAAAGTGTTTTTGCACTTGGGTGTTTTCTGCCTTGAACCCCTTGATTCAGACAAAGCGATTCAAAGACATTGTGCAGGTCCAATTCTGAAAATGCTGAAAAGCTGCTCTGATCTGGGCCTCCAGAACTGTCCCTCATCCCATATCACACTCATAGCCTCCTTTTTCTGCCTAAATGCTCTCAACATCTCTCAGGCCTCTACGTTTTTCACAAGTTTCTCTCATTGCATCTTCCAGTTGTAGGCATTCTCTTTAGCTCATCTCTGATAGGAAACATTTTTGCCGCTTTTCCTCAAGGAAAAACAACTAGAAATATATTCACATCCTCCATATGTTTTCTGCCTTTGCGGATGGAGATAGGAATTGATGGTGCAGAAAGGGAAAAGGTGGGAGAAATCTCTTGTTTTTTATACATTCAGGTCCATAAAATTAAAAATTAAACACCATTAATTATGGAGATCTACAAAAAGATCTTGATTCTTGGAATTTAAATCATTTGAAAGATGAATTGTTTGAATAAGCATATAAAAAAGTGGATTGCAACCACTTTAAAACATTTTACAACTTGATTACTTTTTAAGTCTAATTTTCATTCTTTGTCTCAAAGAATATTTTAGCTGAGTATCAATTATAAGAAGAGTTTTTAAGCCCCAGAAATTTTCATAAATCAGTAACCCCTATAGAGATACAATAGGTGCATTAGAAACATGTTACAAAGCAAATAGAGTGAGGAGCTGGATTCACAGTTGAAGAAAATTATACACATTACAGTGACTGCCAGCACTAGCATTTTAAAGGCCAGAGGAAGATTGGAATTACTTGTACCTCTCCTTCAGTAGTATTTCTAAAGTGATTGGGTGATGGTGAAGGCAATAAGTATCCACTGGCTTTATGAAACTCCAAAGCAAGAGAGGCACTTTTCTTTCTTCTCTTTTCTTTTCTTTTCTTCTTTTCTTTTCTTTTCTTTTCTTTTTTCTTTTCTTTTCTTTTCTTTTTTTTTCTTTTTTCTTTTCTCTTTTCTTTTCTTTTCTTTCTCTTTCTTTCTTTCTTTCTTTCTTTCTTTCTTTCTCTTTCTTTCTTTCTTCTTTCTTTCTTTCTTTCTTTCTTTCTTTCTTTCTTTCTTTCTTTCTTTCTTTCTTTCTTTCTTTCTTCTTTCTCTCCTCTCCTTCCTTCCTTCCTTCCTTCCTTCCTTCCTTCCTTCCTTCCTTCCTTCCTTCCTTCCTTCCTTCCTTCCTTCCTCTCTCTCTCTCTCTCTCTCTCTCTCTCTCTCTCTCTCTCTGTCTCTCCTTCTTTGTTTCTTTCTTTTTCTTTCTTCAATTCAGAGCTTCTATTTAGGCAAAAATCAGTACAAAAATTGTATGAATAGAGAATTAGGTATTTGTCTTATATTTATTTGTGTCAATTCAAGAAAAATAAATCTAAGTTGGTTTAGTATCATATTGATAATGAGTAAATTTTTCATCTAAGTAAATATCCATTGATATTGAGAAAATCTCACAAAATTTCTATATTCTGATTTTAACTTTGTTTTTTAGTGTAGTAAAATGATTTAGATTTAATAAAAAGACATAAGGTATAAAACTAAGTAGAATGAAACTTATTAAGAGATATTTAGTAGGTTTAGGAAAATTTTTTCAGGGCAGTAAAATGATGTCAGAAGTGTTTGTGGACTTCTTTTCAGGCAGGTTATAAAGGATTACCAAAAAAGGCTAGTTTCAGCTCCCCAACTGATCTCTAGAATATATTCAAGATATTTTTAATTTTGGTAAAACATCTAATACATTGCTGATGTATAATAAATATTAAATAACTATGCAGGATGCTATTCAACAAGTTAAGAAATTTATCTTCCACTGAGAATTTTACAATCACTGCTTCATGTTTATATTTTTCATTCCAAATCTTAAAGTTTCATTTTATGTATTTGAGTGAGATCTTTATTTTTAAACATTTTATAATTAAAGTGAAATACTGTATTATATTAGTATACAATTAGTATACAATACTCAGGTTTACAACAGTTTTATAATCACTATGTTGCTTGACTGACTTAATAGTATATTATAAGGCTAACTATATAGCTAATGTAATAAATAGGCTTGAAGTTTCACTTTTATGTTATGGTATTTATTTTTAATAAACTGGGCAGCAGAATGTTTGAGGGAAAAACTCTACTGTAATAATGTAACAGATTTGTTTTAATCTATCAAAAGACTATATATTTAGTGATAATTCACTACATTCTGTTAGTGAACCACAGGTGTCTCTAAAGAGTGGATAATTGGGCATACCATATGTGATGCCATGCTGTCCCAATAGGATAACATCTTTGCTATAGACACTTTGCAATTTAGCATTATGCTTTTGTCACTTTTGTAGGTGGGCTAATTTTACTCAATTTAAGACAAACTAAACTATCTCTTTTAAAGAGCATACATACATGAAATCACTTCAAAAGAGAGAAATGAAAAATTCTCAGGGTATGTTTAAATTGTGGGCATCTGAGTTAAGGGTCCAATTTGGAAGTTTCATTATACCCTATTCAAATGTTTGTTACATTTTGCAGTTTCAACAAAAAATGTATCTTTACACATTTACAAAACAATGAATTAAAAAATAAAATAAATCTAACCTACCTGATGCTTGAGTTTTCCTCACAAAACAATCAGACTTTTCACTGTGTGGGTATTATTTTTAAGTTACCAGTACCTGCATGGACCATCTAAGAGCCCGGCAATCTTTACAAGATCATACCAGATAAAATTTTGATAACTTGGAATACTGATATATTTGGCAAATAATTTGAGACATTTATCTAGTCCTTTCTTAGCCTTGTTTCTAATATAAACAAGATCATTCTCTATTACAGTAATTAATGATTTGAAACAAAGCAATACCAAATGTTTTAATGATAGATTAAATAGTCAATTACAATAAGTAGTTCTCATTTTTATAATTACTAATTATATATAAACATTTCAATCAAAACTTTCTAATGTAAAGTATTTAGCACTTAATCATAGAATCCCAGGGTCTAAATTCTAATGAATGTCTGAAACTAATGCTATATTGTATTAAATTGTGGTTTACATTTATCTTATGTTCTGTACTTTAAAAGTTAATTTCAATTCAGTAAACATTTGATTGCTTATTATGTGCCAGGCATTGTGCTATTTGTGAGAAATATAACATTAAAGGAAAAATGATCTCTACATTCTTAAAGCTTTCAGTCTAGTAGGGGATATACAATAACTGTTTAAAAAGGTATTTCATTTCAGTGTGATAAAAGTTGTTACAGTAACAATGACTGTCCTTGACCAAACTTTGGTTGGGCTCCCATAAGCCCTTTGGTCAACCTGGACTGATACTTAGGCTTTGTCCTCAGGCTGGCATAGCTAAGTTTTAGCAAGAATTCTTGAACCTCTACTCTGTTCAACCAGGCATTTCTTCAGCGAGGATTTTGTTAGGTCTGTTTAGCAAGAATTTTCTTACACTTGATGCCTCCTCTTAGTAATTTTCCATCCACTGACCTCCTCTTCGGCCCACTTTGGCCATCTTGTCCCTACTACGGGGAGTGGGGAAGCTGAGAAGCTTTTGTAAAATTCACAATCCAGAGGCAGAAAGTCACTAAATGACAGACCTAATCGTAAGACTACAGAACACTTCTCCTCCCCCCACAGCTCACCACTACTTTAGTAACAGCCTTTTTACAGCAGTTCTTTTTACCCAGTACATTATGTCTTGGTATCAAGAAAAAAACTACAGCCAAAAACCCCCACAAACTCATATACATAAAGAACAGTATGCTGATTACCAGAGGGAAATGGGGTGGGGGTGTCGAGGAGGGTGTAAGGGGTATAAATGGTGATGGAAGGAGACTTAGTTTGTGTGGTGAACACACAATACAACATATAGATGATGTATTATAGAACTGTACACCTGAAACCTATGTAATTTTTAAACACAATTGGTTTTTATCTTATTTATTTTTTACTTTATTTTTATTGTTTACACTATTACAGATGTCTCCATTTTCCTTCCCCTTGCCCACCCCCTTCCCTCTGGTAATCACCAAATTTTTGTCTGTGTCTATGGGTTACGCATATATGTTCTTTGGCTAATTTTATTAAACAACATCACCGCAATAAATTCAATAAAAAAGAAAAGATTACAAGGCATACTAAAACGCAAAATAACACAGTTTGAAGCAGCAGAGCAAGCATCAGAAGCAGACACAGTTTTGACAAGAATGTTGAAATTATCAGACTAGTAATTTAAAACAACTATGAGTAATATGCTAAGAACTCTAATGAATAAAGCAGACAGCATGCAAAAACAGATGGGCAATGTAAGCAAAGAGATGGAGAGAAGCAAAAAGAAGTGCTAGAGATAAAGAACACTGAAAGAGAAATGGTTTTGTGCTTTGGTTTTTGAATGGTTTTGACAGGCTTAATAGGAGACTGGACACAGCTGAAGAAAAGCTCTCTGAGCTTATTTTAGCTGCTGTGACGGTATTGTGAGGTCACAGAGGAGAAAGTGCACAGTTCTATCTGAGCTCTTGAACTCTGGGTTGAAAGGTGTTTTAAAGTAAACATTACAGAGTAGTGTATAAGAAAACACATGAAGCTGAGTGAATCATTAAGTGAACTTACTTGGAATGTTTAAAGCACTGGAATTGAGTAGCAAGCAAAGAAATGAGCATGGGATGGGATGCAGATCACCGAAGATTTGTTAGGCTAAGCAATTCTCATTAGTCGATAAAACGAGAATGGCAACCAAAACAAAGGAGAGTGCATCAATATATAAATATTTTATACAAATATTAGAGGAACCTCACTGTTAAAATGCAGTGTGATGTAATGAGAAAGAGACTTGGATAGAGTATGACAAATCAGAGTTTAAATATCAAGTGTTCTGTTTAATAACTCGATGACCACAAGCAAGTTACTTAACATCTTTGAACCGCAGTTTATGTGTTAACAAGTTAAATTACTTAGATATCGTGGCTGCAACACCAAATGTAATGGTACTTTTGTATCTGGCAGATTCATCAACTGTGGAATGGCACCCTGTAGTCTATATATACAACCATAAAATGAGATCTCAGAAAGGCAAATGATTATGTTCATATTTACTGACAACACAGGTGAACCATTCCCAAGTCTGATGCATTTACTGATAACTCAAGTTAGAGAAAAAAGTTTCTACAGCTGTTCATCCCCTCAGCTTTATTCCAGAAAGAGGACATAGCTGTAGATCAATGCTTTTACTTGAGTGCATTATGTAAATTCAGTATTGTCAGCCAGAAAGGATGGATTACAGTGGTGCTGGCCTATAATATTCACTGGAGGAACAAGGCTGAATTTTAAAAAAATCAAATGTCAGCCTCTCTCTAAACAAAGTGAAAGGTAAACTTTATACATATGGCATGACAGCCCCACGAACATATACTTCATTTTTCATAGGATAAACTGACAGTGACATTTAATACTCCTAACAGGGGATAGATGTTCTGATCTGTGGAACTGCTTGACAGTTCATGCAGAGAAGACAAAAGTGCACTGATATTCTATTGAAAGGCCAGGGAAAAATACATCGCTTGAATCACAAATGACATGAATAGGATTTAGAACAACTACATTTGCATGATCTTCAGGTTATTTTATAATAACAGGTCCTGAACAATTTATACTTCTTTACGGTTTCAGGTAGAATACTTTGACTCTGATTTTCTTTAAGGGAATGTTAAATCGTGTATGAGGTCAGGGTGTGGCTTTCTCAACTCGCTTTGGAATAGCAGTGGATAAAATAGCAAGATGAATTTTTTGGTAAGGGTATTTGGCCTTTTAACATATGCGTCTCTCTCTCTCTCTCTCTCTCTGTATTACAATACTTAGCCTTGTGAAAGGAAAGAAAACCTTTTCTCCAAATGTTATCATAATAAGGAAATAAGTCAAAGGGGCAAATATTATGTAGTTTTTACTGCTTTAGTTCACTAGGTGCAGTGTTGTGCAGAATCTAAGTATTGAATAAAAGTTTCCCATCTCTTTTGGTTGTAAAGATGGATTTTGTAATGGCAATGAACACACTAATGCCTTATTGGTTTCTAGTGAGACTAAACCAGACAGAAGTGTGAACTGCCCTATTTATTATAGTGTAATGCCAATGTTATTATTTATTTATGACCGTTTTCATTTACTTACTGAAATAAACTTTAGAAGTTGATTTTTTAAAAAGTACCTTTCCAATCAAAACTAATCAAAAACTAACAGACTACATTCTCACACGAGATCTGCATTTATGACCTTTTAACATGTGTAATATGCATCCATGTATCCACATCACATGTGTAGTTCATATACACTTCAGAATTGTATGTTTGTAGCCTGATTTTGAATAAAGAAAACATTATAATTCAACTATTAGCTTACATTTAGAGAAATCACAACCTATACAATAGCAAATATTGGGCTCTCAAGTGTGGTTATAAAGATGTTTGCAAATTCCAGAGCTTTTTCTCAGCTCTAAACTAACACTTGGTAATGTGGTAGGTGAATTAAAGAAATGTACTAGTAGACATTTTGGGAAATGAAAGAAGAGATTATCATAAGAAAGAGAAAGATTAGAAGAAGATTTTGTTCTGATGCTCTGTGAAAATCAGTCCCCAAATACTTGTTTCAAAAGTTCTATTTATCACCCAGAACCTGCACTTTCAGATTTGCACATATATTGTTTGACAAATGACATACACATTTATAAATACATCTTCTGTGACTCATATATCCACATCTTTGCACAGTAATACGATGTATAAATGTTATTATCAGGTGTCTTATGATGTATAAAATGATGTATAAAATGTTATTGTTAGGTGCCTTAACTAATAACATTCTGTAGGCTCATTTTCCAGATGAATCTCAATGAGGTTAAGGACTTCACAGAAGGGCACACAGGCAAGCTCTGGTGCCTGGGATTTAAATATTTAAATGTTCCTGGAATACTATTAATGCTTGTAAAGGGCCTCAAGGTGGAGGCATGCAGATGATTTTCACAGGGCATAGCTGTATTCTAAGCAAGGTAAAGCATAGTGGTCTCTATTTTAATACTAATGAACAAGTTCCACCACTCCTACGGTATGCCAATGTGTAAAAATGAACTCAGAATCCCCAAACCTGAAGAGTAGAAACAGCCTCACTAACTTCACAGGTGAGTCACTGAGAAGTACATCTATACCTAGTATGTTCTTTGTGTTTTCAACTTTCTTCTACCTCCCATCTGAGTCTCACAAGCCAGGTAGTGAGGCAGGGTGTGGTTGATCTTCCCCATCTGACACAGAAGCAGTTGAGCCATACACAATCTGTAGAATTTTTCTCAAAGTAAATGACAGGAAAAAAGCTAGGACTATAATACAAATCTCTAGGTCCCCGGCCTCAGGCACATTGAAGTTCTTAAAGAGCTGATGTAGGGGCCCTGACATGCTGTTATTAGGGCTAACAGAGGAAATCAGCTTAAAATATATAGCATGTTTTCAATAATCGAAATACACCTTTATATTTTCACCCAGACCCCAGAAGGAATGTTAAGCAAGCACAAAGCTTACGGTTAAATCGAAACACTGATCGATTGTCGTGGTGAAATCTATTACTTTTTCTGTGGGAAGGCTGTAAAAAAAGGTGTAATATCTCCATAAAAGTGTTAGCTTGTATCGAGGCAGACCTCAGAGATATTGCAGGTTCAGTTCCAGATCACCGCAATAAAGCGAATATCAAAATAAAGTGAGCTGTAATTTTTTTACTGGTGTAGGGTCTTGCTTTCAATTTGTAAAAAAATGCAACATCTGTGAAGCACAGTATAGCAAAGCACAATAAAACGAGTTATGCCTATACTTAGCACTCATGATCTAAACAAAGTACTTTCCTTTCCCTTTTTATGGGCACAATTAGATCTGAAACACGTTTTCCCCCCAATTGTGCACCCATTTGGAGACAATTTCACTACCTGAATTTCTAATCAATGACACAATAATAGTTTGGATAGAGCTCAACTATGTACAGAAAAAAAGCAGCTTTCTCCAAAGCAAATATATTTTGCTCTGAAAATTGCAAGAGAGCGAAATAAAATGATTATCTGAAGTGAAGAAATATGCATAGCAAGTTATGTGAGTATTTGGTACCTAGCTGTTCTGTAGTGAAGATAATATCTCAGTAAAGGTTGCTATGCTTGCAAAAGTGAATTCAAATTATTTGAAATAGAACAACTTATCTGTATAGACTTCCATAGTGAAAATACCATTTTCTAATATGATGTAGATTCCTTTAAAGTTTAAGTGGCTTATTATTTTATTGTAGAAATAGAAGTAGCTTCTAACCCTTCAAGTTGTTCCCAGAGGCTCAGAACCAATTAACAAAAAGTTAATAAATACATACAATTTTTTAAAAATTTAAAAGCTAATTAACACAGTTCACTTTAATTTTCAGAAACAGCTAAAATAGAGTAAGTTTGAGGATGAAACCCAAACTAAAAAAGCACAAAACTTGTCACCACTAAAGACTGCAAGTTTTCCAATTAGTGTATATTTTGCTCTACTAAATTCAAAACTGATGAGTTTCTTGACATTTGAGTACAGATATTGCCAATACAAGTCACATGAATCATGCAGTTAATAATTATAGACTTAATATAAGACATTGGTATACACCAAGTCTCTTAACTATATAACAGTCCTGGAAATGCAACACATAGAGAAATGCACATTATTTTCTCCATTTCATTTGTTGTTTATAATGTACTGGAAGAATTGTGGAATTTTTGAAGTGCATTGTGGAATTTATTATGCAACATACATTTTTTTTCCCTCTTTCCCCTCCTGTTTCCCTTTTTAAACTGTTTTAATAAAATTTGAATTAGGATTCTGGCAATAAACTATGTGCTATTTTTAAAGAAATTCAAATAAAAACGACACTTACTCATACTATACTCAACTCTCTTCCTTTGGAAGACCTGCTCAACTTCACAGTAAAATAGATCACAAAACAGATCACAAGAGAAGTTTCACAGGGTCCTTCTGAGGACTGTGCCTTGTTTTTCAATTGATATTTTGTAGTTAATTACAGTCATTCAACTGTCAAAATTCCCAGCTTAGAATTCCCTAAGACTATGCATCAAAAATCATCATCATTAATTTCTCTCCTAGTTGTCATTTCAGTAAATGTGCCAAAGAGTGAAAGGCTCAATGAAGACTGAATTTCTGTCTCTCTCCTGGAATAAGGCCTCCAGGGCAAGCGTGTTGGTGAGATAGGGCACATAAGTTCAGTTCCATTGGACATGCCATTTCGGTTCTGTGCACTTAATAGAGAATCATGGTCTTTGGGGGCCCCTCTTTGTGAAATGTAGCTTAATTTATATTGGTGACAGATTTATTATAAATACATAGACATATCTTTCATGATCATTGAAATGGAATGTAGTATTTTACTTCCTAGAAGTGTATAATTTCAGTCTGCATACATCTTCACACTGTAGATTTTGTTAATTGTAAATGCCTACTTCCAACATAAACCTGACCACTTCATCAAGATAAATGCAAAGAGAAAAAATATCCCAGAGTATATGAGATAAAGATATTTGGAGGAAAATAGATCTACAAAAGTTTAGGTAATGCAAATTATATATTTTTTTTTGCTATAAAGCACATGATTAAATTACTACTTTAAAGGTAATCCATGTCCTTTCTTCTCTAACAATTTGTTTCTGATACTTTTGTTACGTTTTGAGGACAAGGAGCTCTCCAAGTTCTTAGCATCAGAAGCACTGAGAATGTACTGATTATCATTTCATTTACTAGTATCAGTTCTAAAGAATTTATTATGTTTATGTATCAGCAAAACCTTTTTCTACTTTTGTGCAGTCCAAGAATTGGCA
This sequence comes from Miniopterus schreibersii, assembly GCF_964146895.1. Lineage (NCBI taxonomy): Eukaryota > Metazoa > Chordata > Mammalia > Chiroptera > Miniopteridae > Miniopterus > Miniopterus schreibersii. The sequence goes on from NC_138104.1 coordinate 35,425,688, forward strand.
TTGCTTTACCATTCTCACAAAGTTGTTACTATATCTGTCTACCTTGAAGATCAATTTCATTTGCAAAAGCTATTATGTTATTGTGTTAACTGGTATTATAACAGTATTTTAATTATTATTACAGAATTATAGATGTTAAAAATAACATGCTGTAATTAATGCATATTGACTTCAAATAAGATCACCTTGTTTAGTATGGCAGCTTGTATGAGAATATTAGTGATTTTAAGAATGGGAATTTTATATATATGTGTGTGTGTGTGTATATACATATATAGATAAATATAGATATAGATAGATATAGATATGTAGATATAGATATAATTCTGTGGCATAATTCCTGTTATTTCAATAAATGAAATGGGCCAGAGTTAGAGATTAAGTGGATGGAGATATACATTGTTGAAAATATTTTTAATAGCAAGAACATAAGGAAGTCAGACAGAGGTATATTATTCCATCCTCAGTTTAGCTCTATGAGTATCTGCAGGGGGTAAAGGGGGTAAAAGGGGAGGAGTGGAGCTACCTATAGAAATTGCCTAAGTAAACTAACAAAATTTGATTCTGACCAAGAAGAAAATAAACCTTGTGAGAGAAGGGATAAGGGACAAATGTATTCTGTAGTAAATGAACATGCAATTGTGAATGTGTCTGGATTTCAGGGTGGAGGACCCTAAGAAGCCATTGTCTTTCCCAAGCCTTACTTGGGCATTACCTGTGCTGGCCATTGTATCACCATACCTTTATTTCTTCAGACATAGGAGTAATACAGTAAAGCCCAAAAGTGAGTGAAACTCCTCATTTACATTTATATTTATAGTGGTATAACACCACCATAACTATACTAATAATAAATGATAATGTATTGTAATGCTAAAATTTAAATTAATCCATTGCTGATGTTTATAGGTTAGAAGTCCTAATCAAAGTTAAATAATCAGTTTGGATATAAAACTATGCTATTGGACAGCACATAATTCATAATGCTCGTTGGAGGTGGCCGTGTGTCCACATTCCAGATCTGGGTTCATCTAGACTTTTGGAACAGATACAAATTAGCTTGTGTATAAAATCATCGCCGCAGCCCAGCCAGCATGGCTCAGTGGTTGAGCATCGACCTATCATCCAGAAGATTGCGGTTTGATCTCCAGTAGGGGGGCATGCAGGAGGCAGCCCATCAATGACTCTCATCATTGATATCTCTATCTCTCTCTCTCCCTCTCCCTCCCCTCCCTCTCTCTGAAGTCAATAAAGATATTTAAAAAAATTATCGCCACAGAGGTGCAGGTGTCCCTTTCCGGAAAGTTGAGCTAGAATTAATTATTCCAAATCACCATCTTAAACATTGGTCATACCACCCATGCTTATTCTTTCTTCCCTTCCTGTCCACATGAAGAGAAAATTTAGGGGAATCCATATATCATGGCATGTGAACCTGCAGATCAGAATTTGTACAGAATTTGTACAAATTTTTACAGAATTTTTAAGATTCTGATATATCTAGATTTAGACTGATTTGGGTTTTTTGCACCCCACATTGAAGCTATTCTGAACATAAATTTTGAACTACAAACAATAGCTTCTTCAAGCCTGCCTGAGGCTAGCAATTAAGATTTCTGGTAGTTAAGTAGCGAAATAAGAGGAACTCAACCTTGTTTATAATGAGTGGGTCTTGCGTATGTCTGTAGGACACCTAGAATAATTGCACTCTACTGAAGGAATAGACAAATGATTGCTCCACCTGAGCGAAAACCCACTGGACAAGTACTTATTGAAAAGCTTCTATTGTTACAGGCATTCGGGAAAAATCAGTGAGCAATGCAGACAAAACCTCTGATGTCACCGACCTTACATCCTAATGAACTTACATTCAAGTGATTTTAGAAAGAAATTCCTCTGCTATTATTCAAGACACTAAAGAGAACTTTCCCAAGAATAGACTCCTCCTGCCATTTCTTACAATCTGCAGAGGCTCTCACACCTTAAAAAGAAGCTGCTATTCTTTTCATCTGTTTATTAAGTTCTTTAGATTCCACATATAAGTGAGACCATGTGATGTTTTTCTTTCTCTGCCTGGCTTATTTCACTTAGCATAATTTTCTCCAGGTCCATCCATACTGTCCCAAAGGGTATGAGATTCTTCTTCTTTACAGCTGCGTAGTATCCCATGGTGTAAATGAACAGACTGATGAATGTCAGAGGGATGGAAGAGGGTGGGTGGGTGGAGGGGGAGAGAGTAATCAAATAATTTATATGCGTATATGCACAACCCAAGGACATGAACAATGGTGGGGAGAGGGACTGGGGAGGGGGATGGGATGGGGTGGAATGGGTCATTGGGGAGAAAAAGGGACACCTGTAATATTTTAAAAAAACAAACAAAAAAAGAAGCTGCTGATGCTAAGGGCTTAACGAAGAAGATGGTTATGTGATATGGTTCTAACAATACGTTAACCAAGTCTGCCCCTTACTGCTATTCAGGATTTGAGATTAATTGGAAGGTAATGCAATCACATTATTACAGGGTGTTCACTGAAGGATGAAGTATCCCTGCAGTGGTGCATACACATCATTAGTTTGCCAATATTAAAGGTCCTGAGAGAAACGTGTAAATTCATAGGAGTCAAAAAGAATCTTATTTCTAGGCGATGGAAAACAGTTTCCATAACTATATCTTCACTTAACATATTATATTGAAATAATCTATTTTGTATCTAAATCTCTCCTAGAATCATTTATTGCAATATACTAATTTCTGAACCTGAGGTCCTACCATGATGCCTGACAATGTCAGAGTGCTAATGGGACTATCGCTGAACTGAAAAGCATACTCTTTTTTTTATAATAAATACCATTTATAAACATCAAACACTAAAAAATCTTACCTTTCTTTGCTATTTTTTTTCTGTGTACAGAATAACATGGCATAATTAAATACTAAAATACTTTATATTTTATAACTAATTATTAGAAAACTGTTATTCTCTTGTATTAGCTCAAATACAAGATGAGAAAGGTATTTGATCAATGATCTCAGCAGTGAGATGTGGTACTGTCTAGATACACTCTTGGTTGTCACAACTCAGGGTGAGTGTGGGTTTGCTATTGGCATCACTTGATAAATAGAGGCCTGGGATGCTGCTTAACATGCTACAATATACAGGACAGCCACCGACAACAAAGAATTATCCAGCCCAAAATGCTAATTGTGCCAAGAGTTAGAAACCCCGCGTTAGATAAATGCACACTAAAAGATTATAGAAAATGAAATTCTTACATAACTTGTAAAAATCTAGGTCATAATGGTAACTAAACATCCCAGTGACTATCATTAGTGAAAATCTGGTAAGATATGCTGGGGGGTGGGGAATGAAAAGTAGAAGGAAGGGGGGAAAAATACCCATAGTCCCACCACCCAGAGACAATTACTGTCAACTTTTTATTTCAATTTAAAATCAAATTTCAGTTCTACTTTTCAGTAGAATCAAATATTAATTGCATCTGTTACATTTGAAGGTTCATTCTTTGATTATGTACATATTTACATTGCTAAATGTGAGTGGTGGTGGGAAACAAGAGAAGAAATCAAAGTGAGTTCCTAAGAAAAAGATGAGGACCAGAAAAAATTATTGGGGCCAAGTTGCTTCTTTTGAAATAGTTTTGAGAGGTACAGTTATTAATACTTTCAGATCATCTGAATATGGCTGCCACTGAGGAGAAATTTCATAAAGACAGTACCTGGAAATCTATGAAGGTCTCTTCTCTGAGCAGCTGCTTCCTGAATTTCACATACAAGGAACAAGCAGGGGGCCACAAGAAGGCACCCTCAAGCATGCCAACTTTTTTTTTCAGGCACTGAAGAAGACTTGGAAAATAATATCCTAGAAAAACTGTCAAGCTGGTTTTAGAGTACAGTAGTATAAATAATGTCTAACTCAACCTACCCTCATCACAGACCTGCAACCTCCTTTACTGTAAAATATCCTGGACCAATGTGACATTAAAAATATCTTCAAGTCAAGAGAGATGTCAAAAAACACATCTCATGTCAAGTCTACAGAGAAAACTAAATGTATTGCCACTGCAGCAAGGAAATATATTTTAAAAGATAAATGCATACGGTATTGAGCATAAGGTTCAAGAGTGGGAAAGACATGCAACTCTGCTACTCATGTTTCTGAGTCTACATTTACAGATGCAGCACAAGCAGCATCTATCAAGTGGAGTTTTAAGTTCAGAAATATCTGTAAAAGATGCTTCCTCTAATGTATTTTTTAAAAATAAATTATTATATAAAAGAAAGATCAATAAGCACCCTTTTCCTCTAAATACAGCTCTAACTGTGAGACCTCAGGGAGATCACATAGTTTCTGGGACTCAGTTTTTGTAGTGTCACCTGCTTCTAATCAGTAAGTCCTCAGTAACATACTCCTTTCCTCTACAACAGCATTGTAAACAAATCTATGAGAGACACAGATAAAAGCCATGTATTTAATTTAGAATTGCCTTGTAGCCCCATTAAAAAGGTAAAAAGAAACGGGTGAAATTAATTTTAATATACTTTCTTTAACATGATATATCTAAAATATCATTTCAACATGTAATCAACATAAAATTATTAATAAGGCATTTTACAATTTTAGCACTATGTCTTTAAAATCTCATATATATTTTACACTTAGAGAACATATCAATGTGGGCTAGCCACACTGCAAGGATTCAGTAGCCACATGTTGCTAGTGGTTACCATAGTAGGCAATACAGGCCTAGATATTAACTCTTAAATTTGCCCATAGGAGCTTGAAGAGAGAGAAAGAAAAAATCAAAAATCATGATGGTCTTATCACTATTAACAAGTTTTAGTAATTCTCCCTTATCCCTTTTCTGTGACTTGTGAAAAGGGCTATACCTAGAAATGTAGGTTTTTTTCTTTTCATTTTGGGTCATTATTAGGTAAATAAGTGTAACATTATAAAACAGTCTGGAATTGTTTTAGAATCTGTAGAAAGTTAGGATGGGCACTATCTGTCTTTAAAGATATTCTCTGGTAATGGTAGCCAGAGATATTCACTAAATAAACAGGATCTGAGTCATAGATCTGTAAGGGCAGAAAAGTTAACAACATTAAGCAGTATCTCTGCAATCTTTTCTTTCTTATATCCTTTCCAAAATGTTTACTACACTAACCAAATTAGGAAGTTGCATTTTTTAAAAGTTCAAGTTAAACAAAAAAGTAGAAAACATATTTCTTGGAAGTGAAAAAACTATGTATTCATCATGTCACTAAAGCTTTGCGAAGGAAAAGCACTCTATCCACAGTCATACAAAGTTCTAAGGCTTCACAATGTAATACTTCAATTTAATACTTAACACCAGATTATACGACAGTTGGAAAACTGCAGTACAGTATCTCTAAGAGGATATATTAAAATCCTTTTCGATATGATGATGATCTTACTATCACTTAAAGACACACGCTAAAAAGGTTGTTTTCAATTTGTGCACTTAATTGTATGAAAAATAATAAGAAATAAGAAATATTTGGTATATTTCTTTGCTCATATTAATATATTTGCACAAGCAAAATAGTTCCCCAAGAAAAAAGTGGAATGAGTAGGGCAAAAATAATAAATGAACTATGAGTATGATGTAATTGGGTTTGGAACACACTGGCTAAAATTAGTATATATGCATATATGCATAACCCATGGACACAGACAATAGCGCGGTGAAGGCCTGGGGTGGAGCAGGAGCGGGCGGGGGGGATCAATGGGGGAAAAGGGGGACACCTGTAATACTTTCAACAATAAAGATACATTTAAAAACTTTAATATAGGAGTATACAGATACTTGAATTAACTTGGAATAAGAGTCACTTTACATTTTAGCTTTGCATAATATGCCCATAATCTTTAGCTTTTACAATTCTGTCTTCATATATTGCAAGGATTACTTAATATATAGTGAGTGTTTATGATATGACATTTGTTTTGAAAACACTAGTTTTAACATAGTACTCTCCCACATTTCCTGAGGAATAAAAGCTATTAGTTTTGAACTATGAGGATTAATAGGAGATAAATAGGTCATAAGTGTCATTATTTAATGCATTTATACAGAATTATTTTTATGAAAGACTTTACTAAGTGGAGAGACTTATAAATAACATTTCTATAAACTTACAATATTTGCCATGTTAAATATAATGTCTTTTGTGCCATTCAATGACACAAAATTAGTATATATGAATATATGGACAAGTGTATCTTCTCCATCTCCACATCTAATCAACAGTTAAAGTATGTAATTTAAATTTTCTTATCCTTTGCATATTGGGGAAATCAATGTCACTTTACTTAATAATAATAACAATTCAAAGACTTAATTTTCTTTGTTTTTAAACCGGTGAAAATGCATCGAGACAGTTAACACTTGATCTCTAAACTATGTTCTGCATTCCGACAGTATTTTTCAGTTCGGTAATCTAGAACAAGGAAAAAGCAATCTCAAAAGACAAGCTTTTACTTTGTGTTTTATTACATAAAGAATTAGCATGCAGACTCTCCATCCAACCCAATTTTAATAAAGTTACCCAAATCCTCTTGTCTGACTCTTTGACAGGGTGGTATCAAAGTACTCAATTTGTACTTGCTAATTCAAAAGGCAGACTGAAAAGTCTTTCAGCTCTACATTTAACGGAATAATAAGGCTTTTTACATATTTTCCATCTTTGTACTGTTGACAGAAAAAAATGGGTTTCAAGAACTACAAGACTTTCTTCTCTCATAATAAATGTTTCTTCTAAGTTTAACATTACTGATCATTTCATCAATCTTTCTATTGCTAGGCAAGTTTATATCTTAGGGAAATATAATATTACCTATTATGGCAAGTTGTTAAAATTTTATTGATTATTAAAAATAATGAATTGACCCATGTTCTTCAGGCCTTAAAAATAGTTTCAGCCCTGGCCAGGTGGCTCAGTTGGTTAGAGCACTGTCTTGTACATCAAAAGGTCAAGGGTTCAATTTCTGTTCAGGGCACATACCCTGGTTGCAGGCAACTGATTGATGTTTTTCTCCAACCCCCCTCCATTCCTCTTTAAGAGTAAAAAAAGTCAATAAGAACATAACCTCGGGTGAGGATTAAAAAAATAGTTTAATATTTTATTGCATTTATAAAGAAAATTTATATTTGTTTCATCTTGTTATAATATTAATTTTATCTCTAATAATAAAAAGTTAATATTATAAAGTTAACTTTTTATTATTAGAGATAAAATCTTCATTGTAAACGTGCTTCTTATGATATGTAAAAAAATGAGCATTTTCAACATAATAGGTAATGACTTCCTGAACTTTTCCTAGGTCACTATCATTAATCATTAATGTTGGGGGGTAAATGCACTGCTATATGTTTATGTCAGTTATCTTTTTTATATAGTCTTAATAATTTTAGGCATATGACCAATAAAAACACTCCAAATATGACTGCCTACAATATTTATAATTTTTACTATTATAATAATTAGAAAATAACTCCAAAAACTTATTTCATTTGAAAAATCTCAGTGCTAATTTTACAAATAAATATGTATTAACCATTTTTAAGTTGAAAATTTATATTGGCCTTTGATGAAAATTGAGCAGTTTTAATATGATCCAAGTGTACTCATCTAAAATAAATCTTAAATTATATACATGTTGGTGTTTTATATAATGTCCCTTCTTCATTTTATATAGTGATATATTTTAAAGTACTAACTTATGAAAACTTATGGAATTTCTCTCATGTATATTATCTTTATGTGTATCAATACAACATATTCCAAGTTTTGAACTTTATTAATCTTAGAAGTTTGATAGTCCAAAGTTGAACTTTATTAGTCAATGAGAAAAGGAAGTGTACAAAAACTGTAAAATAGTATTGTAGTTACATCACTCTGACTTTGTGAAAGCTAAGACAAGAGAAAAGCCAACTAAAGTTGAGATCCATCACCTTAACTCCAGTTATTGAAAGTCTGAAATACTAATTTGATACCACATAGATAAAGCCTACATATGAATGAAAATAAAGTTCCTCAACATAGGTTATCATCCAAGACACAGTAATTCTCATCTTAAGGAAAACTGATAATCACCATTCAGGGCATGGAAAAGAAACAAAACAGATATTAATATGAAGATCCCTTTTGGTACCTGGGCACAGTGGAATCTTGTTTAGCAAATGATTAATATTTTTATATCCATTATTTCTAATTCCTTATGTTTTAACGGTGCTTTGTGGCTTATACATTACTTTTTACAAGTAAAACACAGGCTCATCATTCAGCACTTGAATGCTAATCACTGGACATGGCTGTGACCTCTGAAGACTACTTTATTGTTCTTTCCATTGAACCATATGCATTCTTGAAGCAGCAATGCTCAGAGGGATACAGTTACATATTACACTGCCATGCCGCTGCACCCTCAGCAGTTCACATTCTCTAGCAGAAATAATACAAAATCAGAAATAACTGCACACTGAAATAGACCCTTTGATTTGTAAGCAACATGTCAAATGCAAAATATTGCTTGAATGTTTAAACCAACTCTCTGTTATGAAGAAGTCATTTTCTTATGAAGTAGATTATGAATGAATAAAATAAAGATAAGCTCTGTTTTCTGAGGAGAGGGATTTAAATTTAACTGATGCTTATTATGCACAGGGATGAGGCTATAGCTACAAGGAGTTTGACTTTCTAATTAATTGTATGTTTCCTAGAGTTTATCATATCTATTGGCTTTTTACAAGGATAACGAGTTAGACAAAGTAATGCAGACCGATTTCATGAAAATTTCTAAATGTCAATTTCCCTGATAGATCTGATATATAAATGAAATTATTTTTAAGTGGATCATGACTTATATGGTGCCGTAACTGAAAAGAGACATTATTTAGGGCTGATCATCAATAAACTCTTAACAAGAGATATTTTCCCAAAAAGCCAAGGGAAGCTATCACTTGTTATGCACATTCGGGCACTCTGTGACATTCAGCTACTCCATACCACTCTAAAAAAATCAAATAAATAACAATAAAGGGATGAAGAAAACCACCCTCTTCTAAACACTAAATAAAATTAATATCATATGAATTTACCATCTCTTAAAAGTTAAAAGCTCTATTTTTCTATCTAAGTCAAATTTCAAAATTTAAAAAAAATAAAAATTTTAGGGGTAGTCAAAGTTCATGTTACTGAGGAAAACAAAATGAATAAAAATATGTACATAAATGCTTACTCAATCATATTCTGGTAAAATAGAATTAGAGTACCTAAATATTTAGTTATACATTCCTGTGAAAAATATGCTGTTATAAAATGTGAATAGCATTTAATTTATAAAGTATTCAGAAGTGTAGTCTAAATGATCTATAGATGGGGCTCTCTTGCAATCTCGAGCACATTCATTTCTAAAACCATTAACTGCACATTTTGATGATAGGGATAACTTCTGATAACAAAAAGAACTACTTCTAACTGTATCTCGGTTTTCCAGTGATGTGTCTTCACACCTCCCTTTCCCTCGACCCACCCATAGATTTTAATTATAGTTCCTGCGAGATACTTGTTGCCCATGCTCTCATTATATGTCCAAAGAACTGTGGTGCTACTTTCAGCTCAGAACATTTCCAAATTGACACCCACTTGTGATATGGCTTCGTGTAATGTAGTCATCTAACCCACCCTTCTAACTCTGACTCAGAATATCCATAGATACTTGGCATATGAGTTTAGAGGGAACCACAAAATAGAAACAGTAAAAATAACCCAGTCTGTTGTTTCTCAAGCTATAGACAATAATAAAATGTCAGTATCAAATGTATTTATAACCTTGCATATGTGTACTTATATTTATTCAAACACAGTTCTCATTCTGTATGATATGACATAGAATCTAGAATTTCTTAATTAAAAATAATATGAAATAATTTTTAAAGTGTGCACACATTGTTTAGAAAATGCATTGAAAATTATTACATTATTTATATTCTATCATTTATTGTATCAGGGGTTTATAATAAGGTTGGCTGGGTTTAAGCTGTCAGATTGCTACTTAAAGCCTGGAGGCACAAAGAAATTAAGTGACTTGTTCCAGAGGCAAATAGCAAGTGGCATTATCTAGCAAATATCAAATTACCTCCATAAATCAGAGTTGTAATTTTACTACTAATATAGGGTTGATACAGTGAAAATTAATAGATAATATTATATAGTTTTGTTAAATGCTCTATATCTACTACCTTACACTTTAAGAAAATGTAGTATTCATATATTCAGAACATGGGATTATGTAAATCATATAGCAATGTTCCTGACAGATAGGAGGTGTTACAAAATCTTAGGTATTCTAACACTGTATAGAAAGCTGGAATGTGTTAGTGATCTAGTCAGGAAAATGAAGAACAGAGCAAAAGGAAACAAATACAATTCCTGATTTTGAGGTTGGTTGGGTCACGCAGTACATTCAGTTTCTCTTAATGTCACTACAGGTTGCCAGTTGAATATCTTACTGAAAATCACTGAGTCCCTTCCTGCAAAACCCCCCCATAGTATCAAGTGGGATAATTGTTCAGTACTAATTGTTTTTAGAGCAATGTGACCCTCTTATTTGTGTACACATTTTCATGTCCCTGTCCAACTCATTTGCCTTTCAAGTCCAATATTCTAAGCCTCAAAATGGTACAACTGACCAATAAAAAGTTTTGATAGAATTCAGTAGATTTTAAGGAATTTAACCTATTAATATATTGTAAAGTATGTTATGCCAATACAATTCAATGATGGGAGTGGGATAGTCTTTTCAACAAATTCTGCTAGATATCCACATGCAAAATTATGAAAATGGACCGCTAACTCACATCATATGCAAAATTAACTCAAAGTATATTATAGAATTAAACTTAAGACCTAAACCTATATCCTATATATCTCTTAGAATAAAATGTTGGAGCAAATTGTGACTTGGATTTGGCAATGATTTCTTAGATGTGTCACCAAAAGTACAAACAACAAGAAAAATTGGATTCTATCAAATTTAAAAACTTTGTTTTAAGAAAAGCCCTATGGGCCAGCTGGTGTGGCTCAGCAGTTGAGCATCGACCTAGAATCCAGGAGATTGCGGTTCAATTCCCGGTCAGGGCACATGCCCGGGTTGCGGGCTCGATCCCCAGCAGGGGACGTGCAGGAGGCAGCCAATCAATGACTCTCTCATTATTGATGTTTCTTTCTCTCTCTCCCTCTCCCTTCCTCTCTCTGAAATCAATAACAAACTTTAAAAAAAAGCAAAAAAAAAGCCCTATTAAAAGGATTAAAAATCTTATTAAAAAGATGGAAACAATAAGCTATATACTGGTACAAAGTATTTGCAAATCAAATATCTGATAAGGGAATGTATGCAGAATATACAGAAAATTCTTACCACTCAAAAATTAACAGGCAGACAGCCCAATTAAAAATGGGCAAAGGATTTGACAAGACATTTATACAGATAAAATATATGAATGGCCAAAAAGCACATAAAAAGATGCTTAACATTATTAGTGATTAGGAAAATTCAAATCAAAATCATGAGATATTGCTTCATACCCACTATGGTGGTCATTATAAAAAAGACAATGTATATAACAAAGAGAATTGAAAACATATGTCCACACAAAAATAATGATAGCAGCATTATTCATAATAGCCAAAAAGTGGGAAAAACAAATGTCCATCAAATGTGAACGGCTAAACAATATGTGGCATATTGATACAATAAGATATTATTCATCAATAAAACTCTACTGAACTGTATACTTAGAATGGTTAAGATGATATATTTTATGTCATGTGTTTTTTGCCACAATTGAAACATAACACAGGAATTAAAATAGTGATATATATGCTACAATGGGGATGAAACTTGAATATATTATGCGAATTAAAGGAAGACAGTAACTGAAGATTCCAAATAAATCATTTCATTTTGTTAAATGTCCAGAATAGGCAAATCAATAGAGACAAGAAGTAGATTAATTGTTGTCTATAGCAAGGGGAGGTGGAATGGAGTAACTAGGGATGAATGCTAATAGGTATAGGGTTTCTTTCTGGTGTGAGGAAAATGTTCTAAAGTTAGACTGTGGTGATGATTGCATAACTATGAATATACTAAAAGCCATGCATTGAATATTTGAAATGAGTAAATTTCATAGTATGTAAATTATATCCCTGTGAAGCCGCTAAAATTTATGTCTCTATCATCTATCATCTATCCATCTATCATCTATCTATATCTATCTATCATCTATCTATCTATCTATCATCTATCTATCATCATCTATCATCTATCTATCATCTATTTATCATCTATCATCATCTATCTATCTATATCTATATCTATCTATCATCTATCATGTATTTATATATCATCTATCTATCATTTATCTATCATCTATCATCTATCATCATCTATCATCTATCTATCATCTATCTATCTATCTATCTATCTATCTATCTATCTATCTATCTATCTATCTATCTATCTATCTATATCATCTATCTATCATCTATCATCTATCTATCTATCTATCATCTATCTATATCTATCTATCTATCATCTATCTATCTATATCTATCATCTATCTATCTATATCTATCTATCATCTATATCTATCTATCTATCTATCTATCTATCTATCTATCTATCTATCTATCTATCATCTATCTATCATCTATCTATCATCTATCATCTATCTATCATCTGTCTATCTATCATCTATCTATCTATCTAATCTATCTATCTATCATCTGTCTATCTATCATCTATCTATCTATCTATCTATCTATCTATATCTATCTATCTATCATCTATCTATCTATCATCTATCTATCATCTATCTATCTATCATCTATCTATCATCTATCTATCTATATCTATTTATCTATCATCTATCTATATCTATCATCTATCTATCATCTATCTATCTATATCTATCTATATCTATCTATCTATCATCTATCTATCTATATCTATCTATCTATCTATCTATCTATCTATCATCTATCTATCTATCTATCTATCATCTATCTATCTATCATCTATCTATCTATCTATCTATCTATCTATCTATCTATCTATCTATCTAATCTATCTATCTATCATCTACCTATCTGTCTGTCTTATAGACTCACTTCTGAAGAATTCAATATGAAAAGGGAAAAAGTGCAACTTTGCAAACTTGGCAGAAACCACCTTAAGCAAGAGTTCAAAGATAGTAACAACAGTGATGTCATATGGATATCATGTACTCCCTGATATAATGTGACAAAAACAGGCATTTCAGCAGTATTATTCTTCCCTAGAACCCATAACCACAACCTAACCATAAGACAGATATCAGAAAAACACAAATGGATGGACAGTCTAGAAAAACCAGACCAGTACACCTCGAAATTGTTAAGTTCACAAGAGATTGTCGCAGATTGGAAAAGACAAAAGGAAACATGATAACTAAATGCAATGTGCTATCCTTGATTATATCCTGGATAAAAGAGCATTATTGGGAAAACTGGTTTAATTTGAATAGTGTCTATAGTTTAGTTGCTTTTTAGCAGTGTTGATTTCTTAGTTTTAATAAATGTATGTTAATTATGTCAGATGTTAACATCAGGGTAGCCTGGGTGACAGCCACATGGGCGCACTGTGGCTGATAATAATCATTATCTTTACAGATTTTCTTTGAGTAAAAATTATTCCAAAATAATAAACAAGTTTCACAATAATAAATAGTAGAAATATAATACATGTGACTATTACATTTCCAATTTACAAATCATTGAATTAAACAAATACAAAATTATTATATCAGTGGTAAAATTATAAATAGTAAAATGTGGCTTTTGATATGAAAATATAATGTATACATGATAAAAATGTTTTCATCTCATGTTCTCCCCCTTCCATGATGAAGCATATTCCTGTTAAATGTGTAGTAGCACCATCAAAATACAGAATCTAAGAGGCAATATCATTGTGTTAGAATCTGGAGTGATAAATTTTAGGAATATATTGGATATGATTTTATAAATAAAATAAATTGTATAATATACAACACAAAAATATATCAGTTATGTGAATTAAATTGAAACTTTATATAACTGCAAGAATATAGAGCTTATTTGCAGTGCATGATGGGCTCCTCAGCGTTCTGAGCCCTCATGAACTATAGGTCGGGATATTAGGGTCTGGAAGAGCTATTTTTCTGTTGATATATTCACATCCTGCCTTCAATGCAAAGTTGTTCATAGGCATTGTGATCGTTAAAAAGTAATACCTGCAGTGCATGTGAAAGGCTGAGACAAATTTTTCTGATGCCAAGGTGCAATCTGTTGGTCAAGTGGCGACAGCCGCATTCTCCACTTCAGGAACTTTGTCTTTGCTGAACCATTCAAACTCCAAAGCATTGAGAAAAATGCCATTTTCCCAGTAATCCTTCACTCCCTCTGACTATAGTCTGTGTAAAAAGTAATGAATCGTTTAGCTGCAAAGTATGTCAAACAAGGCACGTGCCATCATAGTAACGATTCTCTTTGTCTTTTTGAAATTATGGTAATCCATGTGTCAGTGTTAATTTATAAATTCATCTTGTCATTTTTCTATAGAACAGATTTTGGATTATCATAATGTCATACATAAAGCCTACAAGAGCCAGATAATTTAGTTTGAGTTTAGCTGTGTGTCATATGACTTCAGGGAATTTAATAAATACCCTAATTAGCATTGAAGGGTAAAAAAAGACAATTAATTTACATGTTCCACATTTTTCCTTGACGCACCTCATACACTAAAAAATATCAAAGGATGAGATAAGAAAGGAAGTGCTATGTTTAATGTTTAGTGTCAAGTTCTTAATTTAGACACAATATAGCATTCCCATGGATGTTAAAATGCAAATGTTGCTGCCTGTTTCTTAAAATGATACTCTTCTGTATAACTAACAATCAAGTTGAGACTATTTATAAGGAGTCTATACACATAAAAGCTTGGAGACTATAAAAAACAATAAAAGAAGAAAGTCCCTATAATTTTGATAAAACATACATGGGTACGAGAGATAGTATAACCATAGATTTACATGCATATATGTAATAATTTCCATTAAGACATCACTTAGATTTTAAAATATGCAAATCTATGCAATTTAAACCCTGCTACCTGACTTATCATCTTTAGAGTTAGACACAAATTGAGTTAAAAGAGAAGTTAGCTTGGTTAAAGTTAAAAGCCAAATTGTTTACAGTTAGGGAGACTAGAGGGTTCAAAACTTATTGAACAGTTATAAGTTTATTTGATAAAATCATTAATAATTATCTCTTCTGATTTTTAACTTAAGGTATATATGTCTAAAAATACTGACAATGGTTAAAAAAGAGAATTACACATCCAGCTTTATTTTTTAAATTCATAGAAAAATATTTCATGGATTAATGAAACACAAGGCACCTTTTTATTTATATTTGGGGGAAAATACAATAAAATGAATTTTGCCTAATGGTTAAGCAGGCATCCCATAAAACTTGCATGTAGAAAAGTAATAGTAGGAGGAAAATAATAATTTTATGTTTATATTAGCACAATATTGAACACCTATAGTGTTCAAAGGATGTTGCTAAGTTCTTTGATGCATTAATTCATTATATCCTCACCACACTGTATGAGGTATTTGCTACTGGTATTTATATTTCACAAATGAGAAAACAGATTTTAGGAGGCTAAATGAGTCTTTGCTAAGGAGAAAGATGAATGTTTATCTGTAATTTGAATTGCAAAAGCAAGGACATAATTTACAGCAAGTCATTTAAAACTGATCAGGATTTAATATCCTAAAAACCTGAATGAACCTGGAATGTCAGAAATCACCCCAATTTACAAGATAATTTTTGGCTTTCTTAGATATATCTCAAAGGTCAAAGTTATTAAAATTCTTTTATTAAAAATTTGTTTGGACAACTTTAAAGCATGGTTATCTCACTAAAAGTTGGTTTTCAAAGAATAAAGGGTAGCGTGGTAGGTAGAATAATGTTCCCTACCTCCAAGGCATTTAAATTCTAATCCTTGGGATCTATATATGTTATGCTACATGACAAGAGGGAAGTAAAATTGTGGGTGGAACTAATATTGCTGAACAAATTATCTTAAAATAAGGAAACTGTCCTGGGTTATCCCAGGGGACCCAATGTAGTCACAAAGGTCCTTACAGGCAGAAGAGGGAGGGAAAAGTCAAAGCCAGAAAGATGACATCATGAGAAAAATTCAACCAACCTCTGTTGGCTTTGAAAATAGAAAAGGGTCATGAGCCAAGAATTCTGGCAATCTCTAAAAACTGGGCAAAGGCAAGAAAATGGATTCTCCTTTAGAGCTTCCAGAATGCAACACAGTCTAACGGATGCCTTGATTTTATATGAGTGGAATGTATTTTGGACTTCTGCCCTCAAGAACTGTAAAATAATAAATTTATGCTGTTTAAAGACAATAAGATGGTGATCATTTGGTACAGCATTAATAAGTAATTAATACAAGTGAAAAGTAGCTCTAATCTGCTTGATTGTTGTACTAAAAATTTAAATGCTATTTAAATTTGTTTTATTGATTTCAGAGAGAGGGAGAGAGAAACATCAATGCTGAGAGAGTCATTGATCGGCTGCCTCCTGCATGCCCCCTGCTGGGGATCGAGCCTGCAACCCAGGCATGTGCCCTGACCGGGAATCGAACCTCGAACTCCTGGATCAGGGGTTGATGCTCAACCGCTGAGCCACAGTCGCCGGGCTAAATGCTATTTAAAATGTTGATCACAAATATTCATTGGAAGCCCGTTAATAAATTGACTTTAAAACAGGGTATGCAACTCTTGAAAAGATTGATAAAATTTGTATCCATTTATCTGTATCTATATCATCTATATCTATATAGCCAAGAATATATCCAAATCTAATAGCCAAATAAATATTCAAGAGTTAGTTAGCAGCTACTGAGACATAATTCCAAAAGCATTTCTCCCAGTTTTCTACCTGCCTGCTTATTTAAAACAAACACAAATAAGTCTGACATGGTCTTTTCTTCAGAACCATTGAAGGGAAAATGGTATTTGGTTTGATTTACCTGGGTTATTCATGAGACTCTTAAGTTTTATTTTTAAATCTTAATGATTAAACTAAATCTTAAAGAAAATGTAGCTTAATTTTTTGTTATTACCTGATTGGTTAGCATTCTTGGAGACTATTCCTATCAAATTCATTTATGAACCACTTAGATGACTAAATTTTTAATAGCTGATCCCATTTAATTAATTTAAAAACACTTAAAATATACCTTTCCTAACTGTACTCCGAGATTTTTATTTTTCTAAAATTTAAATTTAGTTATAGTGATAGTAATAAATTGTTTCCTGTGAAAAATCTCTAAAAGTAGCTCAAACCATATTAAAGCCACATCATGTCTATAACCCTGAAAGGCTGTTTGATTATCAATAGAAGACTGATATCATAGAAAATTTATATTTATAAACAAAAGTAGCCTTATAAAATTTCCTGTGAGACATGAGCCTTTTTTTTTACATGAAACTTTTTTATGCAATTAATATAGCAGAGATAAAGAATGTGATTAATTATACACGTAAAACCAAACTACCCTACACAAATTGGGTATTTTATGTGTCTATGATATGCAAATAAAAATTTTATAAGGAAAATCAGAAATTTCCTTCAAGATACTAAAGTGTTACTTGAAGTAGAAATTAATAATAAAACACACTTCTAGTAATATAAATTTAATATAAGGTTTATTTTGTAGTTATATTGATTTGGTTTTCCACTTAAATTTCAGGTACTACATTATGGCTTTAGAGGCTTGAAAAATATATGTGATTATAAAAGTAGTTTTGTTTAGAAAGTTTTAAATAAAATCCCAGTGACATCATTTTTTTTTCATGATAGAGCTACTTATATAACATTTTGGCTTTTAAGCTGAAATGGAGTCTTATAGCAGGCATGCAAGGGTATATTTCAAAGAGATCCACTTAGGTGGACTCTGGCTTATACCATCTGCCTCTGCCCTCTGAATATTTTGAGAAAATGTTGAAAATTATGATATAGTTGTGTGTGTGTTTTCTGGAAATCCCATTCAAGATTTATTTCTATGCTATCCTGAAGCAAAGTCATAATATGTCAAATTTTCCTACATACAATATCACTGAATATTAATATAAAAAATCTTATTTTCACCTATTTGTGAATAAGTAGTAACTCTATTTCTACTTCTATCTTACTTCTACTTTCTACTTTCCCCCTGTCATCCCTTGTCTATTACAGAGAGTAGCAGATGAAAGAAGGGAACTTAGTATAGTGCCTGGTATCTGCCAAGATTATTGAATAAAAGGAGAGGACGGTAAGAGGGAGGTCTGGGAGGAAAGCACAGGACCGTGCAACACTTAGGAAACACACACTCAAACTATTTTAGCATTAAAGATACAATAGGACTACACCTACAAATACAGAGACAATTGGATCAAGTATTGTTAGAAGTAATCATGCAACTACCTATTTAAAAATAACCCAAGTGATTTCATCTCTTGCTGCTTTGCAATGCAAACAATAGGTAATGTTTTACACCTGCTCGTTAAAAGTTGATGATGATTATTATCATTATCATCAAAATCAATATTTAAAATAGAGTAAATTATTACTTAATGTTACACATCCTGCCTTCTATGATTACCTTTTCTTTCAAGGGCTATGTCTAAATTAATGACAAGAGAACTACTCTAGAATTGAAACTCTTTGTGAAACTAACTGGGAGTAACAGTAATTTTTATAGTGCACATTAATAACATTAATTTCAGTAATTGGTGCAACTAAATATTTCTATTAGAACTGTTCGGGACTAGTTTTTCCACTAATTATACAGATATTCAAAAGTAAAAATTAAAATGAGGCATATGTCTTTGATTGGTTATATTGTCTTCTAAATTGTATGTTCTCAGGTTTATAGTCATATCTTTGATCTGCTATAAATTTATTATATATACATCTTGGACTGATACTATTTTCCCAAACACTTTGCCAACTTTCTCAGCACCGTTTGTTTAGTAATTCTAGCATCATCTCTCATTTTGATTATTTGTAAATCATATATTAACTTTAGATATGCATTGTGGTCAGCTTCAGTACTATTTTATTTTACCACATTGATCTACCAATTTCTGCATAGCTACTGTCTTGTTTTTATTGTTAAAGCTTTATATATTCTGACATTTGCTGACAAGAATTGTTCCCCTTTTCGTTAATTTTCAAAATATTCTTATTTTTTAGATTTTAAATAAATTAGAAAAAGTTTAAGAAGGCCTGAGTAATGTATTTGAAATATGTTTAATGTGGTTTCTCTAAAGTTTCCTATTTCTTCCCTCTAATCCTGTAGGGTATTATTACATTTGGAGAGCAGCAGCAACTGCTTACAGAAAAGAAAATACAATGTTGTTAATCTAGTGTAAATTCAAACTGTGTAAAGCATCAACAGCTGCTTTCTCCAAGGTGCAAACTGTGAAAATATATTTTCTAAATATCACTTGGATTCTGAATAATAGCTAAATACTGTATTTCACATCTTTACAAACAAGCCATGGTATAATTAAATTTGAGTGTAGTTAAAATATAAAGCATTTATCAATTTATTTGAATGTTGTTCTATTAAATAAGCATTAAATTTTATCACCTAGTAAAGTGTTTTCTGTTTTTAGTTTGGTGATATTTTGAATCACTAATAAGTGAGTATCAAGTAAATAAAGCAATGTTTCAAATTTTCTGACACTCAACACCATTTGGAATCGTTGCTATAGCTGGTAAGTCTTGGAAATACATCCTGTGAGCATTAGCACCATGAATACCACATGTAGATGTCTATTATATAAATATTTTATATTTGTTTAAGATGTAACAGGCTCTTATTTAATATTCTTAGAAATTCAGATTCTTACATTCACATTAACACAATAAATTATATCACTATTGTTTTAAAATTGAAGTACCACATTTTATATGCACTGGGAGATAGAAACTTTGTAGCTTTTTGGCTCCATTTCCAGCAGTAATACATACTAACTATCATAAAACACTATATAATACACTTTCAAAAATCACCCATGCCTCTGTAGCCTACAGATGTTAATAGCACCAATCAGTATTCTATATAAGGGCTCCTCTTGAAAACTCCTTAAGAGTTTCAAGGAGCAAACTGCAAGAAATTGTGGTTTTAAGAACCTCAAACATATTCCACAAAGTCTGCAATTAAAAGTGTTGACTTTGATCTATACAATTCTTTGCTGCTTCACATCCCACATTTTTTTTTCATAGCTCATGGCAGTAAAAATCAAGTAGAGTATTTTTCCCAAATGTTTTTCTTTTTTCTTTGAACTTTGACCAGCCAGGGGGAAAATATTCTCAGATGAGCAAGCATAAATTCGAGGGCTTCAAGGACTTTTGCTTGTTTGTTTATCTTCAAGGTATAATATCAAACAGATACATACCAAGGCCCTTTCACTCTCTGCAGACCAAATCCGGCAATTAATTCTTGGTTTTTGAGAAGGATCTAAAGCTATGCTGATATAGTAGCCACTACCCACATGAAGCTATTGAGCATTTAACATGAGGCTGGTTGAACTTGAGATGTGCTGTATGTGTAAAGTGCATACCAGATTGCAAGACTAGCTAGAAAAATAAATTTAAAATACCTCATTAGTTATTTTTATATTGATTATATGAAAGAATGATGATATTTTGGATATACTGGGTTAAGTAAAATATATTACTAAAAATAATTTTACCTGCTTGTTTTTGCTTTTTTAAATGTGTACTCACTAGACAATTTAAAATTACAAATATGTCTTTCATTATATTTTCATTTGACAGTGCAGATCAAAATCAATGATAATAAAACACTTGAAATTCAAGACTCCTAGGTTATATTCTTAGATTGACATTTTACCAAACAAGAAAGTGGCCTTTTCAACAATCAATTTTTATGTGTATCGTGGGGGGAAAAAGCCCATTTCAGCCAAAAATTTCCACCTCATATTAGACCCAACTTTTGATATGGCATCTACAAATGTAAGTAAAGAAATGTAATATTTTATCTTTTGCCATGTTAGTCAATTAGAGACAATTTAAAAACAATTCAGAGAAAAGTGGTGCATATTAAAATTACGCTTTATGAGATGAATATTACTATTCTAATTAGCTGTAGCAGAAATAAGTATTTAGAACCTTTACAACGTTTATACTTCAAGTTTGAAGCGTGTTTTGCCAACAAGCAGCTGACTAATATGTCACTTAGCAAAGTCAAAACCTACATGGGTTTTGAAAAGACAAACAGTATAAACCCAGGACATACAGTTTAAAGAATGCATTTTCTATTTGCAGATTATATACTGTTTCCAAGCTCTGAGAAGATTTTTTATCAGAATGACTACACTGCCAGTACCACACCCATTTTCTAACTTGAATAATACTGCATAGCCTCAAAAATATACTAATTTTGCCCCTAGTCTACTTCTTTGTGATAATATCAGAATTTGTTTCTTTTTTCGTCATTATGTAAACAACATTAAAAAGCAATACAATTTTATCATAAAGCACATTTTTTCTCTAGCTCCATGTGTCAATG
The DNA here is from genome assembly GCF_964146895.1 of Miniopterus schreibersii. Lineage (NCBI taxonomy): Eukaryota > Metazoa > Chordata > Mammalia > Chiroptera > Miniopteridae > Miniopterus > Miniopterus schreibersii. Next base: position 35,447,425 of record NC_138104.1, read on the forward strand.
TATAATATATAATGAATATGGAAGAGTACATTTATTTTATATCATCTAAAGAAGGCAATTTTAGATGTTAAAATATCCACATGCTTCATAAAACTTAATTCCTTTCACAAATATTGTTCTATGACATTTTTAGAGTCTGCTATTAATAGTCTAAAACAAAACTGCATGTTGATTCAGTTTTGTGGTCAGAGAATTTAGGAAAATATTTATTTTAATATATTTTTATTGATTTCAGAGAGAGGAGAGGAAAGGAAAGGGAGAGAGAGTGAGAAACATCAATGATGAGAGAGTCAATGATCAGCTGCCTCCTGCACGCCCCCTGCTGGGGACTGAGCCCGCAACCGGGCACTGTGCCCTGACCGGGAATCAAATCAGGATCTCCTGGATCCTAGGTCAATGCTCAATGGCTGAGCCATGCCAGCCAGGTTAGGGAAATATTAAATTAGCACGAAGGGATTAATATTATGGCCTGTGCTATGAATTTGTCATTTGGAAACTTACCCATGCATTTTCATTAATTCCTGTCCATGGGGAAAAAAAATACTTTGTGAAAAAGCATTAACTTTCTTATTAATTGACATATGAAAAACTTCATATATATCATGCATAAGGGTGAATTATGTTTTATGTTCAAAAACTCTTATTAAATAAGTAGTCATATGATGACAGGTAAAGAGACTCATTTGGCTGAGAGATCATTCATTTTGCCAGTCTCTCTCCTAAAACCTTCGAACTCAACCCTCTTTCCCTCCACACTCTCATCCCTACTAATTTCTCCTGACTCAAAATTCAAGAATTCAAGTCCAAAGTAATGAGCTTCTAAATTACAGCTGACCTTTGAGTACAAACAATAAATACTGAAACCTAGTTGAAGAACAGATCTTTGAGAGTTATCTGAGGGCCAGAAGGGTAAGGGTTGTCTAATAAAACACTGTAAGGATGTGTCAAAAATCAGGAGCATTACTATGGACAACAGACAAGTACTGCTGATAGACAAACCAGTTAACATTCTACTGCTTAAACCTTAGACTTCAATGAAAACAGAAAATGCAATAGCTGAAAATCTCACTCGTATGTTAAAATATGTACACAAAAAAAAAAGTACACTTGCAAACAAATTCACTGAAGTTATTAATTTATAAATGTTTATTAATGTATATTTTCCTTAGGAGGAGGTACAAAAGAATTTGCTCTGAATGAATTGATAAGTATATACAGGGTGGGGCAAAAGTAGGTTTACAGTTGTGAGCATGTGAAACACAGAATTTATTTTTGTATCATTATTTATTAATTATTGTATTATTTTCCATAGGAACAACTCTAAACCTACTTTTGTCCCACCCTCTGTTTGCAATTTCTTCCCTGGGAAAAAGTAAAGCATCCCCAGAAGTAGAGGCTATTCTCTTACTACTAAGAACTTGTAGGTACATATCTAATTTATTATGAAAGAAAGAGTCTACCTTCTTATACTTAAGAAAATAATGTCATTCCTGGTAATCAGTCAACCTTCAATAGAAAAGTTGAATGAATAAATAATCTTCATCTCATAAATTTATATTTAGGGTCACAGAGGGCTTTTTTCTCTTATATACTAACATTTAATAATCTGAAATATGCCTAAGAAATTGTATTATGTGAGGTAAATAATAGCAAGTCTACTCAAATCAGCTGATAATGAAAAGTGGTTATACAAAACATGGTATGAAACTTATAAAATATAAGCACAAAAGATACTATAATGTTTCAGTGCAGCTTCAAGTCAAAGCCTAACTACATTATGACTATACTAAGTAAATTAAAGTAAAATTTAAAATATGATTTTAGTGGTAATGATTATTACACATTGGTGTACTGAAGAAGCTTTAAAAATCTGTTATATTAATGTCTTACACAGGTATAGTGCTTTGGAAATGGTGAAATGAATTGCTATACTATTTAACCTTTCTTTGCTTCAGTTTCCACCTCTGCAAAAATGGGAAAAATAATAAAACTTACAAATGAAAGTCTTGTAAGTATTAAAATAAAAACATTTGTAGACTGTTACGGACAGTGTTTAGAACATAGTACACACTCAAATAACAACTTGTTGGGGTTTTTTGTTATTATTATATTTTAAAGTTTCAGCAGCGTGACTTCTCTGTGAGACTTAAATGTAAATATGATTACTACAATTGTTTAAATGAGAGAGGAAATGGAGACTCGGAGTTAAATGACTTGGCCAAGTGTACACATTTAGTCAGGTGCAGAACTATCATTAGAACTCACGATGTCCTAACACAAATTCAAATGTTCCTTCCACTATACCCCTGAATAGTTACAATCAAAACACCTTGACTTTGTATCACAGCTGCAAGCACATCCCCTTGCCTGTGACACAGCTGTAGCTCCTGAGCAGTACACATCAATTTTAGGGGCACCTAAAAACTACAGAGAAGGAGGGAGAAAAAATAAAAAGCACATGCAGTGCATTAATTTTCACCTGAGTTACCCAAATAAACATTGAATACTCAAGACTTTCAAGGAAAATAAGATATTTAGCTTGAAATTCCACTAGTTAGGTGATAGTCAAACATTTACAATGAGCATCAGAACTAATTAGATAAGATCTCAAAAGAGTTACTCCCACACAATATAAAAGAGACCAAAGCAACATTTTACAAACATTTAAAATACCAAAAAATAATAAAGCATGCTGTTAGTATTGATGATAGGTCAAAATAAAGATTAAGACTGAGGTTCTTTACATAATAATTGATATTTTTATGACTAATCTGAGGAAGATTTATTCTTTGAGTACTATTTCTACTATTTCAAAATATTAATGGACTATAAACTACTATTCAAAATATGTGTATGAAGCAAAATAAATTTATTTTTAAAAATAGCAATGGAACAATATGACAGATCCATCCCCAAATATGAAGTAGATGTTAAAGAAATGGGTTCATATTTACAGTGAGTGCAAATATACAAAATATCCTGCAGCATTTTTTAAACTTTATCAGCAAAATACAATTATATGCATTCTAATTGATTGCTTAAACTTCATATTTAAAGAAATTTATTTTCTATCAATCTTAACTTAGTATATATTTATAGGTAATCTATACATTATGATTTGGCAAAGAAAATGCATATTATTTACAAGTTCACAAAAAATGTAAACGTGGATTATTTTGTTAGGTACACAACATGTATAATTTACAGATCAAGTTTAAGTAAAAATATAGAAAAGTAGAATTATATCCTTAATGCCCCCTCAGACAAAATGCTGAATATGTTTACTGTGTCAGAAGAAAACAAATGTAATTAAATCCATAGATAGTTTGAAAGTAACCACTGTAAATTAGAAAATGACTGATTATAGGGTTATGGTAATTTTACTTCTAAAGATTAATTACACATAACTTGGAAAAAGCATTCAGTTATACAAGATATCCAACCAACCAAATATCTTTCCTAGATATCAGTTCATTTTAAACATACTAAAAAACGTGTTTGAAGCAAACAGTTGAAATTGCAATGTTTTGTGAGAAGTGAAAAGGCCAAAAGTTCTTAAAACAAACACAAATTAACAATATATTTTAAAATGAAACATGCACCATGGTTATGATTTGTGGTGATTTCTACTATACCTTTCTTTAGTCCAGGAATGAAAGCTAAAAAGAGAGTTTAATAAAGTTAAACACATTATATTAATTTAAGTAAACAAATGTAAATTATAATATATTGCAATATATTTTCAACTTCATTTTACATATAATGTAATGACTGAGATAGATAGGGTAGAAGACTGATAGCCTATGAACTCTTCCTCCTGTAGTATGTTTTTCTAAAATCAAAACAAGCCTATGCTATATGCTGGCCTCATGGGAATTAATGACTTGTCCTTAACCTAAAGGCGCTGTATTGTTTAATGCAACATTTTACAAGAACTCTGTAGATTTTCTAGCTTCATTTCCTATGATAGCAAAGTATAATCCTATGTTGAAATTTCAGTTTTTGTCATGGAACCTCCTACAGGAAATGTAGTAAGAGGGGAAAAAATGTTTTTGACTTAACAGGTTGCTCTGCCTACAAATCTGTTGTGGAAAAAGTAATGGAAAAAAGACAGTAATTGATAGATACTAACATGAGGATGGACAAATAGAAGTACTCTTATCTTGGTTAAGACACTTTTTCTATAATACAACTATTTGCATAACTAAAATTTCATTTATATTTCACAATTAGAATATGGGAGACTGGAGAGCATTACTATTATTTTCCACATAAATAAACTTGGCATTGCATTAAGTGACTTCCTTTAAAATACCGTGAGATTATTCTTGACCTAGGATCAGTAACAAAGTCTATTTTTAAACAAAACACTTATATGTTTATGAAAACAATTATATGTGTTGATCTGGCCAAACGATTCTCAGATTTATTCTTTTTAAAATTTAAGACCAGCAATAAAAATGATTTTCTGATATATTTAGGAATATACATATAAGTATAAAAACTTTAAAGATAAACATTTTGAAACTGTTTAAAAATTTTTTGAATAAAATTAAAATACTAAGAAACTAAAGACATATTAAATGCTTAGAGAGAGGAATCAGTCCGAGATAGAAAAATGAAGGTGAAAGTAAAGTTTCTGTGCAATGATGAGGATTAATGAGAGAACATTGCAAAGTATTTTAAGTGTCATTGACACAGACCATACATTTATGTTTCATCGTAAAGTGTTTTATCTATAAGCAATGTAATTTAATCGTAATGCAAGTATAAGTATAAAAATAGTGCTTTCACAAGAAACTTTAGGTAGAATTGATCATCTAAATAACATTAATTTCACAACCCCTACCCCTCAAATAATGATTCTACTTCAATAAATACTGTGAGCCCATGTGTAGACACACACAAAATATTAGAATTTATTATTCAAATAAATAACCAACTCTTCTAATATTTAAATATAGATTTTTCAAATATACTGGAGTGAAAAAGAAAAGCTGCTTTAGGAAGAGAAGTAACAAAGTGCTTGCTTTCATTTTTAAGTCTGCAATTTCAGTGTAGTCTAGACCTTAGTTATAAAATCCTTTCTAATTTGGTAATTGAAAAGGTCCGAAAAAAATATGATGGGTTTAGACTTATTTCTAAGGGTAAAGAAGTACAAATTTAAAAAGTAAAACAACTGACAGGACAACAGTAAAAATGAAAAGAAACACATTTTATTTTTTCATTTTTAAAAATATATCTTTATTGATTTCAGAGAGAGGAAAGGAGAGGAAGAGAGAGAGATGGAAACATCAATGATGAGAGAGTCATTGATTGGCTGCCTCCTGCACACCCCCGACTGGGGATCGAGCCCGCAACCCCGGGCATGTGCCCTGACCAGGAATCGAACCCTGGTCTCCTGGATCCTAGGTCAATGCTCAACCATTGAGCCATGCCCAGCCAGGCAAAAAGAACACATTTTAAAAACGTATCCCAAGGAACATTGAGGTCCCAAGCTGAAAAATGAAAATTGGTTTATAATTCACTAAAGTCAAATATTGATAAATTTTTCCTTAAAACTCAGGATAGTAAACAGATTCTACATAAAATTGTCAAGACTGACTCTGAGAGACACTTAAATTCATTATATGAAATGTGAAAAAGGGGAACCTTTTCTGTCCTCTAAAGTAATAGTATATGCTAACACAGAAATTAATAAATACATTCATTATAGTTATAATTTTTTTAATGTTTCTTTATCATCATAGTTATGACTTTTTTTCATAAAATAAAGGCCATCTCCAAATGTATTCTTAAATTTCAAGTTGCTTCTTAAAGTTTAAAGTTTTATTATTTGATATTTTTGAAGCATCTACACTGCTCAGGACTTCTGTGAGATAAAGATAAGCACAGGTCCTTTGAAATACTATGGTTGCTGTGAATCACTATTACAGAAATAAAATGTATTAATAGAGCTGGCCGATGTGGCTCAGTTGGTTGCAAATTATCCCATGCACCAAAAGGTTGCTGGTTTCATTCCCAGTAAAGGCATATACCCAGATTGCTCGAATTGACCCCAAGTAGGTGGTGTGCAGGAGGCAGCTGATAGATATTTTTCTCTCATCAGTGTTTCTCTCTCTCTCCCTCACTCTTATTCTCTCTGAAAAAAATCAATAAAATTTTAAAAACTCTTTATGAAAAATTACAACGAAGTGTTATGTTATGAATGATGATGTATGTCATCTAGGTATAATTTCAAATGTTATTTTACGAATACACAAAATGAATATCTAAAAAGTTAAATATGGAGGAGATTAAAGATGGCGGCAGACTGAGTGGAGGCTACACTGACACTCTCCTGGGATCAAACTGGAATTACAACTAAAATATAGAAAAACCATCCTGAATAATCAGCTGCAACTGCAGACGAGCTGGAGAGCACCCTCATAACCAAGGAAGAAAAGTAGAGACCACACAGAGACTGGCAACAAGTGCGGACGCTAGAGGGCTGGCTGGGCTCCCACAGGCAGCAGCCGAAGGTCCCCAAGGGACTCTCAGCTTAGGTTCCCACTGAGGACTCTGGGGCCTAAACCATAGGCTGGGCTTCCCAGCCAAGAGCACCAGAACCGAGAATGGTGCCCACATAACGTCTGCCTGTGAAAAGCAGCCAGATTTCTGTCTACCAGGGAGAGGCAGCTGGAACTGCAGGCACCCTCTTAAAGAGCCAAAGCACAAAGTTTCCTGTGCAGCCACTCACCTTGGGCTCCAGCAGAGGGAAGGCAGAGTCAACTGGAGCTGTGTGAGGAGAACCTAGGATTGTGGGCTCTGGAGATAGAGCTCAGAAGTCACCCCTCTGGATTCCTGTGTCAAGTCATTCCCCCATACTGCACAGGACATCTTTCTCAGGCAGACATTTTGCTGTTTTAGCCTGGGGGGAGGAAACAATTGCCTCACCCTGCTGGAAAACCTCTCACCAAGAAGAATTTCTACCCCCCAGGCTCATTAAGAGACTGAGAACAATCAGCTGTCCAACCCTATGGAATTTCTACAGCCTGAGACTCATTAAGATAATCACATTAATTAGCCTGCAGGCAGAGGCAGACCTTAGAGTGCTTTGAGACTTTGCTTGATTGCATCTGGACCCAGGCCTTAGAAAAGCAGACTTTGGTGTCCATTTTGGTCCTGTCCAACCACACCCAGCCCCAGCAGAGGGGACCTCAAGCCAAGGGTTGTTAATAGCGCCAAACAGGGTACTCAGGGCCAGTCACAAATTGCGTCTGACATTGGCCTGCACCAGAGACCCTCCAAGAAGACTGAGAGTCCTAACAGGCCTACCTAATACATAGAAACAAATCCAAATGGACAGCCAAACTGGGGAGACAAAAATCAAGCCCCAAGTGAAAGAACAAGAGAAGTCTCCAGAAAAAGAGCTAAATGAAAAGGAGATAAGCAATCTATCAGATACAGCCTTCAGAATTCTGATTGTAAGAATGCTCAACAGCATGAAAAAATATATGGAAACTATGAAGAAAATGAAGAATGATATAGCAGAAATAAAGAATACACTGGAAGGAATAAACTGCATATTAGAGGAAGATGATGATCAGATCAGTGAATTAAAAGACAGGGCAGGCCCAGCCAGGTGTGGCTCAGCAGTTGAGCATGGACCTAGGATCCAGGTGATCAGGGTTCAATTCCAGGTCACGGCACATGCCCGGGTTGTGAGCTCGATCCGCAGCAGGGGGTGTGCAGGAGGCACCCAATCAATGACTCTCTCATCATTGATATTTCTATCTCTCTCTCTCCCTCTCCTTTCCTCTCTCTGAAATCAATAAAAATATATTTTAAAAAATTAAAAAATAAAAGACAGGGCAGAAAAATTCACTCAATCAGAGATTTAAAAAGAAAAAAACAATTATAAAACAGGAGGACAGTCTAAGAGAGTTGTGGGACAACATGAAATGTAACAATATTTGCATCATAGGAGTGACATAGGAGGTCAAAAGTAAACAAGGGTTAGAGAAACTGTTTGAAGAAATAATGGCAGACAACTTCCCTAAGCTGATGAAGGAAAAAGTCACACAAGCTCAGGAGGCACAGAGAGTCCCATGCAAGAAAAATCCAAAGAAGCCCATGCCCAGACACATCATAATTAAAATGCCAATTCAACAAAGAGACTATTAAAGGCAGCAGAGGAAAGCAATCTGTTACCTACAAAGGAGCTCCCATAAGGCTGTCATCTGACTTCTCATCAGAAACTCTACAGGCCAGAAGGGAATGGCATGAAGTATTCAATGTAATGCAAAACAAGGATCCGAAACCAAGACCACTCTATCCAGCAAGGCTATCATTCAAAATAGATGGTGAAATGAAGAGCTTCCCAGACAAAAAAAAAAAAAAAAGGCTAAAGAAGTTTATCACCACCAAACCAGCATTACAGAGAATGTTAAAGGGACTGCTATAATAATAATAAATAGAGAAAGCAACATAGGCATAAAGAATTCAAATGTCAATAAATAAGGACCAATCAATGATAACCTTAAGGACTTTAAGGGAGAGATCAACAGCAATACAGTCATAGACGTGAACTTTAACACCCCACTGACTTCACTGGATAGATCTTCCAGACAAAAAAATCAACACAAAACAGTGACTAAATGGCCCACTAGATCAGATGGATTTAATTGATATTTACAGAATATTTCACCCCAAAGCTGCAGAATATTCATTGTGCTCATGTGCCTATGGGTCATGCTCAAAGATAGACCACATATTAGGACACAAAACAGGTCTCTACAAGTTCCAGATGATTAAACTCATATCAAGTATCTCAGATCACAAGGGCATAAAATTAGAAATCAACTACAGTAAAAACACTCAAAAACATTCAAACACATGGTGGCTAAATAACATGTTATTAAACAATGAATGGGTTATCAAAGAGATCAAAAGGAAATAAAAACTTCCCAGAAACAAATGAAAATGAACACACAACCCCAAATCTATGGGGCACAGCAAAAGCAGTCCTAAGAGGGAAGTTCATAGCACTACAGGCCTACCTCAAAAAGCAAGAAAATTTTTTCGTAAACTATCTAACCCTACAACTTAAAGAATGAGGAAGCTCTGCTGTGAAGCTGTTTGAACCAGGCTTTTGTTTGCTGGGAATTTTTTATTGCTGCTTCTATTTCATCAGTTGTTATTGGCCTATTCAGGTTTTCTGATTCTATTTGATTCAGTTTTACATGATCTCACTCATATGTGGAATCTAATAAACAAAATAGACTGAGGAACAAAATAGATCCAGAGACACAGAAGCAGAAGTATGGAACAGACTGATGAATCTCAGTGGGGAGGGGGAGGTGGGGGAGTGGGTGGGGAGAGATTAACCAAAGAACTTATATGCATATATGCATAAACCATGTACACAAACAATAGTATGGTGAAGGCCTGAGGTGGGGGCCGGATGCTGGGTATAGAGGAGATCAATGGGGGAAAAAATGGGGAGATATCTGTAATACTTTCAACAATAAAGATATAATAAAGATAAATTTTGAAAAATTTAAAAATAAAAAAATTAAATAGAAAAAATTAAAAATAAAAAGTTAAATATGTTTTCACTAAGAAAATTATTTTCAGGTTATTAAGTGTTCTGAAATTGAATTTATTAATTAATAAATTAAAATACAATTAATAGTTCAGATATTAATTTTACTTTCACAAATGAAATAATATTAAATTTTAAGTTTGTATAAATGCTTACTTTGAAATATAATTGATTTTTTGTTATTTTCTGAATTTACAGCCCAAAGGAATATCTTAATTAGTAAATTAAAACAACAGGAAATATGGGGATCTTGTATTACAAAGTTTAAATTAAGGAAACAAATTTTGTAATAAAAATGGAGCTCCTATTTAAGTCACATAAGATTGCTAAAATTTATCATGACAATACCAATGTCATTACTATGTCATTCTATACCAACATATTTTAATATTTTCTCTATAATCCTAACACAAATATTTAAGTACCCAATGCACATTAGAGACATCTGCCTAAATGTGAAAGGAAGAATTACTAATAAATACATGATGCTTGAATAGCTTAAAGGTCAACAGAGCTCACCACAAAATTGATAGTGTTAGTATAATGTTTGTTGATAAGATATCATGCATCAATCTATAATAGTCATTTACTTCAGTAGAGTAGTAACAGTAGCAGTTATTTTATCATGTATAATTTTAGAGTCACATAATAAAACTACTTTGATGAAATTTTAAAAGGTCATAATTTTGGAAAGGAAATAAAATTTAAAATCATTTTTAAGGACATTCATTGGGAAATCCTCAGGCATCTTTGGCACTAGAATCAATTGAAGGATAATGTTTTATTTAAACATTAAATAAATATTTAAATATTTATTCAATACATCATCTATGTCTCCTTAACTAAATGCATTGCAATATTTATTATGCTTCCTGATACAGAGAAAAACCTTATAAAGCAAGTTTCAAGTCACCTAAAACCTAATACACGTTTAAGTTATTATAGGCTAACTTTTGAGAACAAGTTCCTCAATTATTTTCTTATGCCAGCCCCATAAGAGTTTGTACTGTAAGTCACAGAATAGTCCAAAATCAGTATGAAAAAACACAAAACAATGTACTTGAAGATTGTAATGCCAAATTAATAGGCCAATACCAAGTTTTCTTTGAATAATGCTAATTTTAAAGCAGTCTACAAGATGTGCCAAGAGATTCAAGTCTTTTTGATGTACAATTCAAATCACCTCAGTGCATCTCCTGTTGATTGCGGAACTAATAAGCTGTGGCACTATTGTACTTATGTAGATTGCATGGGGTCTGAACCACAAAAATAGTGAAGCTCAAACCAAATTTTCTGTTCAAATTGTGTGAAAGAATAAGGCTTCAAATACAAAGGCTGCACAGTGATTAATGTAATTAGCATCTTATTTACATTGAAAGCAATGTTGCAAACATAAAATAAATTTCTCAACTCTGTATATTACAATTTACATCCATATCTCTCTGGGCTCTGATTTTCTATAAAAGTTCATTTATATTACAGCAAAGAAATATTCATTTCAAAATTGACAACAACTAAAGTCACACTGTTGGCTCTATTATGCAGGTAACTAAAACCTTAGAAATTAGAATGAAATACTTAAATTAAAAATGTAATTACCATTTCCTACATCAATAGAATACTGGCTGACCAAATTATGCTGTCCCATAACAAATGGCTCCTTTTCCTTTACAGCCGAGAGTTGTTATGTACTTTTAAATTTCTGAAAAATTTCATTTTTCCTCTTCTTCACAAAATTGTTCTACTCCATAAGCACTGGCCACATTTTCTATGCTTTTATATAGGGGATATCTTTGGGACCACTATAATATATAGTACTTTCAAACATCTTTTTTTCCCCCAAATCGACTGTGTTCTAGCACTTTAAAGAGCAAAAGGTTACAAGTTCACAGACCAAGGACCATAATCCTTAGAAAGTCATCTTCTTAAATATTAATGAAGAAAAGGAAACAAAGGGGAGTTCAGGCACTGGGCCTGTTTGTTTCACTAGGAAGCTACAGCTTCACCAGTCAAGGAATGTCAGCATTCTTCCTCCATGAGGATTAGCATCCCTCTCTTACTCCCTCCAGTTCAGATTTTGTGTGTGTGTGTGTGTGTGTGTGTGTGTGAGGGGGAGCAGGGGAACATAAGGACATGCACAATAAGTCAAAATGGTGCACAGGCAGCATTCATTCTAATCTGGGGAAAAAAGCATTGGCTAAGGGGTGGACCCTAAATGCAATGAGAAGAAAACTCTCTCCCTCCCTCTCTCTCTCTCTTTCTCTCAGACCTGCACTCATCCCATATGTTCTCTTGCATCCAGGAACACATGCTCATGCTGGTCTAGAGGCCACTTGGAGCCCGCAGACTATGCAGGCTACCAAGGGCTATGAAGCAGAAACTCTGGATACTGGTGTTTATTTTGGCCAGGCTGAAGACATGGTTGGACTTTTTTCATGGTAGATGGAGGGAGATGGGACATTGGAAGCCCAGGGGCATGGGAAGACATCACCAGAAAAACACCTTGCCACATGACAATCTCCCCATAGGTGGGTCTTTGGAATTTTTTCCTCACAATCCTGTGGAAGACCCTCATTTCCACCGGCAGCAATCTGATTAAATCATATATATGGAAATGAGATCAAGAGAAAGGAAATGACTTAAAGGGTAGACACTTGAAAATAGAAGATAAGTAAGTCCTGAAGATCTAAAGCACAGCATGGTGATTATATTGTATTGCAGTATATACTTCAAAATTGCTAAGAGACTAGATTGTAAATGTTCTCTCCTGAAAAACTAAATGACAATTATGTGACCTAGTAGATGTGGTAGTTAAAGCTACAGTGGCACTCATATAGCTATATATAAATGTATTAAATATACACATTATAAGCCTTAAACTTGCACAGTGTTATATGTCAATTATATTGCAATAAAAATAAATTTAGATAGTACAAGAAATTGAAATTAGTTGTCTAAGTAATTTCACACAACAACTTAGAAGAAGTAGAATTAGAATTCATATTTTTCCTACCACAGAGCTCAGATCCTATCAAATACCACTATTAATTGGGAATTTCAAGAGATGGAAACAATATGTATATCCAAACATATTTGCCCAAGGCAGAAATTTATTGCAGGGAGTTACCAAAAGATCAGTGCTTTTAGAACATATTTTTGGGAAATTCCAACTTAGATGAATATTAAATGTAATTTACTTCCTCATGTACACACCAACTGACAGAGGAAGAACAAGACAAGATGATACTTTAAGGATTAAAATATTGATGTGACAAATCAAAAAAATGATAATGTCAATGAACAGTAGTAATTTGTCATTTATCTTGGTACTAAAGAGAAATGGAATGTAATTCCTGCTTTTCCCTAAAGATTTAAGGCAAAATGTTGCATCACAAAATTTGACCTTAATGTTTTAAATGGTTCAAAACCATTTAGAGTGAATCTGCTCAGTCAATGTAATTCCTTTTCACAGTTATAATTAACAGAAGAGAGTTCTGAGATACACAGGACTGGATACCTTAAAAAAAACAACAAAAACCAAAACAACAACAAAAACAACTCATATGAACATATTATTTTGTCATCTTTCTCCAAATAATTTGGCTTCATTAATCACATTGTAAAACTGTTCTAAGCAGCACAAAATGTTAATTTCAAAACCTCAGGTTTAGTATAGTTATTTAAGGGAGAAGACTCTTAAGGATTACACAAACTCCTGAAAAGGAACTCAAGAAAAGTGGAACATGAAGGCTGAAGTTTTCATGAAAGCAAATGGTGGGATTGGTTTTCCAGTTCACTGAAAGTTCCTGCCAAGGCCCTGGTTACACAACTTTAAGAAGTGTATGAAGCAGTTCTGATAATATACAAATTTAAATGATATTGAGAAATTCCAAAAGCAAAAGCTTGAGGGCTGGATCCATATTTTTCTTTTTTAGTTTGGCAAAGAAAATACTAAGAATTCAATATTTCTGAAATCTGTCTCTCTGCTATCCAAAATGTTTGAAACAATTGCAGCTCTCAAACATTTCACACCTTTTAATAGTCAATCTGTTCTTGAACAGATTAAGATAATTTTAAAATAAGACTGGGTGGGGTCTCTGGTCTTTGGGTCCATAAAGAAATTGATTTTTAAAATATGTTTTCTTACCTAGTTTAATGCAGGCAAAATACATGTCTCCAAGGCATATAGTGTACAATCTGTACACTACTAAAGGATTTAAATTTGTTAATCTCTTCCTTATGAAATTTAATATGACTTTCTTTTAATAAGTTTATCCAATATTAGAAACTTTGGCTGACTTGTCAACAAACCTATATGAATTATGTATTTAGGAAAATAATAGAGATGAACTTCAATTATACAGAGAGACATGTACTATAATAAATTGAAACTTTCTTTTAATAAGAAGTTAATTTTTATAGTAAAAAATGTTTGAAACCTTTCTCACACATTTTCACCAACTTGTTTGCTCTATAACAAAATAATTTTAAAATCTGCTTTAGTATAAATACAACAGTAAGTAATTAAAATCTCTGTATAGCCTAAGTAGACATGATATCAGAAAATGGCTTTTACTAAAATACTTGAAGTTATTATTTCATTAGTAGAAATCCATTTTGTGAATTCTACAGAGTATTTAGTCCTTGTGCAGGAATATATGGCTTTTCAAAAACTATTAAGCTCTGCAGACTGCTAAAGGTATAGTTTGGAGAAAACAAGATTTCATGGGGAAAGGATTTTATTTATATTATGTGCACATCTATATTTATACTGCAAACATATATTATAAAATATTATGTATTTTTCTATTACATATAGTATATGTAATAGAAAACTGGAAAGAAAATAGATTATATGACTACCATTTGAAAAATATCTGCTTAAATTCTATTTGGGGCAGAGGTTGATATATATAGGGTGTCCCAAAAAAATGTATACAGACAATGACTGTAGATTCTATTACATTTTGAAAATGAAATGCATTTTAATAAACACTGCCTTTATAATTATTCAGATGTGTGTACACATTTTTGGAACACCCTGTATTTTTACATTAAAGCATGATTTTTTTAAATCCATAATAAGTATGAACTAATCTCAAAATTCTTTCACTGCCATAAACATTGTATAGTTCTCCAAAGCAATGTCCTATTAATTTTACTTTAAAAATTGCTACAAAATGAGAAAGTGGATATTTATTAATAGTGCTTTTTCTCCTAATGCATCAATTTAGAGATGTATCTGGATGGACTACTTAAAAAATTCTAAATAAATTATTTTATGATGCATATCTTATTATTTGCATATGAAATATTTAAACAGGCAAGAAAATATAAATCTTTCATATAGTATAAATTTGATTGTATATTGTCTTGAATTCCTAAGTATTAATCTCTTCCTTACTTAGCTAAATTTCTTCAAACATAAAATTATACTGGTTCTGCTAGTCAGGATGGGGAATTGACACACCATTTAGGTAAAATATTCAGATTAGTATTGCTAAGAATGATGGAAATTCAGCCTAAGAGAATTTAAACCATGACTAACCAAGGCATTTTTTAAAAAAAGCATAGATGAGACTGACCAATGTCAGAGGGATGGAGGAGGGCGGGTGGGTGGAGGGGGAGAGAGTAACCAAAGAATTTATATGCAAATGTGTACAACCCAAGGATACGGACAATGGTGGGGAGGGGGGCTAGGAGGGGGGTGGGACGGGGTGGAATGGGTCATTGGGGAGAAAAAGGGCCATCTGTAATATTTTAAACAAAAATAAAATAAAAATAAAAACAACAACAACAACAACAAAGACCATCTGTGGGAGTAAGGGAAGAAAACAGTAGGCCTTTATACATTTATTTTTTCATTTAAAATATTCTACCTTTGTATTTGTTTTATAATACTCATGACATATTAGCACTGCAAGTTATATAAGTCATATAAGTTACAAACAAATAAACATTCATGGTTGAGCTTGCAAAAAAAAAAAAGCTATGCTAGCCCAATCTAGTCCTCTAATACTCATTGTGCTCAGATGAAACTACAACACAAAGATATTCAAGAAAGGACAGTTTCAACATTCTAGGCAGGTCCCTTGAACCCCTGGTCCCTAAACAACAATACTTTCTTATTCTGTTCACTCATTTTACATAGTCACAACTCACTGAAAAAATTCCAAAAGTGATTCTACTTTAATCTTCTTTGTTACATAGAATTTATTCCAACTTCTATATGTACTTTCATTTGTAAAAATTAAAGGGAAAAAAATTTTATAACTAAGTTAAATATCCGAACCACAAGGTATTTTTCCAAAAATACAGCAATCACTTATTTTTATATGTTCCTTATCTTTGGAAATATTATTCTGGGATTTCAGGTGTCAAAAGAGAGAAACTTACTCATTTTTTTATATTTTTTAAATTTTTAAAAAAATTTTATTATTGTTTAAAATATTACAGCTGTCCCTTTTTCTCCCCAATGACCCATTCCACCCCGTTCCTTCCCCCTCCCCAGTCCCTCTCCCCACCATTGTCCGTGTCCTTGGGTTGTGCATATATGCACATAAATTCTTTGGTTACTCTCTCCCCCTCCACCCACCCGCCCTCCCCCATCCCTCTGACATTCATCAGTCTCATCTATGCTTCCATGTCATTGAATCTATTCTGTTCATCAGTTTATTAAGTTCTTTAGATTCCATACTCATATTTTAATAAATACAATGTGATTTAAATAAACTCTAAAAATTATGTTTTGTTTTCTACTAGAATATAGATTATCCCCATAGGTCGATTAAGTTAAAATAATTTAATATGTAGTTTTGAACTAAATATGCATGAATTTATAATTATTTTCTTTTCTTTAATTTTTTGTTATTTACTATGTATAGTTAATTGAATAACATCAAAAAGAGCCAAAGATAGTACATCATTACATTTTTTCAACATAAAACCATATTATGCAAATATCAATAAACTCTGAGGCTCTATCGAAAAACACTTTCATTTTGAAAAATGGGCACTTTAGGGAATGGATTCATGTTCCTAGTCATCACTTTGTATTTAATTCAAATGATTTAAATGAGATACATTAGAAAGGAGATATAATTCACAATTAATTATATAATCTAAGTCAAGGATTTAGGAGTCATAAGAGAATGTAGCAGTTACACTAATAAATAAGCATGGTGCCACTAAACCTAAAAACATTAAAAAGTATGTGTAACTTCTTGATAAAAAAAAAAAAAAAAAGTCTGTAGCCCGACCGGGCATGGCTCAGCGGTTGAGAATCGACCTAGGGTCCAGGCTATCGGGGTTCGATTCCCGGTCAGGGCACAGGCCCGGGTTGCGGGCTCTATCAATGACTCTCTCATCATTGATGTTTCTCTTTCTCTCTCCCTCTCCCTTCCTCTCTCTGAAATCAATAAAAAAAAAAAAAAAGTCTGTAAAAACAAATCCTCTACATAGGTGAAAGTATTCTCAGACCAATTATAATCAAACCCAAATGTATTCTGGGGAGGAAAAGATACAGTATATGCAGGAGTATATAATCATTTATTAATAAATTCTGTCACAATACTTCGATAAAGATTTTTGTTTGTTTGTTTAAAGCTAATGTAGTCTGGTATGTTTTAGGAACAAAGTTACAAAAAGAGTAAGCCAGAACCAATCACTTCATAAATGTTTGTTGAATGAATGAAAACACAGTGAATATTTGAGTGTCAATATGCTAGAATTACCCTGTTACACTCATTCCAGCTCAGTGAAAAAGAATAAAGTCAAACCTATGGATGAAAGCAAACCGTCCTTAGTGCATGTTCATATCTAACCCATTTCTCACCCTTTTTAGGCAAATTTTCTAAATGCCCTTTTTGTCAGCCTTTTGTACAACCCATTTGTTATAATGAACATTCTTCTGCATCACTTGGTTTCCCAAATCATGTGTTCTCCACCAATAAGAGCTCTGAACCCCTACATCCTTCATGGTTTTTAATCTTAAAAGAAGAAAGGATACTTTATGCCAACTTTACTTTTTCAGACAGAATTCCCAAATCTGAAATACCAAATAAAGAATATCTGACATCCATTAAACCAAAAAAGTATTTATCATTTATTAGGTTTCTTGCCTTGATATGTATTGAGAATTCTTTGGTGAAAAAATATCATGGTCTCAGACTACTTGACACTTACATTAAAAAAAAAAAATTCTATCCAGTGGAAGACATGGTAATGTACAGACCTCCATTTAGCATTTTTGAGCAGTTTTGTCATTGTTATTTGTATGCTGTCTAAATGGTTTAACTTCAGTGAATCACTTATTTTCTTTTATTTTCAACCACAGTTTACATGCAATACCATTGCCTGCTAGTTTCAGATGTACAGCAAAGTGGAACGAGTCATATTAAAATGGGAATTTTTAATGTGAGGTGACATTTTCCTACAGGTTATTGATTCAAATTACTTCTATGTAAGTGCAGATACAGATCATAGAACAACAGCTCATTGAAACTATTTTTAGTACTCTAAATTTTAGAATAGAATCAAAAAGCTAGTATCTCTTTCCCTCTCCCTCTCCATATATATTGCTAGTAGGAAAGGTTGTCATTGAAAATTTTGTTAATATTACATGCAAATTTCAGCTGATCTGCAGGCACCTGCAATCACTTTATAATCATTATCTTTAAGAATGTAAATATTTTAAATATGATTTTAAATGGAACAAATGCCTTCTTTAGTTTTCATATTACATCTAAGTCACAGATTGTCTCAGTAGAAATAATTATTCAAAAATTTATTAAGCCCTAGTCTGTTTGGCTCAGTGGCTAGAGCCTCAGCATGTGGATGGAAGGGTCCTGGGTTTGATTCTGGCCAAGGGTATGTACCTTGGTTGCAGGCTTGATGCCCAGCCCTGGTTGGGGTGCATGCGGGAAGCAACCAATCAATGTGTCTCTCTCACATCAGTGTTTCTCTCTCTCTCTCTCTCTCTCTCTCTCTCTTTCACTTTCACTCTCTCTGAAAAGCAATGGAAAAAATATCCTCAGGTGAGGATTAAAAAATAATAATAATAATAATTTGTTAGACAATAAAAAGTCTAAAATATGCATATGTAGTATATAGAATAGAAAAAAGTTAATTCTGTTGACTAAATAGTTGTGGTGTGTTTTTATGGCTTTTGAATTTGAAAACATATTTAAAGTGTTTAAATTTGACTACCGACTAGAAAGATAACTGACTGTTTTCAAATATTCACCATTACATCGCTTACTTGGTATGTAACTTCTATTGACTTAATGTACTTTGCAAAGTCAATACATAATTATACTGCAAATAATTTAGATAAAAATTCACCTTCTTATATTGTCATACAGTAGTGTTGATTATGATGAAATTTAGAATTATTACTCATGACTATAATATTTGCTATTGCTTCTCTACTCTGCAGTAATGTAGGATGTGGAAATACAAATGAAATGTTTATTACATAGCAAGAAAACTAAGACATTTTACTAGTTCCATTGACTTAGCAATGAAGGAAGTCACTTGGCCTATAGCATTAATGCATAATCCCCAATTAATATTTAATACTGCATAAGATGTATCATTACCGGTCACATTCATAAGATGGATTTAGGAGAGGAACTTGTGTGCCTCAGGTACTATTATAAATATTGGCATAGCCATAAATGTGAAACATAATTATAATTCTGTATACATCATTCTGTAAGTATGTAAGGAAACTTGTAAAAGAAGGAAAGAAGGGCAATAGAGAATAACAAAAATAAGAATATAGAAGTAAAAGAAGGAAAGTATATAAATAGCTTAAATATTGTAGTGTCATAATCTGTTAAATATTACAAAACAATGTATTTGTATATAACTTTGTTTCACTTTTAGATTATATGTTTTGACTATAGTACTAAAATACTATTTCCATACTCACTCTACCGGGATGGGTTCATCTATGATCTTGCAGGAAGTTGTAGATGTAAGAGAACTCAGAAAATGCATTGTTAAACTTGCCTAAGCTACCAAAGCTATTAATATTTGGACTCAGATCATCTGGTTCTGATGCTTATATTCTTTCTTATGACAAGTGTTTTGTTTTAATAAATGAGTCTTTATGTGAATCATCATGCTCAGAAAACATTTATCCTGGAAGTAATATATTTATATTTATCTATCATTCTATCTAATCTAGCTGTCTATACATAGCTACACACAGATAATATTAATAGATAATAGAATTCACACATTCACATGAACTAAAATATCACTTCTAACATTTCCTCAGTTTCCATCAGTTCTATGAATACTCTTGGATAAAAAAATATTGTGATATAATTAGCAGATAAAAACCTTAATACTCATTTGAATAATTACTGATCTCCTTCCTGTTTCTATTATTTTAACAATTTAAAAATCATTGAATTTAGTCTAAGAAGAATTTGACATGATTAAAAGGAAATCTTTACTTTCCATCTGTTTAGTATTTTGTGATCTTCAAACAAATATTGTTAAATATAGTCAAACATAAACAAATGAGAATACCAGGAATTTGTGGCTCCTCACTAAATTAATTGCTGTTAATCAGATTTCTTTGCTTTTCTTACCCTAAAGACTTTTCTATGATACATTCAGCCCTAAGAAAGTTTCGAGAATGTGCCTGCTGAGTAAACACATTTTCTTCTCTCTGACAAAAAGAATTGATGAAAGCAAAAATAAAACTTTACTTTCATTCTCACCAGACCTCAAGTGGTTAATGGCTGAAAGATAGTTTAAGTTTTTCCACTTAAATTAGTGGTTCTCTAATTTGCATACACATATAATCAACTGGGTAACTTTACAAAAATACCATTTCAGGCTCTATTCCCAGAGTAAATGATAGTATTGGCCTGGAGTGGAGCATAGCATCAATATATTTTTTGCCTTTTTATTGTGGTAAATATATATATACACAATAAAAATTTACTGAAAAAGACTGTCCACTAATAAGATCCCACAGGTAATGCATCTGGATATGGAAATTTGAGATGCACTAATTTTAACTATGCTAAAAATCATTTCTATGTTCTTTCTTTATTCAGAAACTTGTATCTGTGATTAAAGGTTTGTGCTGCTGTCATGTAGCAGCCAAGTGACTGTGAAGGATACATGCAGAATGCAAAATAACTTCTTGAGATATTAGAATGATGTAATGTATTGTCATGTCTTTTCATCAAAGTTTCAGTTTTGATTTGTAAATATATAGTGCTCCGTAATAGTGGAATCTACCATAATTGGATGTCCTGTGTTGATCTAGCAAATATATTCATATTAATAAATTAAAAACAGACTTCTACTCAGCCAATTCATTGGTCAAAGTTTGTTATGTTCCCCATGAATAAAAATTATTGACTTGTTGAACTAAATAAGCTGTATATTCCCAATTAGGATGCTACTTTACTATATGTCCATTCACTTTTGCTGCCAAAATTAGTTTTATGCTTAGAAAAAGTTTGATATTTATTCTTAGATATGTTTATATCAGCTGCTTTTGCTATTAAAATTAGTTTGTTTGATTAAATTAGTTTGTTAACTAATGAAAGATGAATGCAAAAATAATTGTTTCAAAGATTAAACTTTTCAGAAAGCTTTGTTAAAAGCAAATTGCAAAAAAAAATGATCATAGAATTATGTCTGAACAAGATAACTGCGGAAGATTCAGGGAATGTATTATAGAAGTTTAGAAGCGTTTCATACTCAGAAAGCATCTCAAAAATGTTTAAATATACACTATAATTGATGAGGACCAACACCTGAAATCACAAATAATGTATTAAGGGTGTGATCTGTATAATAAAGATGATGTATGGCTATAAACAGTGAACATATACCCAAAGAAAACACAAAGGCCCTATAAATGTACACATATTCGTTTCAATTCTTTGTGTATCCCATACATTTAAGGCACATATGCATCTTTAAACAATTTACTTTTTCACCTGATTTCTTAAATAAACCATCCTACTACTGGTTCCTATTGAATCTGTTAAAAGTTTTCCTATTAGAGTTGAATGTGATTATATTATTGTAAATAAAACCTTTCTAACCAAAGGTTTGTTAAACTTCTGAATAAAATTTAGCTCTAATTTCTGATCTTTGTGGTTTAATTTTTGGTGTGTGCTCATGTAAAAAAATTTTTCCCAATAGACTCGAATAAATATAATTTAACAGATTATATCTTTACCATTACATGAGCATTATGATAAATGTTATTATTTATTCAATGTGATAGGAAATAGTCATTTTTTAAAATTGCACAAGTATACATTACCAAATAAAAAACGCTACAATACACTTATGTTTCTTACACATACTATGTACAAAGAACTTTCTTTTTGCATGCATCTTATCCTTTCCACAACTATTTACCACAACTGTGGTAAATACTATTCTATTCCTATTTAATAGATGATGAAACTGAGTTTCAGCTAAGAAGGTAAGGGGCAGAGCTGAGATTCAAACAAATAAGTTTCTGACTCTTCAGCCCTTAGTGGGTTGAATCATTGTATGACAATGTGCCTCCAGAATGTTCCCTGGCAAAAAAGGCAGAGAACAAGGCTCAGCTCTCCTGTATGATTCAAATATAATTTTGAGACTCTGGGGTTTAACCCATATGCTATCATTATGTTTTTGCATAACTTTGTGCAAGTAATCTATTCTTCAACCTCAAATTACATATCTGTATAATGGAATGTATATTATCTTAAGTATTCACTTTAGATTTAAAAGATTTTTATACTCTCATATGAAGGGTGAATTTTTTTAAATTGATAGAAAGAGAGAGAGACAGAGAGAGAGAGAGACAGAGACAGAGAGAGAGGGGGAGGGAGGGAAACATCAATGTGAGAGAAACATTGATCGGTTGCCTCCCACACATGCCCAACAGGGGATCGACTCTGCCACCTAAGTATGTGCCCTGACCAGGAATAGAACCCACAACTTTTTGGTGTATGGGATGATGCTCCAACCAACAAAGCCACATTGGCCAGAGCAGGACAAATTTTTGAATCAGCTGGTTGCCCAGATACCCAGTTTCTTCTTCTCTTGCTTGATATTTCTTTTTGGCCTCCTAGTGCTCATGAGTATAGCTCCCTGAGAATGGTATGGAGTCAAACAAAAGAATTCAGTTGAATAGTTTATTAAAATTTGTGGAAGAGAAAATTGAAGCTATTATATTAGAAGTTAACTAGAAAGTGTTTGTATTTTTTCAAATATCTGTTTTGTTCTGATTCTGTTTACTTGACTATAATTTCCTGTTCATACTGTGTACATATGAAATGTCTAAATACAATATCTATGCTATTTACTAATATTTTTCTGTAAAACTAAAATTTTACACCGTAATGGTTGGTTAATTATTGTAGTCCATTGTGAATTAGCAAAAAAATTCAGTGTATGCCTATGTTGATCTTTCTGTTCTCAACCAATTCAGTTAGTAGATGAATGTAAAACATTTATTTGTTAAGCTTGGCAAATTGAAGTAACGACTTATGTTTCATTTGAAAAGAAGTTTAGAAAACCCTATATGTTACATCAAAGCCATCTGCAAATGAGGATTTTATGTGAGTCATTCTTAAAGGATATGGAAATCAGTTGCTATATTTTTAAATGTGATGCTTTTGCCACATAATGAACAATAAAATTCAAGCTATAAGAAATTACTGAAAATGAATTACCTAAGCCAACACTTACATATACTCTGCATAAAATTTCATTTTTCAAAATTCTCAAATTGAAAATGGTTAATTAAATCTTGCTTCCTCCCCTCTCCCGGCAATATTTTTGGCCTATAGGTTCATTCCCTTTAGTTCTCATGTAAAAATATAGGAGCAATTACATATGATAAATTCAAGACAATTTTATATAATATTCTAGTTTATATGAGCTCACTCCTGGGTCTATTTAATCTGGGAAAAAAGCACGTCATTTGCACACTATGTAGGAAAGAGGAGAGGCTGAAAATGATCTAAAGTCAAATACCGTGCGATATTTAGGAAATAAAAAGTATTCTTCCTTGTTCTTTCTTTTGTTAATTGTTCTTCAGGAGCCCTTGAAGATGACTTTCTAAGATTAAAATCTAGGTGTTATTAAGTAATTATATAACATTTTAATTTTAACCTGGCTTTGGTGAAATGTTGAGCCATGACAATAAAATAATACAAGGTTAAATTAAGAACTTCAATGAAGTTGAAAGCATTTGATAACATTTTTTTTTCTTTCAGGATTATCATGGAATCAAAAATAATAGTTCTCCTAATCCAGTGTTCTACCTTATTGCAAGACCGAATTTTAGCTATTTGTGACAGTACTTCAAGTCTTACTTGTAATTGTATTCAAGAGAGATGATTCCATAATTTCCCAGAGACACTTTATCTAATGGTCTACCTTACTCTAAAGAAACTGTTCTTTAGAGCTAGCATTATCTCTAATTATATCTTAATTCAATGTCCTTCTCTGTCTTAGTGAAAATAAAGAGCACTTGATCTTCAAATACTCTATTTTCTCTAAAGAATTACATACTTGAAAATAGTTTGAAAGTCACTTTTCAGCCTGTCTTTCTCCCAATTTCTTTAAACTTTTCTCATGGGTTATGTTTTCTCACCCTGATTGTTTTCTTCCTCTAGTATGAATAAAGTTTGTTGTTTTAAACAACCCTCATAATTCATAGTACCCAAAACCCTAGGGGTCTCCCAGTGATAAATGGATGATATCAAAGCTTTTCTGTTTCATGGAGCCTGTTAATTATAAGGCATAACTTTCTAACTTGATGCAAAGTTTATGGTCTCACTGTGTTGCAAATTTAAGCTTGGGCACTTTTCAAGCTGTGCTGTAATTTGGTGATATTTAAATCATTTTACCTAAAAATTGTTAATTTTATCACATAATGAAATAAGAATAGGTTTATTACAGATGACTGGTGAATCAGAAAATGACATTTGTCTCTGTTCCTTATGTTGCACTAAAAAAAACAACAAAAAACACAGATAAGTAAAAATTCCCCCTAATTATATCATATCTAATGCCAACCTTTTCTTCATTTATCTAAGTTTTTCTTGGATAGCCTATACACTTAGGTCACCCTTGATGATAAGCACTTTGAGTAACTGTATTTAAGATCTGAATATTACACATGTTAGCTAATTAATTCACCAATAAAAATGTGATTCCTTTAGGATGCATGCTATCTAATTTTATGAAGTGGCTTCCAAACAATTCTTTCATTGATGCATCTTGAAATCAAATCTAAAAATTATACCTGGTGTGAACTATTGAAACTCATGTTGGCATTAATTTCTTTTTCATATCATTTTTCAAGCAATTTATGGTATTTAAATATAGGAAATCTCAAAAATGTTAAAAGATCATTAGAAGAATAGTTTATAATAGTAGTTAACATTTAGCATTCTTTAATGTTAAAATCAAGACTTGTACATGGAAACTTCAAAGGGAAAAGCATGTCAACATTCCATAATAAAAGAAAATGAGACTGAATAAAAACTAGCAGCCCAAGTGCCCATCAGTAGATGAGTGGATAAAAAGCTGTGGGACATTTACACCATGGAATACTATGTAGCTATAAAGAAGAAGGATCTCATACCCTTTGGGACAGCATGGAGGGACCTGGAGAATATTATGCTAAGTGAAATAAGCCAGGCAGAGAAAGACAAACATCACATGATCTCGTTTATAGGTGGAATCTAAAGAACATAATAGACTGATGAACAAAATAGATTCAGTGACAGGAGCATCGAAAAGACTGACGAATCTCAGAGGGAAGGTGGGGGTAGGTGGGTGGGTGGGGAGAGATTAACCAAAGAATTTATATGTTTATATACATAACCCATGAACACATACAATGGTGTGGTGAAGGCCTGGGGTGGGGAGTGGGTGGGGGGTGGAAAGTGTTAATGGGGTAAAAAGGGGGCATCTGTAATATTTTCAACAATAAAGATAAATTTTTTAAAAACTAGCTTGGTTAAAGCTAATACTTTAAGCACTGGTTAAAGATAATACTTTAACTCCATGCTTATATATTCTATTCTATAATTTACAATACTTTTTGTCTTATTTTCTTTTAATCCTCATCTGAGAATATTTTTTCCATTGTATTTTTCAGAAAGAGTAGGAGGGAGAAAGAGACAAAGAAACATCGTTGTGAGAGGGACACGTCAATTTATTGCCTCCCGCACACACCCGGACCAGGGCTGGGGATGGAGCAATGAAACCAAGGTACGTGCCCTTGGCCGGAATGGAAGCCAGGACCCTTCACTCCGCAGGCCGACACTCTAATCACTGAGAAAACCGGCTAGGGCTGGCTTGTTATTTTTTTAAAAGTCTACTATTTCAAAGTTTTTGAGTATAGTGTTCTAGTCTGAATAATTCTGCCTAAAATGTGTTTAATGCATAAGTAGATGCAAAGAAAAGAGGGAGGGGGAAGAAAGGAGACAGGAAGGAAGGAGAGAAGGAAGGGGAAAGTGAAAGAGAGAGAGCTGAGATTTCAAGATTGACATCTTTTTATGCAAAACTGAACTCTCAAGAAGTTCACAAAATGACTTTAAAATGCTTCACCGCGTGACTTTTTAAATACCATGTGTCTTTAAATGTATATAAGAACAATCTTTTTTGTTTCTAAACTATAATGGTTTTAGTACTAGGTGCAAGCTGATTTGATCAATAACCATTCAGAAAAGCTGCATTATTAATTTCCTTTTTTGGGGATCATCATCTGGAGAAGGGCCTTGTGGCTCTGACTCAGTATGTATTCTGTCCATACTCTTCCTCATTTAGGTAACGTTTTGTGCCTTTTTAAGCTCTGGTATTTTATTTCAATACAATAAATATGGTCACAATCAAAGGTGATCACTAGGACAATAAATGAGCTAAATTATTTTTATTATTGTAGTCCACTGGGTATTATTACCTTTAGAAGTGTGATCCTAAGGACACTCCTCTTTCCTCCCTGATTTTTATGATAGTTCATAACCTCAGTTTAATTATGTAAATGCCATTATTCCATGATAAGACCTAAATCCCAAATGAAGTCTGGATTATATATTCATGCAAATTCCAGATTTTTTTGTGCATTTTCTTATAAAAATTTTAAAAAGTGCTAAAATGCTTCAAGGAATGAGTAAGTAGCATGTGTCTTATAACTGCGTATTTCTTCTTCATTTTTTTGTGGTTTTTTTTGTTTTGTTAATCCTCACCAGAGGATATTTTTCCATTGATTTTAGATAGAGTGGAAGAGAGGGAGGGAGAGAAAGAGAGAAAGAGAGAGAAAGAGAGAGAGAGAAACATGGATGTGAGAGAGACACATTGATCGGTTGCCTCCTGCATACAAACTGACTGGGGTGAGTATCGAACCTGCAACCCAGGTACGTGCCCTTGACTGGAAATCATACCCAAGACCCTTTGGTGTGTAGGCCCACACTCTAACCACTGAGAAATACCGGTCAGTGCAACCATGTATTTCCTTTTTTAGTGTCCTGATATATGCTCAGGTGCATCAGGTTTACCTCAATGAATGTTTGATGCATAATTCACTTTTTTTAAATTAAATGCAACAAAATTATCCATTTTCTTAACTGATAACTGTATTGGGTAAAAGCAACAGCAGTCAGCTAGCTTCATCATTACAATGTGTGTCATGTTTTATAATATATGGGCTCATACAATTTTTAAGACAATGAAAAAATTTGACTAGTTTCGTCATTATAGTAGGATAATCAAAAGGGAGATATGTAGATTACGTTGCTTGACTGAGTATGAAGATGGACTATCTGACCTCTAAATTTCTTTACAAGACTAAATTTTTAAAGACTCTAAAATATTGCTTATTGCTTATGTATGTCTACTACCTATCAGATTAAGTTCAAACCACATAGTATGTCATTTAGGTGTCACCCATTTTCTATTCAATCTTATCTTCAATTACTTAACATTAGTCCCCTTATTGTTTCCCATACACCTAAATCACATTTCCATCCAACCTGTTCTCTGCACCTGTAATGTTATTACCATTGTCATCGTTCTTTCTGCAAGCTATACCTTAATCAGTGCTTACAGCAGGGTCCTTTTTCACCTTCCAGTTCTTTCAAACTAATCCTGTTACAATTTCTCTCTTATAGGCATATTTCATGTACACAACAATCATGTATATTAACCATCACCTAAGAAAAAGCTTGCACCTGTTGCAGGACTTCCATTTCCATTTAAAACTGTGGACCATTCCATGTGAAAAATCTCTTTTGCCTCTTTAAGAGCCTTAAAGGCAATAATGGCACATTGACAGAGCACATGATACAATTAACAAAGCCAGTGAAATTAATTAATGAGCAGATGCTAACTTTAAAGAGAGAAGGAAGGGCACACATGGACAACCAACAAATTAATCACAGTCATATTTACAACTTTATTATTAAGTTCAATATGTATTTAAGTGAGGTAATTTATCTTTTATTATCAGTATTTGACTTTCCAAACTTAATTTTGTCTCAAATATGTGGATTTTCTTACTGATCTACCCAAGATTAGACTGTAAAACAGTACTGACATTTGTAGAAAAGGTATGGAAGTTTACTGAAATCATTTTGTGATTATCTTTAACTAGAATTTTAAACAGAATCTTTACTCAGTATTTTGCTTACCATCTATGTTGATCTTGAGCCATAATATAAAGCATACATAAACCACTACATTTGTCTCTTTATTTTTAAAAATATGATGTGTGTGTTTTAGGTTACTTAGTGATTCATTAATGACAACACTGTGTTTCAAAACCCATCTTTAAAATTCTCATCTAGAACTCCCATATTTTCAGCCCATATTGTTTCAGTCATTTTGTTACCCATGTTTATTGGTAACAAGTTCAAATGTTTACTTTTACTTACCACTTAATTTGGGAAGTTAGGGCTGGCTTTGTGCCCAGGCTAAATGGCGATATGTTAGTAAGTTGAAGAAAACCCTTTCTACGACACACTCTCAAATTTGGTAATTGCCCTCGCCTTGATGAGAAAATGTCAGGTAACAAGCTCAGACACAACTTAATTTAGGATTAAAAAGAAAAGATATTTTAAAAAAGAAGATATAAATTCTCAAGTCTCAGAAATTTTAACTAGATTAAACTACTTTTAATATTTATTTTTATAAGTGGAAAATTAAGTCTTATATCAAATAAGAGGTTCCCAGTGTTTGAATTTTCTTTATTAAAAACACCTATACACAGCTAGTTTATACTCACACACAGGCAACAATAAGTGTGTCAAAATGCAATTATGAAAAAAAAAATCACTGTGTATAGGTATGCCCATGCTATGTCTTTCTGGAGTTGTCCTGTGATAAGAAATAGCTATTAAGCACTACCATGGACAAACACACTATCACTGTTGGCTTCTAAGTTTGTCAACAGTGATACATTGTTAATCATTTTGTAACTATAGAAAACAATGAAATATCAGACTTAGTGCTCACTTTAATTCCCTGAATGGTATATCCACAAGTTTATGGATGCAAGGTGATTGGTAGTAAGATAAGACCATGTAGGAATACTGGATATTTAATCAGGAGAATTCAGGATCCTAAGCATATTTCTAGTTTCTGGAATTATTGATATTTTTTTGTCTAATTATTTCTTTCTTCCTTCCTTTTTCCTCCTTCCTTCCTTCCTTCCTTCCTTCCTTCCTTCCTTCCTTCCTTCCTTCCTTCCTTCCTTCCTTCCTTCCTCCCTTCCTCTTTTCTTTTCTTTCTTTCTTTCTTTCTTTCTTTCTTTCTTTCTTTCTTTCTTTCTTTCTTTCTTTCTTTCTTCTTTCTTTTTTCTTCTTTCTTCATTTTTAAAATTAAATTTACTGGGGGTAACATTGTTTAATAAGATCACATAGGTTTCAAGTGTACAATTCTATAATATACTATCTGCATATTGCATTGTGTGCCCAGCAACCAAAATCAAATCTCCTTCTATCACCATATATTTGACTCCTTTTATTCTTTACTACCCCTACCCCTCTTCTCTCTGGTAACCACTATGCTATTGTCTGTGTTTCTGAGTTTTAGTTTGTTTGTTTGTCTTATTTGTTCATTTGTTGCTTTCAGTTTTATATCCCACATATGAGTGAAATCATCTTAAATTTTTCTGGCTGACTTATTTCACTTAGCATGATATTCTCAAGATCCATTCACGTTATCACAAATGGAAGTATTTCACCTATTCTTATGGATGAGTAGTATCCCATGACATATACGTTGCACATCTTTATCCAATCATCTTTGGAAGGACACTTTGGTTGTTTCCATGTATTGGATGTGCAAAACCTAATCTGTGAAATCTTTTGAACCAATCAAAATGGTATTTCTACTGAAACTTACTGACATAAATATACATCTGGTTATAGGAAAAGTTGGTCATAAAAACTTCAAAAGAATGATGCCACATTATTTGTAATCAATTTTATTAATCAATCAAAAATTGAAAATAAAATTGTAATGTCCCTGAAATGAATGTTAAGAAAGATGAAAAAAATGGAAACAACAACAAGAATTCTGATATCAATATTAAATGGGATCATTAACTATAATAAAATGGTCAATTCATCATTATTATTTGAAAGATGCTTTTATTCATATTTGTTGGGTTGTGCATTTTTGAGCCAATAAGATGTTTAAAAATGCATTTTTAAACCATTTTATAATTTATATTGAAATTCTAATTAATTTCTAGTTTAATGCAAATTTAATTGAAGAGTTAGAAGTAGTATTTCCTATATAGTGTTTCTTTAAAGAAAGTTTTAAAAAATTTAGGATTCTAATCTAATTTTCAGAGGAGTGAAAAACAGATGGACTCAGACATAAGCTAATTAATTTCTGTATGGGAGATACACAGTGACATAATTCAGTTCTTAAGCTATATACAGCTCCCCATATGATTAGCTTGACTCTACACTGTAAGTTGGAGATTTTAGGCAGAAAAGGATATGGGCAGACTGGGAGTTTATTCTCACACCATTTGATGATAATGTGATTAAGATGGCTGAGTGTTGAATTAATAGGCATATCAGATGTGATAGGTAATAATAGCTTGATGATAATGCCCCTGGAATATCCCTCACCCACCAAAATATAAACCTTTAGGTTTTGTGTGTTTATAAATGTTTTGATGACTTGTAACTACATTTTCCCCTTGCCTCCTTATAGACGTCAGTAAACGAGTCAAAAATGGGGATTGAGTTCTCTTGTAAGTCTTGAACTTGAATAAAATTCTGTTAAATCCTAAATGTTTCCTCTATATCATAGCACTAATCCAATGACAATATCATCGCCTAGAAAAAAACTATCCCCTTTTAACAAGTATGGTTATCTACAAGTTAGAAATTTTTAATGGAAAGTGTCTGTCTACAACTTTTATAAATGCTTTGTTTCTACCACACAAAACATTTTCTTCACAAGAATGAAGACTTTGAGCTATAGGTGTTAAAATAGGAGGAAAATTCACTGTTTTCAGTTCCATTCTGAGGGGCAATGTTGAGAGTTCTATACTTTTAATTTAATTTCCAGAAGATCATATTATTATATAATATAAGGCAAATGTAGCTTTTTGCACATTTTCATCTTAAAAATAAAAGAATGTTTCCAGTAAATTTGTATTTTTAAAACTCTGTAGATTAGAAGCTTAAGTACAATGGAATTCACTTTAGCTTTTAATTCTCAAGCATTATTTCTTATCAGCAAAGAAATTTCAAGTCAAGGGTTTGAGAATAAAAATATATATTTTCTTAATCATCAGCACTATTAAACATAAGTTTTCATGCATTGCAGATGGATACAAACAGTTGTAGACCTGATGTATTTTGTTTTCTGCACAATTTATAATGCTGCCTCTGACTAATGGCAATGAACCACATATGACAAATTACAATTACAATACGTTGTATTTTCAGAATATTTCTAACAAATATTTTAAACCAGTCTTCCAAAACAGAAATAATGCAACCTTTTTTTCCTCTGTGATGTTTATATATTTTTTCTAAGATATTGTTAATGATGTAGATTTAAGATTGATCCTGGTGAGAGCTTCAAATTTTTTCAGAGAAGAAATGTTGAAAGTTCAACTACATAGCCAAGACATTAACAGCCACTGAGAAGACAAAACTACTTAGCAATTAAACTGATCTATCAGCAAGTTATCTCTTGCTCAGACATAATTAGTGCAAAGCATTAAAATTATTATCACAAAAAAATGAACATTCTAAAGTAAAGTGAAAAAGCTGCTCAGTTGGCACAGAAAATGAAATTCCAGTCAAACAACTGCACCAAACTACTGCATAAATATGCGATCAATTGCCATGGGAAATTATGTAGTATTAATTCTTAACTGTTATTTCTTACATTTAATATTTTTCTTCTGAATGTTAGTCTTATCTTCATCCTCAGATAAAAATTGAGCACAACAATTCAAAAATGGAATCAGAACAGAAATACTATGCATTTTAAGATGAACTGTCACAAAATTCCACAAGAAGGACTAAAATCTGGCAGAATGCCATTTAGAAGGTATTTTCACAATGGGCAAAATCCTGAGGATGCTCACAGTACAATAAGCTCAAGTCTATTAATTATAACCCTGGAAATAAGTCATTGATAACTGTTCTCCTAAGACATTAAAGCAGATGGTAAGTCTCATATTCTCACACGAAACATACTTTATCTTTTTATACTGACAGAAGCTGCTAAAATTGAAAGAGCTTTTCTCTTGTTTAATAATACACTGGAAGTTTTGAAACTTATTGTGGGGGAAGAAAAGTTATCAATTACTTCTCAGCTTTGCTTCCATGTTAACAAACATGAGTGTGGTATTATCTGTCAGCGAAGCTCACCAGGTAGTGATTCTCACAGGGTTATGCACCATCAGAGGGGTCAGAGATTCTGGGTAGTGAGGGGGTGTAATTTGAAAGAGCTCAACAGTTATGATCTGAGTCCCCGACGGGTGCATTACCACCTACTCATCCTCCTTAAAAATCACTGATTTCTCTTCCCCTATAAGGCATAAAATACTAGAAACAGGAGCTTGTGTATAAAAGCTTCTAATACTTGATTCATTCTACCCTTTCATTAGCCTCGCATGGATTATTCTGTTAAAATTTCACTAAGCCCCTGACGTTGGCTTTCCATGGCCTATTCAATTCCTAAAGGATGTGTATGGCAGAAACTATCAACAGAAAACAAAGTTATCTCTGGCATTAGTCATCAGGCTGCTAGCTGCCACATATATGCTACCTCAGCAGGATGACCCTGTAGGAGGGTCTCCCCGCCACCTTAGGAGTTCCAGACTTCTCAAGAAGCTTCTTTGTTATACACCAATTGTCCCTTGTGGATCTTCTTTTGCTCCCTATCCCTCCAGGAGTTTCTTTTCAGATACTGTTGCATTTCTCATGACTCAAGGTGAGCTTTGTCATATAGGTGAAAGGGGAATGTCACTTAGCCTTCTGAGTTATGGTCTCCTGAACAAATGCAAAACGTTATTGATACTAGTTCAAGTTGTTGACCACTGACAAGAAAATTATTTAATTTCCTTATAAGCTTACTTTTTATTTTTATTAAAAATGCAGGACTAGAAAATCCAGTACTCAGGCACCTGGTATGCATCTGGTTGGACATGACCACTGTCTGGTGCAGGAAACATTCAGTTCGGTACCCTCGACAGAGCTGCGTCTGGGCTCTGCCCAGTGCTTCCCCTGCTGCTTTATCGGCAGCCAGAGCGGGTGAGTTTATTTGCCCCACATCCACCCTTCCACATGTGATGCGGTGCCTCTCCAGCCTCAGAAGATAGGGCGCAACTATCAACACCCAGGTGCCTCGACAGCCGGGCACAAGCTGGATTCATTTAGCTCATGTTAATTATACCATCAAAGAGGCTAAATTTTCAGATGTCACAAGAGTACCAGCATGACCACTGACACAAAAATGAATAAGTCAGCATATGAGAGTTGGCAATACGAAAAAAGGCATTTTTATAAAGATGAATAAAGGCCATGGTGTGCTACACGTTCAACCACCTGTCCTGTCTGGGGGGGGGGGGGGCAAATCATGATGTGTTCTAAAAGAGTTTTGTCTAGAATGTCAAAGACACAGAAGGAAATAAAAAGGGACGCCAGGGAAAGGGAGAATGTGACAACTGGTACACTAGCACGCACACGCTCCTGCCTTCCTGCATTATCTCTAGACAGTAAAGTCAGGAAGGAAAAACTTCCCTCTGACCTGGGCGGGCTGGATGAGAGAATAACACGCAGCAGGGCAGACAAAAGGGGAAAGTGCGGGCACGTGTACAAAGCAATCCACTGCCTCTGCCCTCAGCTAGTTGCTGGCGTGCATGCGCAACGCAATTCATGCTAATAAGGCCTATCAGCTCCCGGAGAAAGTTCACTGTCATTTCCTTCATGAGGCACACACATGTTTTACAAGAGTTTTATTATCCCTCTGAAGGTAGCACCTGAAAGAGATGTATGCTTATCTGTATACAATAAGAAATGACAATGGCATCAGCGCATGCTCACTTGAGGTTCATAAATAAAATTCTCCAGAGCACTTTTAATCTCAAACCCATTTCAACAGTACAGTTAAACACTCTAATAGGAAGTTCAATTTGATTACAATTATAAAAAGAATTGGATTTCATAGGGTGGAATATGGACACATGTCAAAAGTCTTTAAACAAAGATAATGTTGAGCTAGATTATGTATCTTTTTATGTCTCCATTTATTTATAATGTCATTAACTAAATTTTAAGTAGACAAGTTTCATAATAGTTCACCGGTCCTACTTATGGCTATTGTTTGAATCATTGACTGGTAACATGTTCATCAGTTTTCAGACAGGTATTTCCCATTTGAAGAGTGTTGTTAATGATAGCATCGATAATAATAATAAAATAATTAACACTTATAAGTATTTACACTGTACCAGGTACACAGTTTAAAGCCAGAGACAGCTTTATAAGGTAGGCATTATTATCATACTGAGGATCTCAGGTGTTAAATCAGTTGCAAATTTTGAAAGATTGATAGCTATGAAAAGTGGACTTCACAACCATGGCTGTCTGCACTCTACAACCAATAACTTTTAGTTATAATGGTCAATAGTCCAGAGAAAAGAGAAACCTCAGAACATGACTGATTTGAAGTTCATGAAATAAATCTGTAGAGTTACTGTTATTTCTTTCTGTCCCAGGATATATGGGCTATTTTGTTCTCCAAAATAGTAGAGGTTATGTTTTTCAAAATACAAAGAACTGAGAACTTTAGAGCTCTTTACATTGTCTTTCAAATGGCTATAGAGGTGTGTGTGTTTGTGTGTGTGGTGGTTAAAAATAAGAAAAGTACTGGAATCAATCTCCTCTTTAAACTTTTTTCCACTTCATTAACACTTAAAACTTCTTTCCTTAAAGGAGTGGAATAAGAAAAAGGGTAAAGAGAGTAGGGAGAAAGAATGGAGAGAAGAAAAGGAGGCAGGCCGGTAATGAAAATGAAGGGGAGGAGATAAGAAAGACATTTTGCTAATATGTTTAATTATTTTCCCTAATGTGATTCTGAATAGTAAAGTGGCAAGAGTACTGAAAAACATGCAATATCAAACTTTGTCAAAATTAGCTGTGTTACCTTGGGCGAGTCATCATATACACTGCATTTCAATTTTTACATTTATAAATACAGAAAACTAAACTAGATCATGTCCAGGGTCCCTTCCAAATAAAATTATTATTTTCTCTAATAATTTCCCCTTAGGTTATGATAAAGTACTATTTTAAAAGAGCATATTAAAGATAAGCAATATTCTGTTTTGACAATTTTAACATATATTCAACTTCATGAATATAAAAAATATGTATATTTAATAATTTTATAAAATTTTATTATTTTATGTATTGGTATGTAAGCATTGATATTAAGTATGACATTGTTGAAACTAAGTCTTGATATTGGTCTTTGTACTTGTTTTTAGCGTCTCCATGAAAGTATAGTTTGATACAAATTTTTCCTTGTTTTGAAATATATATATATATATATATACACAAATATATATATCCTTAATATGTTATTAAAAAATTCATGAAATTGATCAAAATACATTTCTTAGTCATTTCAGGTTGCTCTCTTTCTCAGGAAAATAGTGTTTCATAGTGCTCACAGCAATGCCTAAAGTGTAGAGCTATTGAAATGTCCTTCTAGTTCTATAAATATTATGTATGCTCTATTTATTAGGAGTAAAGCATTTTGGTCAATTCCATTATACTTTGAGGTTAATAGGTATCTATTGATTCTTCAATAGCTTAATCATAAAAATAGAAAAATAAATGCAATAGCTGAAAGAAGCAACATGTTGAAAAAAATTATAACCTTTTACCAAACTACAAACATGCTAGATTTCTGTTTTTTGAAAAATCACCTGCTGAACTCACACAATTTATCTGCTTCAAAATAATTGTCTACACAAGATGTGTCCAATTTCTCTTGTCTCATTCTGTCTCAAAACCACTTGATCCGGACTTTCATTTTCAATTCTCTTCTGAAAATTCTCCTATCGAGGTACAATAACTTCCATGGTGCCAAAAAAATAGTTAATTCTCAGCTCTCATTTTCTTGATGTTATATTTGATATTGTGTATCATGTTCCCCTTGAAACATTTCTTCCAGTGGTTTCCAGTCTCTCACTCATTCCTAGTTTTTCTCTTACATCATATTGCTCTTTCTCAGTCTACTTTGTAATTGTGTCTCTTCTTCATTCTTAAAGGTTGGAATGTCCTAGGAAGAAGACTTTAGACCTTTTCACTTCTCCATCTATATTCATTCCCTCTTGTGACTGCAACCATTTTCACGGCTTTAAATCCTGTTGATATACTCTTAACTTTAAGCCCAGACAATTTGCCTGAAATCCAGCCTTGTATATTTAGGTACCTACTTAACATCTTTGCATGTGGAAGAGGCATCACAGAGCAAATGTGATCCCCAAAACTTCTTTTATCCCAATCTTGCTTCTCCACATTATAATTTCAATTTTAAAACGACTAACTTCTATTTCCTTAGTACATAATATTGAAGTCACCCTTGAATCCTTTATTATTCTTAAATTGCATAGCCGATATGTTTAAAAATTCTGTTGCCTTTATCTTCAAAATATACCTGCAATGTGACAACTATCCTCCACATGTACTGCTAGTATCCTGTCATAAGCTATAATAATTCACCTGAATTATTGCAATACTTTCTAACTGGTCTCCTCGTTTTTGCTCTAGTCTCATTCCGTCTGTTCTCCAAAGAGCAAAAATAGTGATCACCTTAAAACAAACATTCAATCATTTCTCCTCAAAACACTCCTTTGGGATTATTCCCGGACCTATTTTTTCATACTGATAATAGTTCCTCCCAGGAGCCACTGCTGAAAACAGCCTGCAGTATTTTTAACATTTGAAGAACCAACTGGATCATATAAGCCTCCTCAGAGATACAAGTACCAGTAGGCCAGCATCCTATTTCAAAGGTCTGAGCCTTATGCTTATAGAACCCTTCCCTGTGCTCATCAGACATGAGCACCAACTGAGATGCACCTCCTCCTCAGAGGGTTTTAGTTGTGTCCAAAATGTAGTAAGCCTGCTATAGCCTATGTTTATCATTAATTATAACTAAAGTCTCCAGAAAATATTTAAGAAACAACTATCAGAGAAATCTGAAATATAAACAAAAGCAAGGCACATTGTGGTGAGGAGTAAAAACATACAGAAACAACCCATTCAAGGATGAGATTCCGCACACATTTTTTTTTCCATTTTGTCTCACAAATTTGCCCATAGAGCCCCCATTGCAAAGATGGGCAAAAGTATGGAGACAGCAGCTAAATCTCCAATACAAACTGTGTTCTTCTTGCTAGAAGAACCATAAAAAAGTCAGAGAATGTGAGAGAAGTCCTAGAAACAGAAATGTTAAAAATAAAGAGACTCTAGGGGATTCCAAGATGGCTGCAGAGTAAGTGGAAAGGGCACCTACAGGCTCCCAGCCCCAAACTGGATTACAGCTAAATTACCGAACAATCAACTAAAGGTTAGCTGAACTAAAATATTATAACCAAAGATTTCAGAAGAAGCCACATAGAGACTGGTAAGAAGGGTGGAGAAGCAGAAAGGGATGACCCCCCCGCCACACACACACACACACGCAGGTGTGGTGGCAGCTGAGAAGCTGGAGGGATATCATGACTGCAAAAAACCTCTCCCCCTAGGAGCCTGGGGTCTCAATTCCACCCAGGGGATCCCCAACCCAGAGCAATAGAGACAGGAAGTGGAGCTGATATAGCATCTGGTGGTGAAAATCAGTGGGGATTCAGTCCATCTGGGAGACTCATACTGAAACCTCCCAGAGAAGAGCACTACTATTGTTACAGCACCAGAGTAGGAAGTTCATGGTCCAGATTCCAAGTGCTGGTGAGGCGATTTTGCTGTACTCAGGTCCTGCAGAGGCCTCTGCCAGCTATGCCCAGAAGTGACTTTTTAACGGGCCCTCTACTTTCTGGGGTGGCTTTTGGCGGAGTCCCAGACAGTGGCTAAACTGTGTGGCTTTGGAAATAAAACTGGTATCCCCCATCTCTAGTGCACAGCTGGCTCCCCTCCCCCAACCTGTTGAGCCACTTGGCCTGCCTGGTCCTGCTGAGTTTGGCAGTGCAGGGCTAGGTCTTTTGACCTTGTCCTGTTGGGTTTGGTGGCACAGGGGAGCTGCACCAAGCTGGGACTTTCAGCCCTGCCCTGTTGAGACAAGCTGTCCAGAGAGATCAGAATGCTGCACAAGGCTGGGACCTTCAGCCCCATCCAGTTTGGTTCAGCAATGCAGGAAAACTGGGAAGCCCCACAGAGCTTGGATTTTTGCACTGTCTCCTGGGGAGGCTTCTGTCCAAAAGCCAAATGAGCAAGTGCTAGGCTGTGTGGCTACATTGCAGGGAGACAAATCCGATATCCCCTGCGAGTTCAGCCTGTGCTACCTGGGGAATTGGAAGAAGTGTGTGTGTGTGTGTGTGTGGGGGGGTGTTGGTAGAGGTGGTCAATGGGGGGGTGAAATGGGGACATCTGTAATAGTGTCAACAATAAAAATAAAGTGATATAAACAAATAAATAGATAAATAAATAAAAATAAATAAATAATAACAGTAGATTGGTCTAGGAAGAAAGAGACTTTCTAATTCTGCAGTATACAAACTCACACAAGTCCCAGGCTCACCCGTGCTGCACAAACTAGGGACAGACTCAAAGCTCAATAGCAAGGGGCTTTCAGAAATAACCTGTAATGTAAACATACGCCTCAGACTGACTCTTGAGGCATCCATGTACAGGATTTACTCAAACTTTATAGCAGTCTTGAGAATTTTGAAGAAATTGAGATTAAAACAACTGTTTGCTAAAGAAACAAACAAATAAAAAATGAACGTTTGGAGAATCCAAATAGAATCTAGGATCTATACTACATAACATTTGACATAAAAAGACTAAGGAAAATATAACCAATTTTAAAGACATGGAAAGAAAATGAACAGATGCCAATACTGAGATTAAGCAGGTATTGAAATTATCAGACAAAGACTTAAAAGCAGGTATTACAACTATAATGGAAAGATAGAATTTCTATTTATTTCATAGAAGTTAAAAGTATTTTAAAAATATGTATTCAGCCCAGCCAGGTGTGGCTCAGCGGTTGAACATTGACCTAGGATGCAGGAGATCAAGGTTTGATTCCTGGTCATGACACATGCCTGGGTTGTGGGCTCGATCCATGGTCAGGGGAGTGCAGGAAGCAGCAGATCAATGACGACTCTCCCATCATTGATGTTTCTGTCTCTCTCTCTCTCCCTCTCCCTTCCTCCCTCTGAAATCAATAAAGATATATTTTAAAAACATATATGTATCCAAATGAAAATTATAGAACAGAAAATGCAATATATAAAATAAATAATTAATGTGATCAATAACAGAATGGAGATGGCAGAAGAGTGCATTGAAAAAAAGAAAAGAGTGTTTCAGGGAACAATGGGACAATCTCAAAAGTTTTAAAATATATGTCATTAAAGTGGCAAAGAAGAGAAAGAGATCATAAGAAATAAGGGCCCCAATCTTTCACATTTGATGAAAGACATAAAATTCTAGATTAAGGTCAGCAAACCCCAACCATGATAAATGCAAAGAAAGCAATGTTTAAACACAGCATAATCAAACTACTCAAAACAATAGACTACTCAAACTTTGAAAACATCTTGAAATAAACAACACATTCATTGCAATTAAGGGAACAATGATTTGAATAACTCCTGATTTTTCATTATAAACTATAAAGGCCAGAAGAGAGTGGAACAGCATCTTAAAATGATGAAAGAAAATAACCATGACTCCAAAATTTTATGTCCACTGAAAATATCTTTCAGGATTAAGAACAAACAAACACATTAACAAATGAAAGTAAACTCAGAGAAATAATTGCTGGTAGACCTGCTCTAAAAACATTCTAAAAGAAGTTTTCCAGCTAAAAGGAAATAATACAAACTTAAATTTATTTAATCTCATTCTCAAAAAATAAATTTTTAAATATTATATTTCATTTTGTAAGTAATCAGAGATTCATCTGAAGGCAAGTAGTGAGTATTTTCAGGAATTAAGGAAAAGCAAAAAAAAATTGTGAATATGGGGTTAAATATATAACTTTTTTATTTTTAATTTTTTTAAAAAAATGTATGTTCATCTAAATCAATGTATATAGTTTAACCTATATGACAACTATAAAAAAGGTTGATTAGGATGAGTAAAAGGAATATAAGGCTGTAAACCTACTACATTTTTTACTGAAGTGGTAAAATATACCACCAATTAGAGCATGAAAGGTCAGGTATTTATATTATGAAACCTAGAGCAAGTATTCAGAAATAATACAGGCAATATAGCCAATAGTCAATAGTTAAATTTAACTGGAATATGAAAAACATATTCAAAGAATCCAAAAAATCCAAGAAAAGGAGAGAGGAACACAGAAGGGGCAAACAGAACACAAATAATAAAATGATATAATTAAATACAGTTATATCAATAAATAAAATAAATAGTTGTAACACATGTATTAAGAGATTGTCAGTTTGTATTTAAAAAAACAAGGTTTGGCTATATTCTGTCAACAGGAAACCTACTTTAACTTAAAGGTATAGATAAGTTAAAACATGAAGGTTGAAAAACGATATGCCATACAA
Source organism: Miniopterus schreibersii (assembly GCF_964146895.1). Taxonomy (NCBI): domain Eukaryota; kingdom Metazoa; phylum Chordata; class Mammalia; order Chiroptera; family Miniopteridae; genus Miniopterus; species Miniopterus schreibersii. Next base: position 35,488,302 of record NC_138104.1, read on the forward strand.
CAATAATCAAAAAGAAGTTCAAATGACTATACTAATATCAGAACAAGTAGATTTTGTAACAAGAAATATAACCAGGGATAAAGAGGAAAATGTATAATGATAAAAGGATCAATTCACCAGGAAGACTTAACAACACTACATATATATGTTCCATACAACGAAACATTTAAATACAGGAAGCAAAAACTAATAGAATTGATAAGACAAAATAAACATTTTTAAATAATGCATGAGCCAAAATGGAAGTTGCAAGAGAAATTAGAAATATTTTTATTTGAATGAAAATAAAATCACAACATACCACCATTTTTAATGTGTAGCTGAAGCAATGGTTAGAGGGAAGATTACATTAAATACTACAAGTAGGAAGAGAGTTCTCAATTTCTCGTTCCAAATTTCTACCTTAGGAAATTATAAAGAAGAGCAAATTACATTGAAAGCAAACAAAAAGAAAGAAATAGCAAAGAAAAGAACATGAATCAATAAAATTGAAAACATAAATTGTAGGAAACACAATGAAACCAGAAGCTGGTTATTTGAAAAGTCTAAGGTGGGACAAAATAAAAAAGAAACAACACACAGGATTTAGTAAATATTACATTTCTTGTAATGATACTTTCACATGGACAATTTGATTTTAGTTTATCCTATTTCTGTAGAATTGATGAAAATCACTGTAATTATATAAAGGAAGTGATAAATGAGGTATGATTATGGACACTGTCTTTATCAGTTTATCAAAACTTGATGATCTAGTACTGTGTAGCAGGTAATTAGAAACAAAATTTGTTCCCCAGTGTTTTTCAAACATCTCAAAGCACACTTGGTAGGAAAATAAGTATTAGTGGTGCATTCCCAATATGGAGCTGGAGTTTTCAGAATACCAATTTGAGCACCTTGAAAAATTTAGATTGTACTGAGCATAAATTTATACGATCTAGAAATCTACATATATTTCAAAAAGATGTCATTTTTGCTCTTAATTTTTTCAAAGAATAAGATATTCTGAACATAATAATCACAAATGAATAATAGATACAAAACTTTTGGAAATACCTTGAAAGCTATTGTAAATAAATCCGATTTGAGATTTAATAAAGAGATGATAGCTGTTAAAGACTTGATCACACATGCTTTGGTGACATGAATGTGATTGAATTACATCTCTGTAAACATAATGGAGTCATTTCAAAAAAAGTTTCAAAATTTAATGAGAGAAAGAATAATGCCATATATATTTCATCAGAAAAAAAAATTTTAATTTATCTTTATCGTTGAAAGTATTACAGATGTCCCCTTTTTTCTTCCCATTAATCCCCTTCACCCCGAATCCACTCCACTCCCAGGCCTTCCCCATAACAACATCTGTGTCCATGGCTTATGCTTATAGACATATAAGTTCTTTGATTAATCTCTCCCCACCCACTCCCCGAACCCCACCTTCCCTCTGAGATCCCTCAGTCTGTTCCATGCTTCTATGTCTCTGGATCTATTTTGTTCCTCAGTTTATTTTGTTCTTTAGGTTCCACATATGAGTGAAATCATGTGGTACTTGTCTTTCTCTGCCTGGCTTATTTTGCTAAGCATAATACTCTCCAGTTTCCTCCATGCTGTCCTAAAGGATAAGTGATCCTTCTCTTTTACAGCTGCATAGTATTCCATGGTATATATGTACCACAGCCTTTTTAAAAAATTTATCTTTATTGTTGAAAGTATTACAGATGTCCCCTTTTTTCTCCCCATTAATCCCCTTCACCCCGAATACACTCCACTCCCAGGCATTCCCCATACCAATGTGTGTGTCCATGGGTCATGTTTATAAACATATAAGTTCTTTGATTAATCTCTCCACACCCACTCCCCCCTCCCCGCCTTCCCTCTGAGATCCCTCAGTCTGTTCCATGCTTCTATGTCTCTGGATCCACTTTGTTCATCAGTTTATTTTGTTTATTATATTCCACATTTAAATGAGATCATGCAGTACTTGCCTTTCTCTGACTGGCTTATTTCACTTAGCATAATACTTTCTAGTTCCCTCCATGCTGCACCAAAAGATAAAAGATTCGTTTTTTTTGTTTTTGTTTTTTTACAGCTGTATAGTGTTCCATGGTGTAAATGTGCCACAGCTTTTTTATCCACTTATCTACTGATGTACACTTGAGAAGATTGTATATTCTACAGCTTTGGAGTGGAATGTTCTGTAAATGTCAATTAAATCCATCTTATCTAGTGTGTCATTTTTGGTTACTGTTTCCTTGTTGACTTTTTGTCTGGGAGACCTATCCAATGAAACAGTGGAGTGTTAAAGTCCCCTAGTATGACTGTATCACTGTCAATCTCTCCGTTAAAGTCCTCTAGAAGTTTTTAAAATAAATTTAGGTGCTCCTATATTGGGTGCATATGTTTATCAGGGTTATATACTCTTTTTGGATCAATCCCTTTAGTATTACGTAATGACCTTTCCTGTCTCTCGTTATGGCCTTCATTTTGAAGTTTATTTTGTTCAATATGAGTATTGCTACCCCAGCTTATTTTTCATTTCCATTTGCATGGAAAATTTTTTTCCATACCTTCGCTCGCATCCTGTCTGAGTCTTTTGTTTTGTCTTGTAGACAGCATATAGTTAGGTCATGTTTTCTCATCCATTCAGCCACCCTATATCTTCTTATGGGGCATTTAATCCATTTACATTTAAGGTTATTATTGATAGATACTTATCTATTGCCATTTTAATTCTTTATGCCTATGTTTCTCTTTCCCTTTATTTCTACTTCTAATTACAACAGTCCCTTTAACATTTCCTGCAATGCTGGTTTGGTGATGATAAACTTCTTCAGCCTTTTTGTGTTTTGGAAACTCTTTGTTCACCATCTATCTTGAATGATAGTCTTGCTGGATAGAGTAATCTTGGTTTCAGATCCTTGTTTTCCATTACCTTGAATACTTCATGCCATTCCCTTCTGGCATGTAGAGCTTCTGATGAGAAGTCAGCTGACAGCCTTATGGGAGCTCCTTTGTAGGTAACAGATTGCTTTTCTCTAGCTTCCATTTAGACTCTCTCTTTGTCTTCAATTCTTGGCATTTTAATTATGATGTGACTGGGCGTGGGCCTCTTTGGGTTCTTCTTGCTTGAGACTCTCTGTGCCTCCTGAACTTGTGTGACTTTTTTCTTGGCCAGGTTAGGGGTGTTTTCTGCCATTATTTTATCAAACAGGTTCTCTAACTCTTGCTTACCTTCAACCTCTTTTGCCACTTCTATAATGTGAATATTGTTACATTTCATGTTGTCCCACAGTTCCCTTAAACTGTCCTTTTGTTTTTTAATTGTTTTTTTTCTTTTTGGATCTCTGTTTGAGTGAATTTTTTCTACCCTGTCTTCTAATTCACTGATCTGATCCTCAGCTTCCTCTAATCTGCTGTTTTTTCCTTCCAATGTATTCCTTATATTCTCCTATGTTGTTCTTCATTTCCTTCATAGTTTCCATATCTTTTTTTCATGCTGTTGAGCATCCTTACAATCAGTATTCTGAACTCTATGTCTGATAGATTGCTTATCTCCATTTCATTTAGCTCTTTTTATGGAGACTTCTCTTGTTCTTTCATTTAGGGCTTGTTTATTTGTCTCCCCACTTTGGTTGCCTATTTGTGTTTGTTTCTATGTATTATGTAGGCCTGCTAGGATTCTCAGTCTTTTTGGAAGGTCTTTGCTGTGGATCAATGTCGGATGCTGTTTGTTACTTGCCTTGAGCACCCTGTTTAGAACTATCAACAACCCATGGCTTGAGGTCTCCTCTGCTGGGGCTGGATGTGGTTGGAGAGGACCAAGATGTACACCAAAGTCTGCTTTTCTAGGACCTGGGTCCAGATGCAGATCAAGCAAAGACTCAAAGCACTCTGAGGTCTGCCTCTGCCTGTAAATTGATTGATCTGATTATCTCAATGAGCCTCAACCTGTAGAAATTCCACAGGGTGGGGTGGCTGGTTGTTTTCTGTCTCTTAACAAGCTTCAGGCTATAGAAACTCCTCTGAGCAGGGTGAGAGGTTTTCCAGTAGGGTGGGACAATTGCTTCTCCCCCCAAGGCAAATGCTGCAAATTGTCTGCCTGAGAAAGATGTCCTCTACAGTATGGGGGAATGAATCCTCGGCACAGGAATCCAGATGGGTGCCCTCTGAGCTCTATCTCCAGAGCCCAAAACTCTATATTCTCCTCACAAAGCTCCAGTCCAGTCTGCCCTCCCTCTGCTGGAGCCCAAGGTGAGTGGTTGTACATAAAACTTTGTGCGTTGACTTTTTAAGAGGGTGCATTTCCAGCCATCTCTCCCTGGCAGACGGAAACCTGGCTGCTTTTCACAGACAGATGTTATGGGGGTACCTTTCTCAGTTCTGGTGCTCTTGGCTGGGAAGCCCAGCCTGGGGCTTAGGCTCCAGAGTCCTCAGTGGGAACTCTCCACAGCTGAGATCTCCTTCTGGTCCTTCAGCTGCTGCTTGTGGGAGCCCAGCCAGCCCTCTAGTTCCTCCACACTTCCTACTAGTCTCTATGCAGTCTCCACTTTTCCTTCTTGGTTATGAGGGTGCTCTCCAGCTCATGTTCAGTTGCAGCTGATTATTCTGGATGGCTTTTCTATATTTTAGTTGTAATTCCAGTTTGGTCCTGAGAGAGAGTCAGTGTAGCTTCCACACAGTCTGCCACCACCTTTAATCTCCCATCAGAAAAATGTTTAAAATAAAATTATAAATATATTTATTGTTCTTCATTTATTTTGGTTGGTATTTTGTTTCCCTCACCATTGGATGTCTTTTCTATATAAGCTTCCCTCTAAAACTGGAATTCCTCTAGATATGTCCAGTAATACTCACATTGCAATAGCAAAGCCCATAGTCCTTATTAAATTTATCAGGTTTTGTAGAAAGTTGGACATTTATACTTATTAGACTCTTGTTTGTTGCCCTAGGTCTATGAAATGGCATTTGTCTGTCAATTTTCTCCTTAGTAAACAAATTATTAAATGAATTATGACAGTAAGCAAAAATAGGGGAAAGACAGTGAGAAAATGGAAAGCTATGAACCCCCGGCTAAATAGATCATAAAATTTTGTCCTCTGGTGCCATTTTCTCACTATTCTACATATGTCACATTGCACTAAGAAAAAAAATTTGCATAGCTATCGTTTCTGTTGAAGTCCCTTATGCAGACAGCACAAGGTAATTTGATGCCATTCTAGGAGGGTAATATGAATAATTTATGAAAAATCCTGTGGGGCCTAATCTTGTGTTTTTCAAGGTTATGGATCCCTCTCTCCCTTCCTTCAATTTTATTGACCTGATTATGTAAAGAACCCTTTGATCTTAGTGAGTATTAAAAAATAGAAATATCTGCCCAGCCGGTGTGGCTCAGTGATTGAGAGTTCACCCATGAACCAAGAGGTCACTAGTTTGATTCCCAGCAGGGGTGCATGCAGGAAGCAGCTGATCCACGTTGATGTTTTCTTTCATTGATGTTTCTCTCTCTCCTTCTCCCTTCCTCTCTCTCAAATCAATAAAAAAAAAAAATATATATATATATATATATATATATATATATATATATATATATATATATATATATAAAAAAGCAATATCTATCATTATTTAACAAATTGTTATTAAAAATCAATAAAAGTCAGATTTGGTAAACATTCTGTCACTTGAATGCAAGTTGTATGCCAGAAAAAGTATTTCCTTTTCCCAATAACACACTGATTTCTATAGGTTCTGAAAGGGCAAGCAGGAGGGTAAGAACAAATGATTTTATAGTGCCCTAAATATGCACAAAGCACTTGGCAAAATTTTAAAAGTTGCTTTACTTCACTAATACTTTTCTTCTAAATGAATAATTTATGATTTTCAAAGGATAGAAGACACCTAAAGTTTGACATTTTTGTCTCAGTAGGCATCAAAACTTAATAGTAACTGTTTCACACAAACTAGTCAAAACTACTAGTAATATCAAGGGTGTTAAAACAGAAAAAGAAATATATATAAACTAGTAGTCAGGGAAGAGCCCTGGCTATGGGCAATAGAAGCATGTTGGAAGTGGAGGTGATAAGTAGTTCAGGTATATGCAAGTATATCTCAGTGGATGGTTAGTTGAATTTTATTCAGCATCATGTAGAAAACATGAAAATCTTTATCTAACTGGGTCAAAGGCTTATTATATTAAAAATGAACAAACTGAACATATCTTATGTGGTAAACCAATCGGTCAGAAATGGGTTATTCAAGGCTTACCTTTCTAGAATCTAAAATTAGAACAGGTTTTTGCATAAGAAAGACACAGGTAAAAAAGAACAGAAGAGAAAAAGAAAGCAAAAGTGTGTGACCATGGATATAAGCCAAAGTGATTTGGCAGTTGTTCAATACTAATTAAACACATTATGCAACCAGCTAAACCTCTGCAATATTCATAGCCTATAACAGTTTCATAGTCTCCTTAACCTGTCATTATTGACTTTCAATTTAAAGTGAGCAAGGAGTAGAGCCTAAATTTAACAATTATATGTATAGATTAGAATTCCCTAAGCATTGAAATATATTTTTCAAATCCATACTGAGTATTCCTTAAATGTCTTTCTTGAAAGAAAATTAGAATAACATTCTATTTTAATATTGTAAGTAAGTAAAGGATTTGTTCAAAGGCTTGTAAAGGATCTGTAATTCAAATACTGACACATTTAGGAGTAATGCCAACTGTGACCAATGCAGAGCACATATCATTTGTTCTAATACTGACCAAATTTGTAAAAACCTAAAGAATAATACCAACTTGGCAGCTAAGTGCCTGGTAAGACATTAGCACTGTATTAGATTAAAAAAAAAAAAAAAAAAGAAAACAAATTAATACTTTGGAAATACCAATTCACATAAATGCAACAACTAACATATTTTTGCTTTTTAATGTTCAACTAACCCTATTTGTTAAATTCTACTAGAATTTTTATTTACTGCTACCTTTATTTTAACAAATCATTAATGGTTAAAGATGGCCTTTGTTCCATGAATAACACACACTATACCAGCATTCAGAAAAGGACTATAATAGCTAAAAAAATACCTTTATCAGCCACTCAACTCCATCATTGCTAAATCAATGAGATGCATTTATATGAAAGAGAGTAATTGTCCGGTATGCATCTATAATTATGAGATCATGTTCAACAAACAAAATGACACTGATGTGGCTTGGATTCTGAAAACAATAAATTATGTATAACATTTATGCATTTTTAACAAATATTCAGCAACTAAAATATATAGAAGCACCAAGTTTTAATGTTTTCAAAAAGAAATATGCACAACCCCCCCACCAAAGGAATCAACTTTGTATATCCATTATAAATTAAGCCCAGATTTCCATTTAAACATGTTGCCTTCCTTTTCCACTCTTTTTAATTGAATGTACAGGAGCATTGTACACTAAACATTCATAAGTTGACTTAAGAAAACATACACACAACATCATACCTGTGGCTTTTAATTGGTTAGAGAACATTAAAAATATTTTGAACTCAAATCACTTGGGAAGCTTCATTATACAGACATTCGGTACAGCACAGTGAAAAATAAAAACAAATTCAGTGCTTACTTTCCTATAAACACATATTAAAGCATTATTCCAATAATATAAAGTGAAAAATAACTCTATATTTAGTCTTCCCTAATAATGTAAAGCTTAAAAAATAAAATATTATTTGTATTAAGTTAGTTATAGAACGTGAATATTTTAATTGTGAATGTTTGCAATTTGCCGCGTTTCACCTATTAGTGAAAATGCACATTCTGCACAAATTGTGTCTTGGAATTAACATTTGCACGATTGCTATTCAGTGAAGTATCTCAATAGGGCAAGCATACCTCTCACTGTAGTAAGAAACATAAATTGTTTTTGTTTTCTTAAAATTCCATACGATTCACCTTTAAAGTCACTGAAATGATTTCTACTGGAAATAGTTTCAAGTGCCTCCACTGTATGTTCTTGATTATTTTAGTGCAAGTCAATGTGGGCATGTATTTTAGAACATTTCAAACAGTTTCTTCTCATAGTCATGAAGCCATTTCTATTCTATTATTGTTTAGAAAATATATTTAGCATCCAGAGAAGACAATTGACACGTTCATTTTCATTAGGAGACTAGTAGTCTAATTCATATTAAGAAGTAGAAATTAAGTTTTCTTAGTGACATAATGGTACATTAATATTATAAAATCCAGGTCATGATCTCTAAAAATTATTAAAAAAGAATCTTAGGCCCACATATGTTCACCCATATGCATTAAATCATCCCTTCTAAGAAGTTTGTAACTAGAGTAGAGTTCTCTCCTCTGAAAAAGGTGCCTGTTACTCTCATCTTAATGAACTATGAATAGGTAATCATTAGTAAGTTATAGAATCTTTCACTCAATACTGTGTGCTTCAAAGAAAACACAAAAGCTAAGATAGAGTAGCAAAGTTTTGAAAAGTATTTATTACATTTCATTCCAAAGCCCCATACTTATGAAGAAAACCTTCTTTCCTCTACAATCTAGCATTATTGATCAGAACTAAGAGTTGATACAAAAATAAATGGCAACAAATTATACACTGTACCCAATGATAAATGTTGAGATTATAAAGTAATTGCCTTCTGGAAATTAATTTTTCAATTTGGAGGCCACTGGATTTGGCTGCGGATAAAAATTCCACTGTGATTTTTTATGTAAGTTTTTGGGTAAGAATTTTATTCTAGGACTCAAGACTTGAGGTGATACTGGTGTAGCCATGTGACTCTTGTTGATTAAGAGTGGTTGATTGTCTTGGAAAGCTGTAACCTTTTAGAATAAAAAAAATGATTCTCTGGAACAGTGTGTGATGTCCTAACTCTATTTCTTCTTGTTCAACTCATAATCAATGTGTATATACAGATGTAGTAAATATGTAAAGCAACACATTTGTGTCAGGTTTACCTGTTAACAACAAAAGATATTGGAACCAAAAGTACCACTAATTCCATCATGTTCTAATGGTGTAACTTGGGCAACTTGTTTAACTTCTGTAAGCCTCAGTTTAATAACCTTTAAATCTGAGATATTATATTTTATCCTACATGTTTGTATTTGAGAATAAAATGCTAGTGCCTTGAACACAATAAGCATCTGACAAAATATACTGATATCATTATTCATTAGTAGTAGTAGCAGTATTTAAACATTTCGTTTGCCATAGTTTTTAAATTTCCCACAATGATTACTGGCTGATTCTATCATGGTGCATTAACAGAATATGAGTTGTGCTGTCATTAGCAACTAAGCTCACCAAACTTAGTTTGTAGTAAGACCATTCTTAGGTAAATATGTGCATCAAATAATAGTGTTTGATTTATCTCAAAGAGAGGTAGCAATAGAACTTTTTGAGTTCATGAGAAAATAATAAATATATATAGAGCCAAGTTTGCCAAGTTCTTCTTAATCAATTCTTGATTGTTTATGCTGTAGAAAATAATAAACAACTATTTATTATAACCTTGGCAAATTTCTTTGTGAAACAGTAATAAATTAACATGAAGTCATGAGGACTCAATCAGGAAAAATAAAACTTCATTTCAACAACAAAGAAAACGTGAAAAGAATTATCAAACTGTATATATGATTATCCATAATTGACAATTTATATTAAACACATCTTCATTTGGACATCTATATATAAAAAAGAACTAATAAAAATAATGTTGGCTGGTTAAACTATTTGTAGACTCAGACTGATTTTTAAAACTTTGGAAGTTAGGTAGAGTTTTCTGATCAATATTTCTAAATCTATTTTAAGGTTTGTCATACCACCACGTTTGCTTCAACCAAAAAAACAATGATACATTAACTACGAAAAGCAACTATATTCAATAGATATTGGTTTAAATATTGATTTAAAAATTCACTTTTGGAATTTTTATGGAAGAAATAATATTGTTCTAATTTTTTTCTTTTCATTGTTATTGTGTAAAGTTGCTTCAAGTATTACACTATTTTTAGGAATGCAAAAAAATTACCCAAGAAGAAGATGGAAATAAGTAGGACAGTGAAAAGTGATATCAAATTGTGATTGAATGCAAACTTTGATAAAAATGCATTTTCAATGAACTAATATGAAGTTATGAGACAGCCTTCAGTTTCCACTTTGATTTGTAAAGGGCTGGAAAGTCATCACTTGCAAACTTACAATAAGAAAAATCTGAACAAGCTGAAAGACAATTACTTTTCTTGAACTATCAGAAAACTGAAGTTGAAGGGCAAACTGCCAGCCTCAAATCTGGAAAACTAGGCAAAAACAATGGTGACATACCTGGCATACCTGGGGAGGAAGCCACTAGAGTTATAAACCGGTAAAAACACTGAAATGGTGACGTTGGTGAATTGCTGGAGGCTAAGTGCGGACTATCCTGAGAGTGAAAAACTCCTGAGGAACTGCATTTCTGGGGAGGATCCCACAAGTTCATAGACTTTACCTCTACAAAGTACATCTGCTTCTCATGGTGAAGAGCCCTTCATGACTCTGGCAGGAGAGGGGAAGAGGTATCTTTTTGACATACACTGTGATTCTTCTCTATAATGAAAGCCAGGGGCGGGGGGAACTTGACCATCTTTTCTCTGGTGGAGGAAAAACATTTCTTCTATTCCAGGCCCCTGTAGCCTTCCTGCCCCACCTAAGTGGTTAGCAGAGGGAGATACACCACTTGAGAAACACTTGTGAAGGTCACAGCCCTGAGATGTAGATCCTCTAAAAGACTAACATGTACACCTAAGATTATAGAATGCTCTACTCCCCCGTACCTTAACAGCACAACCAACAGTATTGGAAATTCTCTGACAAAATAGTATTGGATTACAGCTGAAAGAGTTGCAAGACAGACTCTTGAATAGGAGTACTTAGGTCAAGGTCAAGATGGGGGACAAAACAAGGACTTTACACTGCCCACATTCTTTTCTACTGCTATCCTCTCTTGATTAACCGCCTAGAATAATACAGAACATCAGAGATGTATTCTCTGTATTCTTTAGTAATATATGCCTTTTCTTAAATAAGGCTCTGGGGAATTAGAGCTGATTTTAAATGGCAGGACTTGACTTGCTTTTCTTGCTATATTAGGAAAAACCCCTAAAATCCAGTTTATTATCAACAAAGTAATTATTCTTAGTGCATGGCCAGATAAGCCACAGTGTGAACAATACCCTTGCCCCATGACATCTGAAATTACTATAACTATGGCATGTATATATTATTACTATTTAAAGACTCAGTTATTAAAATATGAACAACTTAATGCTTAAAGGACTGAAAGACCCACATTTTCCAGGTGTCAACCTTATCAGACACCTCATATTGATTTGTATGTTTTTCACCTGACAATGGCCAAAATTCTTCTCCCCACCATTAACCAAAACCAAATAGATGAGAAAGAAACCCAATATACATCAAAATGAAATAAATTAAAAGGAAGGAAGGAAAAATAAAGGTGCATTTAAATTAATCTATGAGTGATAGCAAAGTAACAATTAAATGCTATCTCCTTGCTTTATGTGGGCCACAATTTGGGCTCTAAGCTTTACAGAAAAAAAAATCAAAGAAGCCCTGGACAGTGTAGCTCATTTGGTTGAGCATCGTCCCATGAACCAAAGGGTCACCAGTTTGATTACAGGTCAGAGCACATGCCCGGATTAGGGGGCTCAATCCCCAGTAAGGAGCATTCAGGAGTTGGCCAATCAATGTTTCTCTTTCCCATCCATGTTCCTCTCTCTCCCTCTCCCTTCTTCTGTCTCTAAAAAATAAATTAAAAAATATTAAAAAAGAAACAAAAAAGAAACATAAGTAGCATCTTTTGCTTACCCTCAGTTAATCTAATTTTCCTCTCTGGAAAAGCATGTTTAATCTGAATTTCCTGCTAACTCTTAACTGCCCTGAAAAAATGTGTAACCACATAATTTTGTCAATTTATTCAACATGAAGAGAAATACATGTCTACTGTGTTTACAAAGCACTGACTTACTCAAACTTTCCCTGACAATAATTTCTTGTGATACTGTATATTTGAATTTTTAAATCATTCTGCTCATTATTAGTTTTAAAAATTAGAGATATGAAGCAACCAGGAATAAAGAAAACACTGAGGTTATTTAAACCATAACCTGTAATTTTATCTGCCTCCACAGCTAATAACAGAATCTAAATGGCCTTTCTTGAATTAAGTATTTTTCTTCCTGACTCATACCACCTATATCTATATTGCTTTTTAGAGAGTATTCAGATACTCTAGATCTTTTGTATCCCCAAGGCACAGACTTTTTTCCTTAAAAAGAAGATCAGTATTCTTTGATGTCTTCAAACACCAGCTGACCTTCTGAGATCCCTCAAGGAGGCAGTCCGGAATATTTATGCAGGTTCTTGTATTTTCCCATTGTCCCTTATAAATTTTTGGCATTGTTGATTCAACATGTGACTTCTAAAATCCTAATATTTTCTACTATATTTTATAATAATGAATATTATGCTTGAGTTTCTAGATATACAAGCTATGAAGCCCTTTAAGCCAATTTGGCAAAAGATAACAAAAATCACAAATTATATTTTTCTTTATATTTTGAAGAAATCTATCTCCTTTCAAAACTATCTTCTCTTCACCCTCATTTTTAGTCTCCCTTTCATGCAGGTGTAACATTAAAATCCTCTTTCTTGGTATTGCAGGGGCAATTCTGTGTGAAGGGTACTACTCAAGTACCAATTTCACCTTGAAAATGTCATAAAATATATATTTTGTTTCTATGCAATTAATTCTCAACATTGACAGTATGCCATCAGGAAAGTCACTCTCCACATGTACTAAGAAAGTGACTCACTTTATCTCTAGCTAAACACCTGGAGGGATGCCTACCAGCTAGCCATGAAAAGAGAAGAAATAATCACATTTGGTAATTCCTAAGTGTGATTTTCCTCCCTTAATTATGTTTCTTCTTACCAATTTTTCTAATAACAATAATGGGGAGGGGGAAGAGAATCTGAAATGCATAAAGGATGGTTTCTTTAAAAATAAATTATGTGATGCTATTGGAGGGAAGGAAACCTTTATTCCCACATAGATACAACCTCTAAATTCCTTACAAAATAATTTAAGCTATTACTGTAGTCACATTCCTATTTTAAATTCTGCTATCACCAGTCCTATGTATAAATATATGTTTATTTTTAAATGTTAAAACTGCTGGGGAAAGATAAATATTTCACACTTCAAAGCGTAAGTTTTAAATCAGCAATTTCCTGGCATTGATGTTCAGTAAATACAAATGTTAAAAGTCCACTAATTGAAACAGAATGAGCACAGCAAAATGAGGTAGGGTAAAGCAATTACCTAAGAGTAACGTGAATCAAATAAACTGAGGGACCAAACCTACACTTGAGTTTAGCCATTGTTACTTTTTAAACTAATTATTCAAAAAGCATGATTCCAATGGAATATATCTCTTGCAATTTTATAGAACACAGAGTTTGACATTTTTTTGTTGTCCAGAGCCATAGAGAAAAATACTGCATAGCTCTATCATTTCAACCAAATAACATTCTCATCTACTGGCCACATCTACGCTATATCTGCATTAATATGCATAATTTGGACAACTTATTCACCAACACGGGATTTATTCAGAGAATAAAATGGTTATGATGACAAGAAAAACAATGCTTTATCTTCCATCTCTTGAACTTAAAGAAATTAAGAGTAGAGGAAATTTACCATTTGACACGGTCTTTAAACAGAATGTTGAACCAAGTTCTAGTTTAAATATGGTGATGTATGCTTATGTCTATAAGAGATAATGCTATTTAAGATTGTCCTCTGCTGAACTATGACAACATCAGGCATATTATTGGATGACAGATCATTTATGTTAATTCTAAAAACCCATTTAGTATTGTAAATAGCATCTCCTAAATTGGTCCTACATGATTAAAGTAAGTATAGCCACAATCAGAAGAAGTAATGCTAGAAAAATAAATTCTACCAAACTACTTTAAAACTTATTTCACATTAGCAAATGATATCTTTTCCCCCTAGTCCTCAGGAAGTATATAATATACCATATAGTAATGTAGTGTAGACATTTCCCAGCTTAAACTGTATTACTCTAACCATAATTAGCCAAGTATCTTTTAAAAATGTTAGTGCTATATATGCTTTTATATAGATAAAATCTATATAGATTTATATAAAAATATAATCCCATAAAGACATTTCTCATAAATACATGCATTCTAGTAAATTATGAGAAACACTAACATTTTGGCTGTTTCTTCAGCCTTCTGTATGAACTTAATGCAAATGCCTGTCTATGCATCCAGCTGTATGCAATTAAGAATTTTGAGAATTTTCTTAAAAAAAAACTGCAGTAATTGGTAAAAGTCCAACATGTTGCAGCATTAAAATATGTGTTCAAGAATATTACAATATATGTCAAGGATATTTATTGCAGCATTGTCTATTTTAGCAAAAATTGAATACTTCCTAAATGCCTATCAACAGGTAAAATCAATTATGGTCCATTAATTCATTAAAATACTTTGCAGCCATTAAAATAAATAAGATAGGTAAGTTATTTTTAATGAAGAATATTCTGCAAGACATATTTAAAGTGAAACAAGGCACATACACTACACTAGTGGATAGCAGTTCTCATTTGTGTAGTATGTAAAAATCATTCATACGCATATGCATAAATGCTGGTACATGAATTGGTGGGGGGTGGGAGTGCAGAGAGCTACTAACAGCAGTTCTCTGTAGTAAGAGATCGTTGTGACCAGTGAAGAGAGTCCGTGAAGAAGACACTGACTTTCCATTTCATGCTTTGCTGGTGGTGTTTAGATGTTCACATATATCTTTTACTTTTAATATAGCTGGTATTATATTTGGTACTGACATTATGGGTCATTTTATTATCTTCATTGTTCTAAACCCCAAAATAATGTTCTTTGTCATAGAAAGTAGGGCCATTAAAAAGGGAAGGGAGTGAGTGGAGATGGGACAGGGTATGGGGGGCTAAAAGGTGATGGGGAAAAAATAAAGTAAAAAGAAAAAGAAATACAACCAAAGCCTTGTAAGAAAATTTTTAAAAAATTAGTTAACTCATTCATTTAATTCAACAATAATTATTTTCTAAACATGAACTGTAGAGACCACTTATTTACTAGTGTGGACTGGTCTGAGAATACAGATGGTCAACGAAGCTTCCTCTAACTGAGTAGAGTAAATGTATGGCCTTTTTTGTTCTGATCAAAGAAAAATGAATCTCAAAAGGGTTCACAAATTGTGATTTCTCAAAAGGGTATCACATGCCATACATTGCATGTATGTGCATCGTTCTGAGGAAGGGGTTTATAGCTTCAATCTGATTAGAAAAGTATCCATTATTAATATTAACACTTACTGAATTTTTTAAGATGTGTGAGATATCGCAGTAAGTGTTTGGAACTGCTTATACCATTTGATCCTCAAAACAATCCAATAAAATAGGTTTTATCATTATATACCTTTATATGAAGGAAGAAGTTTGATGGACCATTAGTATGTAACTCCCTCTAAGTCACAAACAAACACCATCCTATAATGCACATCTTTATATTTCATAGGAAGTATTGGGGAAATAAGAGTATATTATTTACATGTGTTGAAAATTACTCTGTCACAACAAATCATTTATGTTCCTAAAATTCTTCAGTTTTGTTTTTGCTTAGACAAAATGACAGAGGCCAGAGCTGGCTGTACTTGGTGTAGCTAAGTCGATTCTCCAGTACCTGCCTATCTCACCCATCCACCAGATGGAGTAGTAGAATTTAGTGATTAGTTTTAGAAATCAACCTATTTGCCTTTCTCTGTCTGACTTATTTCATTTAGCATAATACCATCTAGGTCTATCCATGTTGTCACAAAAGGTTAGATTTCTTTCTCTTTTTTGAGGGCAAAGTTTTATTTTATTGGTAGGAAATTGTTAAATTCATTCCTCTGTAAAATACAGTAATCTGACCTTTTATGTGAAGAGAGACAAATATCTAATTCAATAATACTGCTTGACATCAAATAATTGAATTGATCAAATATTTCAGCGAAGACAGTTTTATGCTTGGTGTTGGTTTTGGATGGTGTCTGCACTTGAAAATCTTTTTCATGTTAATTCAGTATGTCATTGATGCCTCTTTTGGGGGTTTTATTTTATTGAATTAATTGAGGTGACATTTTTTAACAAAATTATATAGGTTTCAGGTATACAATTCTATAATACATCATCTGTATATTGTATTGTGTGTTCACTGCCCAAGTCAAGACTCCTGCTATCACCATTTATTTCCCTATCCCCCCTTTACCCTTTCCTACCTCCCCTTACCCCCCTTTCCCTCTGGTAATCACCATGCTGTTGTCCCTCTAAGAGGGATTTTGTTTTTGTTTTTGTTTTTCTTAATCCCCTCAATTTTTTCAGCCAGGCCCCCAAACTCCTTCCCTCTGACAGCTGTCAGTCTCTTCTCTGTATCTATAACTCTGTTTTTATTTTCTTTGCTTATTTTGCTTTAGATTTCACATAAGTGAAATCATGTGGTATTTGTCTTTCTCTGACTGGTTTATTTCATTTAGCATAGTACTCTCCAGGTTCATTCATGCTGTCCCAAAGGGTAAGAAATCTTTCTTCTTTACAGCCATGTGTAAGTGTACCACAGCTTCTTTTTTATCCACTCATTTATGGGCTGTTTCCAGATCTTAGCTATTGTAAATTGTGCTGCAATGAAGATAGGGATGCATATATTCTTTTGAATGTCCATATGATTAAATTTATATATGGAATCTAATGAACAAAATAAATAAACAAAATAGAAATAGACTAATAGGTACAGAGAATAGACTGATAGCTGTCAGAGGAGAGAGGGATTTGTGGGCTGTGTGAAAAAGGTCAAGGGATTAAGAAATACAAATTGGTAGTTACAGAATAGCTATAGTAATGTAGATTACAGCATAGAGAATATAGTCAACAATATAGAGAGAAATATGTGTGGTGCCAGGTGGGTACATGAAGCAATGGGAGAGGGGGAACCACTCTATAAAGTATATGATTTTCTAACTGCTTTTTTGTACATCTCAAACTAATACAGAATAATACTGAATGTAATTGAAAAAAAATTTTTAATTAATTTAAAAAATCAAGCAATTTGCCTACTCACACAAAGTTCTAGTTAAACTCTGCTAGGAGAACAAGTTCCAGAGGTTTGAAAGCAGGAAGGCTACAGTAAGTTGTCATCTAGTTGTAGCTCCTCTACTTGTTCTTTCCCTTTAAAATAAAAACATTCTCTTTAAAAAAGAATAAGGTTCCTATCCCTATACATACAACTTTAAGATAAATAACAAGTGATAGTATATTTTCACTATAGGTTGAAGCTTGAAGGTACAGTAAGGCTAATTAATGAAGAGAGTAAATGTAATAGAAAATTTCATTCTACATTCCTATGTAATCCAGCTAAATACAACTTCTCTATATAAGTAATTTTAACATAAATGAGGGTAGACTGAAAATCCATTCACTTATTTTAGAAGACAGTGTGATATGTATTTTTAAATCTGTTTTTATCTTTTTTTATAACTTTTGATACCTGAGAGGGTAGAAACATTATTTCTTTAGATTTTTTAAATGCATTAGTGAAAGTAGGTTAGATCAATTAGAAGATGTACAAATATCACCTGGCATTTGTAAATTTCATTTTACCAAAAGGAATTATGCATTTAATATTAAACAGTGAAACTTCAGTGAAGTCCTTTTAGTTAAATTCTGCCAGTATCTACATTGTGCAGAATTAATTTCCATCATCACCTTAAAGATAAGCTAGTGACTCAAATCAAATGAATCACTCAGTCTTATTTACCATTTTTGAAAATTATTGCTCAAACTAGGAAAATTAAATCCTATAAAAGAAAGGTGATAATGTGAGTCACTTTGATTTTTTTTTTTTTTTGGTTAGATTTTATCTAGGAGACAAAGCTTTGCTTATCAGCCAGTCTTCTATTTTCCTGATTGCAATCTCATTTCACTTGCCCTTGATAAGACCTGTTTGCAGTGACCTCCAGCTTGTTAAATATTCAGCAGAAAGTTTATGGACTTTCCCATAACCTTGATTAAAAGCCTTTTGGGAAACTAAATGCTGAAACAAGAAGTTTATTTGAAAAGCAACTTGAGTGCTCCATGCTGATTTCTGTTTCACTAATAGTACTTATAATCTGCAGTCACTGGCATAAAAGGAGGCCAGAGGTAAAATATGGAAAAGTAACCTTTCTCTTCTTATGAGTTACTGTAGTAGCAGACTAAATGAGGTATTTACAACTTGATTTAACAACCAGAAATGATTTATTTTTACACTCAAAGGAGGAGTGCATGAAATGACTTACAAATTTGCATTCTACAAAATAAATAGCAAGTATATATCTCACACATACTCTGTATACACATATAAACAGATACTCAGGTACTCAAATACATACAACTCATGATGTTTTAAACCAAAATAAACAAGGTATTTATAAAATTTAAAGTTGAATACCTTGTAGAAATTAATAATTCACACCCATTTGAGTTAATATAAAACCCAGGAAAATTTCTAAGTTATAAGGAAGCTCCATTGTCTCAGGATAAATGGTAATCCTCTGCTAAAATGTCTGAGTAAGTCATCTTTATCTTAAATTGGACAAAAATGGACTTGTTCTTTATTAGTGACTTTATGGTTTGTCATTTCTTCATTGTATAATTTTGTTCTGGCAGCTCTCCATTATTAGTAACTCTAGAGGCATTGTTGTAAAATTTCCTGGATTTAAATACACTTTTCACCTTTAATTAGAATCTATGAAAATCTAGTACATTTAGTTTTCAATCTGCTCTCCTTTGAGTCTGTTTTGTTTTGTTTTATGTATAAAATAAGTTACTAAAATTATTCAACATAATCAGATCAATTGTGGCCTTCAATGCTTAGATTGCAAAAGGTAATCTAGGAGCACAAATAAATTTAATTCTTATATAACACTTAAAAAATAGAAGTTAATATCATAGTTTGATCTTCTTAATGTATATTTTAACTATAATTTTTATTTCCATTATTTCTCCTTTTAAAAATAAGCTTCCTATCCAATGAATTTATTTCTTACATTATTTATAAATAATCTTTGCCAGGTCAAGTTTTTAATGTAAAACCTGTCATTCATTTTTGATTGAATCATAAAATAAGCAGAAGAGAATATTTGCAGATGATGGGATTTAAGGAATTATTTGTATTTTTAAAAGTCCTATAAAATATTCACTTTGGGAAGATTGCATAGTTTTAGGAATTTATCCATTGCTTCTAGATTGTCCAATTTTTTGGCATGTAGTTGTTTGTAATATTTTCTTATAATCTTTTGTATTACTGTGGTGTCTGCAGAATCAAGAAGAATCAGAAAATCTGAAAACACAGGTTATAACTACTGAAATCAAAACAGTAATAAAAAAACTTCCAGCAAACAAAAGTCTTGGACCAGATGTCTTCACAGGTGAATTTTACCAAACATTCAAAGAACTGAAACCTATCCTTCTCAAACTATTCCAAACATTTCAGGAAAAGAGAAGACTCCCAAAGCTCATTTTATGAGACCAACATTATCTTAATTCCAAAACCAGATAAAGACATTATAAAGAAATAAATCATAGGCCAATGTCCCTGATTAAAATAGGTACAAAAGTCCTTAACAAAAGCTTTAGCAAACCTCATTCAACAATACATTTAAAAGATCATATACCAAGATCAAGTGGGATTTATTCCCAAGGATTCAAAGTTGGTGCAGTATCAAGAAATCAATTAATGTGATACATCACATAGATAAAATGAAAGTTAAAAAACTGCATGATCATATCAATAGATGCAGAAAAGGCATTTGATAAAATCCAGCACCCATTTATGAGAAAAACTCTCAGTAAAGTGGGAATAGAGGGAATATACTTCAACATAATAAAGGCCATATGCGACAAGCCCACACCCAACATCATACAGGGAAGAACTAAAAGCATTTCTCTTAAGATCAAGAACAAGACAGAGGTATCCATTTTCACCACTCTTATTCAACATAGTACTGGAAGTCTTAGCTACAGCCATCAGACAGGAAGAAGAAATAAAAGGCATCCTAATAGTAAAGGAAGAAGTAAAACTGTCAAATTATTGGCAGATGACATAATACTGTATACAGAGAACCCAAAGACTCCACCAAAAACTACTAGACCTGATAAATGAATTCAGGAAAGTAACAGGATTCAAAAATTGGTTGCATTTTTATACAGCAATAATGAACCGTTAGAAAGGAAACTAAGAAAATAATCCCATTTACAACTGAATCAAAAATAAAATACCTAGGAATAAATTTAATCAAGGAAGTAAAAGACTTGTACTCAGGAAATTATAAGATCTTAAAGAAAGAAATCAAAGAAGATACAAATAAATGGAAGCATATACCATGTTGATGGACAGGAATAATTAATATCATTAAAATGTCCACACTACCCAAAGCAATCTACAGATTCAAGGTAATTTTATCAAAATACCAATGGCATATTTCACAGAACTAGAACAAATAATCAAAAAAATTATATGGAACCACACACACAAAAAAGTCTTACAGAATATCACTCAGTGGTCATTCTTATAAGTAATGTTGACATCAGAAGTATGCCATAATCTCAGAGAAAAAGTGACTTTATTGTTTAATATTGAGCTATTAGGAAATAATGACAGTCTAGCTAAAATTCTATAGTACAAATTAAAAGTAAAAGATTATATCAAGCTAATTTTTCTTCACAAATTAAAAAAAATTACTATCATGAAGATCACCATCATTTTCATAGAAAATTTCAAATTGTCTTGGGCTTTCAACATGATAACTACCCTAACTTAGATGAAAGTTCCAAAACCTTTAAGTTCATAAATTATAAATAATCCATTAAACCAAAGTGATGACAATGAGAGTGCCCTCTGTATTCTGTATTAAGTTTTTGTATGGTAAGCATTAAGGGTATCAAAAATTGTTTTTGAAACTCTTTCAAGACTGCAACAGATAATCATCATATTAATGATCTTAGAACAAAATATGAGTTCTTGTAGTATACTGTATATATTTCTTAGAAACTATATTTTAATGGGTTTAAGATATATTAAGGTGATTTGATTTCAGGGATCTCAGATATGTAATATAAGTATTTAACATAGCATTTCCATAGGATCTTAAGAACTTTATGGATCATTCCAGAAATAACATAAAATACACATTATTGGAAAAATATATATGTGTGTGTATTTTCATTGTATAAATAGATTGCCTAATTGCTCCCAAAGAGAGACTATGTTTACATAAGGGTACTCATTACCTTCTCTTACCTGTACTATATCCTCTAACAAAAATACAATCATTAAATATTATCACTAAGCCTGTGCTGAGCGAAGCAAGTCTTTTCATACTACTGTATATTAAAAAAAGAAAGATGCAATTAACTTGGTCTTTATCTACATACACCCTCACTTCCCACTGCTAATGAAATCTAATGAAATAATCATCTCTTTTCACCAACTCACAGGTGGGAGGTAAGGCTCATCATTAACCCATAAAAAGCATAAGCCCTCAGAGCATTCACAGGGAGAAAAATGCTTCATCCTAACATTTGGCAAGATGATATTTTCTTTAACTAATTAAAAAAACTCTGAATGGATATATATATATATATATATATATATATATATATATATATATATATATATATATATATGTACTTTTGGCCAATGATGAAATTGTAAACATATATAAAAGAAGAAATGCAATAGAATCAGTTGAAAATGTATTGTTGATTGTTTTATCTCATATTTCTCTAAAAAGCAATTGTGAGTTTCAGTGTTATTGAGGAAAAATGTAAAAATATCCACAGAAAAAGCCATAAAAAGCTTTAGTTAGGCATTTCTGATAAGATAGTGGACAGTGGTGGAATGGCCTTTTTCATGAGCCAGTTCTATATGGCAGATTACACTTCACCAACAACTCCTCCCTCCATTCTTTCTTTTTTTTTTTTTTTAGTGTCTTTTTGATCATTTTCTTAAAGCTGCACCAGAATGTCAGCTATATTTGTTAATGGATTACATAGTACATAAAAAATAATAGTTATTTTTTGGATCATTTAAGTTACCCTTTAAAATGCTCAAATTTAAAAAGTGAACTTTTCTTAAGTTATAATGATTTTTCTTAGGTAATATTTACTTCAAGCCCCCTGTTTTATCAAAATTCTCTAGGAAATTTTCTACTGTCTCTCCAAACATATATGTGATTCATTTAGTACTTACGAATCACTGACACTGAATTAACATGTATAGTAGAATACTTTCATGCTCTTTTTTAAAAATGTGTTTTACTGCCCAGCCGGCGTGGCTCGGCAGTCGATCATCAACCTGGGATCCAGGATATCCGGGTTCGATTCCCGGTCAGGGCACAGGCCCGGGTTTCGGGCTCGATCCCCAGCAGGGGGCGTGCAGGAGGCAGCCGATCAATGACTCTCTCTCATCATTGATGTTCTTATTTCTCTCTCCCTCTCCCTTCCTCTCTCTGAAATCAATAAAAAAGATATTTAAAAATGTGTTTTACTGCTGCTTGTGATCATTTAAAATATTTTCTTTATTTTCTCTAATACTTCTTAAAGCTATGTCATAGCTATTTGTCGAAGAGAATTTCCTTTGAGGCTTAAACTGAGTAAGATATTCTTGTAGGTATTGAGCTGGTGAGTTTTTAAGTATTCTAAGGTTTTCACCTTCATTTTGAAGTGATTATATTTTTAACACTGCCCATCATTTTGTTAGCTCAAAGAGAAAATTCAGATTCAATCCTTTGGGATGAATAAGAGGTACTAGTAAGAGCTATTATTCAACAGTAACAAATTAAGGTAATATAACGGAAACACAAAGAATTTTTAAATTGCCATTTAGGTGGCATAAATGTTACACATGGGAAAACTGAACCACAAGCCTATCATTTTACAAACATGTGACATAGGCCTAAAAAGAATAACTGACTTCTTCAAGGTGAAAAATATTTATTTACAGAATCTAGACTACATCTCAGTTCCCCTTATCCTGAGCAATGTTCTTTCCACTGAATATGCCATACCAAGTAGATATGTATCTTTTACTTTGATAAAAAAAATTATTCTTTTCTTTAAAAACAGGAAGAATTAATTTAAAGAGAACACTAAGGATTAATTCATGCATCTAAGGGCCATTTACTTTTCCATACAAATGAGTATTTCTTTTAAAAGCCATTTATATATTTGCTTAAAGATGTAGATTCAAGAAAGAGGAGAAAGAATACAAATGAGGCATTATCATTTGATCTACAATAATCTGTCAAACTGCAAATCATTGCTTCAAGAACTCTCAGGCATGTCTAACACTATCTTCATTAGATAATTGCTTGTTGTTAGCACAGGCTGAAGTCTAATAGGGCATTCAACATTCCAGATGTATAGCAGTTTCTTTACTAACCACAATATAAAATACTTTAAAATAAATTTCATTGATTAAAAACATTTTTGCACTCACCTATAATTTTTTTTAGTAAAAAATGGCATCTTTTCATGGAGTTCCTTGCAATAAATCACGTTAAAATATTCCAATAAATGCTTAGTGTCATATAACACAGCCATTGTGCAGAGCATTAAAGACTATACTTATATTTTACAATGAATGCTCTTGTGTTGGAGTAAAAAAATGGGGCTGCCATGTCTATAAAATAAAAACATAATACTAAAGATGGTTTATGTCTCTGAAAATTGTGGGAAGTTATAAAAACGGCAAGTATTCTTTTTATTACTTCTTGTTGAGAGTACGTTAGTTTGGTTTACCTTCAGTATGTTCAATCTTTACCTAGGGAAGGGATATTTATTTGCATTATGCCTACGGAGTGTGAGAGTAAGCTTGATTTACAAATTAGCAATAACATATTCTCAGTCTACCCCTTCTAACAAATCAGTCCATCCACTTACAAAGAAAGTATATCGTCTGAAAATTTAAACACGAACATTTTACTTTTGACTATATGATTATTGCTGCTGCTGCTACTGTTGTTAATATCCTAAATTATTCATGTCTGGAAAAAGTTCTGATGGTTAATTTGAGAATTCAAAAATAAAAAAGTAATTAATATATTTTAAACTGTGTGAAGTTTTAATTCGAATAAGCCACAATGTTGACCAGAACTTGGCTACTTTTAATTTTTACTACAGAATAGAAAAAGCCATAAACTATGAGAGATGAAAAAACATCTGCCTACAATTTCCCTAAGCATCTATATTCAGAAAGCATCATGCATACTAAAAACACAAACCTCCTTTCATTTTATGTCCATTAGACTCGAGGCATAGAGCCTCTTAAAACATACTGGGAGGGGGAGATTAAAGAGGAAGATTGCAAAAAAAATGAATGATGATAATAAAGCAAGATGCAAGAACAAATAATCAGTCGATAATTCTTCACTCTTTCAAACTAAACTAGGATATATTAGTAAGCAATGAGATAAAGAAAGAAATAAAACTCACACATAATCAGCAGTTATCCAATTAAAGTTCCTATCATAGAACACATCTACACTGAATTGCTAAGCAAATATGCTTTCTCAAAACTATTAGGACTTTAACAACAGGACATTTCTTTTTATGGCTCTATAGGCACACACAAAAAACAGATCCTTCTGGATACATGCAAAAGTAGTCAAATAAAACAATCCAGCACCCCACATTCAACAGGAAACATCTCTCTCTTTGCATTTACTTTCGGTGACTTCCTCGGCTTCCCTTATTCACCTTTCTTTATCCCCCATTTTGATAACAGTTCACAGAAATCAAAACATCAACACTAGCAGTGCTCCGGAAGGATTCCTAATCAGCCTGTGTGTAATGGGAAGCATAATGGCTCCATGTGCATCTAAGCTGTTTGCTGACTCAATTACTTGAATCCGCAGCTAGTACTCCACTTTGCTAATGCCCTATCTGTCCTGTTCTCCTGATTCATTTCCTAGAAACGAAGAGCTTGTATATGGCTGCACGCCTAGAATAAAGACAGCACTTATCCTCACCTACGTGACATGGTGACATATAAATGGAATGCATTGCTTTTCTAAATAATCATCATCAAAAATAATATGTTGTGTGAACTTGTATACGCATGTACACATGTGCGTGTATCAAGAGACAGCATGAAAAAATCCTTTTGTTGAAGAATTAAATGAGTACACATGAACCCTTCAGATCTATCTGGAATGCATTTCTATACTTTAGTACAAGATCTGTCCTAAAGTGTTTATCATATATACTCTAGTACAGTAAATTTTGATATATCTTAAAATATAATACAGTGTCCTTTGAGGTTTTATCACAGATCATCATGAGTTATTTTAGTGCCTTAATTCATCATGGCCAATCATTACACTGCTCTCCCTCATCTCTATTTCGGTCAGCCACTCAATGCTTTTGTCCGGATTTTGCTATGCACAGTGTGGTTTCCAGACTAGCAGCGTTGACATCACCTGGACACTTGTTAGAAACGCAGAATCTCAGGTGCCCACATTAGACTACTGGGTTCCCATTTTTTAAAACAAGATTTCCAGGTGGTGTGTGTGTCCGTGAAACTTTGAAAAGTATTGAGTGAGAATATGCAGTATCTCAAGGAAAAATAGCATAAAATGCTGTAAGTATATGTATATACTCAGATATGTGTGCACACACTCCTTTAATACAACAGTGCTATGAGGCAGCTGTTATCATTGCTCTTTTTAAGGGTAGGGAAACTGAGGCACAGGGAACTTAAATATCTTGCCAAATGTCCTATCACTAGTAAGTGGTAGAACTGAGAGTCTAACAAGGCAGTCAGCCCCATCCCATTAGAGTCTTCTCTTCATAACTAATCATTTAACCATGTATATTGCAACAGCAACCAGGCTTACTTTTGTCGATGTGAGACCAAGAAATGAAAGAAGACTAAACATATCTGTACTTCCTGCATCTTAATGAAGCTTTTGTAATCTTATGAGAGTTAAAATTCTTCAATTTCAGAGAAAAGTCTATCGGGGAGTTAGGAAAGCAAAGAAAATCAATGTGTTTTAAAATCAAGGACTCTTAAGCTTTTAGCTTGAATTTGCTACAATGTGTGTTTTTGTGTGTGTGTGTTTTCATTTTGCAAAACTGGTATTGCTGAAACAGCTCTGAAAACTCAGTTTAAAATATGTGATTAATTTCACCTATCCAGTGGTTTTCACTCTCAGCCCTGAAAGCAGTCTGCTTTTATGCCATATTGAGTGATAATGTATAGACAGATTCACTTCAGACTATTGGGCATTATGGAATCTTTCTAGTTGAAAGGGTTTTTTTTACTTAGCCACAGTTCATATCCTTTGAAACCCTGAGGGGATGTTTCAGAGAGTTACGTGGATATTGAATTGGGTTCAGTCTGTTTAAAATGTTTCCCCATGATATTTGGATTTCAGATATTTTAGAAGCTAAGCTGCTCTGCAAAAAGGTAATGGCTAGTTCTTTCAGAATGGAAGACTTAATAGTTCAACACGAAGGCACTTTTAATTGGAATTTCAATATCTGGACTTCATTCTGGTTGAATCCTGAAACTCCAATTTTCTACTTGAATAAAAACAGATATTTGTGTGATGTTTTTCAATATATCCTGTTCTCCTGTCCAATTCAATTCAGAATCAACCCTGGGAGATGGGACTAAACATTAAAAGCCATTAGTATTGCAATGTTTGCAGTAGCTCTAAATTAGTAAAGCTAGCTTTTATAAAAAATTATCTCTGGAAAAGAACAAACAGATGAATATAATACATGACAATCCAACAACTGCCAAGGCCTTTGGTGCATTCATATTTCAAAAATATCTCTGATAAGTAAGTACCGCATCCTTGTAACTAGAGTCTGAATTAAGCAAAGCATCCCTGAATTCCTTGTTAATTTTTAATTTAGTTTTAAAAAGTGAGATTAATTTGCTACATTCTTTAAAACGACTTAACATGTATGGGCCTCTGTAAAATTGATTCCTCCTTCAAATCAAAGCCAAGAAGTATTTCTACATTATGAGGACACAGTTTTCAAAGAGATAGGCAGTGTACAGTTAAACAGATCTCTCAATTAGGAAAGAATTGAGCATTTCTGTTTTGGATTAATTCACATAGATAGATATAAAGAAAACACAGTCTCACCCCAATTCTGGAAAACTATGCCAAGTGAAAGAATTAAGCAAAAACAAACAAATAAACAAACAAACAAAAAAACTCATCGACAGAGACAACAGTATCGTGATTACCAGAGGGAAAAGGGGGTGGGGAGGTCGAAAAAGGTATAAGGGGGATAAATGATGATGGAAGGAAACCTGAGTTGGGGTGGTGAACACACAGTACAATATGCAGATGATGTGTTACAGAATTGTGCACCTGAAACCTATATAATTTTATTAAGCAATGTCACACCAATAAATTTAAAAAAACTAAAAAAAAACCATAGTAAGCCCTGCAACATACCCCAGATGAGCTGAGGAATAAGAGTAGAATCCCCTAAAAGTTGATTTAGTATCATACGTGCTCAGATAATTTTGTGCTGTACAAATAATGCTACTTCTGAGATGAGAAATTATTTTTCTCAAATATATATATATATTTAATTTCTGCATGACTTTCTCAATCCAGAGAATTAGCTTCCATGTTATTAATTTAGGAAAAATGGAAGCTGTCTTCCCCTGAAAGTCTGAACAGAATGCAGCTCCTTCTTCGCTCCTGAACTTACCCTCCTTTCACCTCCAGTTCTAATCATCGTCTATAAAAGACTATTATAATGTTTTACTCCAATCATTTATACTATTGACACAATATTAACTCAGTAGACTTGAGTCTATCAAAAATGCTTCCCTGTTAGTTGTAACTTTATCATTCTGCTAGAAAATTGAAGCAGGGTAGAATGACAGTAATTTAAGAATGGAGAGTCTAGTTTTCAGCAGATTAGATGAGGGATATACAGCGGCGCCTCAGTTCTCGAATATCTCCGTGGAGGAGCATTTTGAGTTACAAACGCTGTAAACTGGGAGAAAACGCTTTAGTTTTCAAACCCACCTCGGAAGTAGAACGTGCCCAGCGGCTCCCGCTCAGGGCAAGATCCTGAGGCCCAACTGTCCGCTGTGGATCCCTCGGTTTCCCAACGTTTCAGAGCTCCAATGGACTCCCGGAGCAGATCCCATTAGAAAACCGAGGCACTACCATATTTGCATATGCATTCTTTGTTTCTCCTCCTTGATATCCTTTTTATATTCTTTTCAAAATATTCAGAGGAAATTTACCATCTATAATTTATTTTAATTCTAACTGCTTTGTAAGTAGTACAATTAAATAAATAAATAAATAATAAATAAATAAGTAAATAAATAATAATAAATAACATTATTTATGTTAGATAACAATAGTAAAAACTAGCTAGCTTTCCTGATATAATGATCATTAACATTCAGCATGATTGTCATTATCCCTATAAAACTTTCACTGGTTAAGGCTCATAGTAATTTTAGAAAGCAGCATTCTGTGTTGCTCACATTGCCTTTACAACTGTAGAATATTCTAAAGAAAAACGTTTTTTTACTTTTAATATAGGACCTCATCCCATTTTGCCAATATGGATATAATAAAACAACGTTCCCCATTTGTTCTCTGTATCTATGAGTTTGTTCCTAGTTTGTTTGTTCATATATTTTGCTTTTTAGATTCCATATATAAATGAAATAAAATGATGGGTGATCAATTCTAAAGTATGTAAATGTCTAACCACTAAATTGTTTTCCTGAAACTAATACAATATGTATGTCAATTCTAATTGAAAACTAAATTCTAAAAAAAGACTATAAAAAATCCCCCCAAATCAACATTCCCCTTGAGGGAAGGTATATATTTAAATTTTATACTTGTCTATTCTTAACAAATTGATTTATTGATTGCAAAAGGTAGCTGCTTATCAACATTAATGACTGATTTAGCTTAGAATATGATAAACATCAAATCTTGATTTAAGACATTAAGTTATTTCTTAAAAGGGCTAAATCTCAGTTCTCTTATTTGCATAATGAAGGATTTTGACTAGATGGCGTCAAGGTCCCTTAGAGCTTTAAAATTAAAGACTGTATAAAAGGCGACACCTTAACAAGTTACAAAATTATGCCCGGCTGGGGTGGCTCAGCGGTTGAGCGTCGACCTGGGATCCAGGCGATCTCTGTTCGATTCCCGGTCAGGGCACAGGCCCGGGTTGCGGGCTCGATCAATGACTCTATCATCATTGATGTTTCTCTCTCTCTCCCTCTCCTTTCCTCTCTCTGAAATCAATAAAGATATATTAAAAAAAAAAAAAAAAAAAAAAAAGAAAGGAAGAAAAAAAAAAAACCCACAAAAAAACAAGTTACAAAATTAGAACCCTAGAAGGGGCATTACAGATCAGTATAAATCCCTCATTTTATAGCTAAGGAAAAGAAGACACAACGAACTTAAAAGGCCTTTGCAAGGCCACACAGCCAGTTAATTGCAGTGTCTGGATTAGAGCCCTGTCATAGGCAAAATGATGGCCTAAAAGAGATGATCTGCTATTGTCTGTGGTAAGGATATTTTATGAATAGATTACAAATTGATGTGTTACAACAAAATTATTAGTTAGCATACACATTTTTAAAAGTATGGTTTAAACAGATACTCAAAATTAATATTTGTAATCACCTTTTTTCTCAAGAGCTATACCAATTACAGGAGAAAAAATTTCTGAACAAAAAACCCCCACAACTTTTAAAGGGTAATCTCATGTACACTATTTAGAAGACCTTTTTATATAACCTACAAATTTTTCTGCTATAATTTTGATAAAAAATGGAGTGCCAGACAAAGATTGTGTACTTTATTTTCATTTCAATGAAACTTAAACATTACTAAGATTACTGATTAAAATGAGGGAAATTGGATTCAGCAAACACTGTCATTTCTATTCTCTACTGGGTATCTTCAACATTCAAAAAGATATGTATTAACAAAATGCAGAAATCCTGGTAGGACTGTCTATAGTTATTCATTATTTAATGAATTCTTTGATACTCACTAGTTGTTGAGTGTTCTGTCGATGAAAGAAATTATGAAAGTTGCAAGTTACTGTACAATCTAACAGTGTAATTGAAAGAAAATATATTACTATATTGTTCTTCATTCATTAAAATATGTAAATTATTTTAAAACAAGGAATTGGAATGCAACTAATGTTACTAAATATTCCAAGTCACCCAAAAGTGCATCTTTCATGACTGATTACATTATTTTTCAAAGAACTACAAAAAGGAGCAAATGGCACAGTTTTATTGTATGGGTGAAGAAAAGTGAGGAGTGAGAGTTAGATAAAAGAAGCAGACGAAAGACAGAAGAAGGTCAAAAAGAAAACTGCCTCGGGGCTCATAAATAATAGAAATATAAATGTCAAATGAACTTTATTATATGGTGTAGGTAGCCTAATAAAAATTTGGAAGTAAAGAAAGGGTTATTGTGAAGAGAAGGCCACCTATTTTGTCACTGAAGGCGGTTATTCAAGTTTACTGACATTCCAGACCTTATGGCATTGGCTTTCAACTGCCAGCTTGTGCCAAGTTCCTAGTGCTTGTCATTTTCAAACAGAAAGGACAACATAAGAGATTGCTTTGCTTAGAGTGCCCTGCTTTTGACTGATAAACCTCTATCTAATCCATATTAGATTTAAGATACTAAAGATAGTCATCTTAGAGGCTGTCACCCAAATGGAATCCTGTAAATGTCGTCAAGTTTCCAACTTTAGATATACTTCTCATTTTGATCCATGACTTTGTGAGTTTTTCTTTAGATTATCTCTAGTATAAATCCTTCATTGCCTTCACAAAGCCTAGATACTGCAAATTATAAGTCATTTTTCAATTGGTCTGTGCTGTGATTGCATTTCCTGTATAGGAAAGTTGGATATGATAGGATGGGATTGTAAGATTTGTTTCACCCATTTTCTTATTATGATATATTTTTTTAAACTTTCATAAGCTTGAATAGAGTAAAACCGCCTTTGCAAAAGCATGTCAGTTTAAGTGATAAAATTAATATATATTACAGAGCATCTGCCACTAGATCACTGTTTATATCTGCCTAAGCTCGTTTAGTACACAAACTACTATCAAGTGTGCCTTATTCTTTCCCAAGCAATGGCAGACAGCTGAACTCTTGGGTAAAACCATTCTTTGTAATCTATTTATATACACTTTTATTTATATAACACATCAAGGACTAAAATAAACTGGTAGTCACAGACACTATTCATGACTGCAATGATTTTCCTTTGAGAATGAAAAAAGATGATTTTGATATTATTGTTAGTTTAAGAAATATTACTCTAAGTGAAGAAGGTTTTTTTATTTCAATAAAAGGATAAAGCTATATGTCATTGTCCCTCTGCAAGGCAATGAAAATTGACAGGCATTTGTCTTATTCCTCCAAAATCCAGGACCACTGAGTCCAGTCCCTTTCACCAAGTGGGACATAGTAGAATTGATAATAGGTGATATTTCTCCTGAGAAGTACTGATTAATTTTTCTTTCAATACGTAACTTCAGTTTTGCTGAGCTGATTCAAATTATTTACTTAATTATTTCACTCCCACCACCTGCATGGACTGACACTACATTACAGGCTAAGAATGAATATAGTTTTAGGAAGCTATCTTTCAAATACATAGCCAGCAGAGACAGAAAAGACCTGGGTGGATAATTAATTATTAAAAAGCATAATTTCTCTTCCTTAGGTTAAATGCTTTTCCCATTTATTTCACATAACAATGTTAACAAAGTGATGGCCTTCACTTTTCTTTTTGTTGTAATGTAGGAATTGATGTGTGGGCTCCCATAAAAAATACATTTTAAAGAAATATAGAGGGCTTATGAAGTCAAGTATCCTGGGTATTTGGCAACAAAAATACCTAATTAACAGTTATATAGGCAAAACTTGTTAAACTGCGGATTTAGATAATTTTCTGTGGCATCTGCAAGAGTAAGCACAACCATCTCCATAAAACATATAAACCATTATTAATTTTTAACAAGCTGAATGGTATTTTCTTGTTGAATTTTTCAGATGAATAATTGACAATGTACATGTATATAAAAATTTGCCTGGAAAAATATTTGGACAGTTTTATTTTGCCTTCAGATATCTGACCCTAATGTTCCTAATTATGAAAGGTGCAATTTTAATGATCCATTATTAGGCAATTCTTTTAAAGTTTCATAGTTTTATTTTTTTATTATTATTATGTTTAATATATCTTTATTGATTTCTGAGAGAGTAAGGGAGAGGGAGAGAGAGAGATAGAAACATCAATGATGAATCATTGATTGGCTGCCTCCTGCATGCCCCCTGCTGGGGATCAAGCCCGTAACCCGGGCCTGTGTCCTGACCAGGAATTGAACCGCAATCTCCTGGATTCTAGGTTGATGCTCAACCACTGAGCCACACAGGCCAGGCTCATCGTTTTCCTTTTAATTTTACCAATTGTCTACATTCAGAATTAGATATTTAACTAATCAAACGTTTAACTAATAATTACTCTAATATTATTCATGCCAACAGTCTCAGCAGACCAAGACAAAATTTGGCATTTCTCTGAGTAGTATCCTAGTCAATCAAACTGGTCTTCCACTTTTTATAACATGTAATTAGATTACTGGTAAGGATCAATCAAAGTGTGTAGCCAGGGAAAGATTAATTACTTCCTTTTTGTGAATTAATTAGTACCATATTAGAGCGCTAAGCAAACCTGATCTAGCGAAAGAAAAATGAATGTCAAAGACATGTTAACTTGAGATATAGTTTAGCAGAGAGATTTGTCATTTTTACATTAATGAAAAAATATATTCCTCCTTATTTTAAATGTTGAACTTCCTTAGTCCTAAATACTCTTGGATAACTATTTTTTTTTTCTTTTGTATCATAGAAACTTGTAATGTGAAAAAAGGCATTAACATTTTTTAAAAGGTGATGAAATTTTACACATAAGTATTGTTACTTTAAGCTCAAATTTTAGATATTAGATCAGCTGTAACATTTTCAGATAGAGTGACTTCATGTGTGAAATGACCATATCCAGGGAAAGGTTTTAAAAAATGCAGATGCTATAACTTTGGCAGTCAAAGAAAATTAAAACACTGATTAAACTAGGACCTTTTCCCCCTTCACTTAAGAGAATTCTCTCTGAAAATGAACTGACTTACTGCTGGTAAACTGAAGACTGACTTGAATCTCATAAAAGACATTCTATTTTACCATTTTTCTTCCAAAGAAACATGAATGTTATCTATGATCATTCAAATTATAATATGCCAGTAGATTTTTAGAAATTTAGAAGGTACCTTTTTCTCTCTAACTCACCCATAGTGAGTGAGTAGCAATGCATTTTCTATTTAAGAGAAAACACACACACATATCTGAATTCATATATATGAACTAGTCAAAAATCTCTGAAATTTAGCATGTAGACCTTAGCTAATATTTGCATGTGTGTCAGAACTTATCCTGAATTATAATATCAGAGCAATGTTTTAAAAAAGAAAGTTGGAAAGCATTAACTCTTCTCTTCATAAATTATATTTTATCTAATGCTACTTATAAACAAGTAGATATGAATATTGAGCCATATGTAGTTTAGTGTGTTTAGAGTATTCCCAAGAGGATCACACTGACCTAAAATCTCTCAATTAATACTACATCTTGATATATAAAATTCCTAGCAGTACACAGTCACACCCTGTTCTCTACTAGGGCCACACCTTTGTGTGTCTCCACAAAAGCCTTTGAAAATGCAAGACACGACCTGTTAGAGTATCCACAGTAACCCAGAATCGACCAATAATGCTATTTATGAATTGGACTTCTGTTTGTTTGTTTCTACCAAAATAACTAGCTTCGAAGAACAAGGTCCCTTGGAAATGGTACACATTATTTGATGGAGTGATAGTGGGAGGGAAGCTCTGGAACAGAGGCTGTTAGCCAAGAAAGACAAAATTTCAGAATGGCATTAAGTGACTCATGCAAAGGCTAAAGTCAGAAGATTGCAATTGTGAAATTTAAAAATTCAAAACGCTTTCAAATGAAATTAAACAAAATGTTTTATTAAACTTTTCTCCTAAAAGAGAAATAATTGGATTGCATTTGCTTGTTTCTTTATCTTAAAAAGGAAAGTTAAGATTCTTGGCAAAAGACTTGCAAGAATGGATAGCATAATTTATTCATCTAATCAGCACATATTTATCAACCTGGGAACTATAGATTAAAGTATTAATAAATCCCTTTAGCGCATTTTGGGGAAAATCTTATTCATAAAAGTTGTATTTCAGTTTTTGTGAAGTTACAAGGAATTTTCACAAATATTTTGGGTAATTCATTAGCAGAAAAGAAAGTAGATTGAGGATATAATGCATTTCAAAATATGAAATGGGATCTGCATAAATTAATTCCATTGCTTAAGGACAGCATTTATTTCCTCCAGCAGTTTACATTCCTATTTGTGGTGCTATTGACTAACACTGCACAGTTTATTGGCAGCTGCTCCATATCACAAAACCCATTATTATGTACTATTTCAGAGCTATAGAGTTTCTTTTTTGAAGGATCAATGTACCTTATCATCTGTATTAGCCTAAAGAGATTATTTTGCTATGGCAAATTTTGCATCACCTATTTTTTTCTTTTTAATCAAAACAAAACGCACACATGTACTTTGTTAAAAATCTCACTAGTATGCCATTTTAAGATAATACAACTTCTCTAAAGTGAAGTATTGTGTTTCTTGCACTTGTAATAATAAGTTCTTTTATTGTCCAAAATGGAACACTTAATCAATAAATTCTTTTGGAACATGGTTTAGAGGGAAGTTCCAGGTCTAATGAGAGAGTAAGTAGTTAATATTACAGTAAAAATAAACTTTTATCATTGAGCCATTAATATTGTTAGACATATACAGAAATGGACATTAATTTTTAATTATCTCTACCCGTTGCATAAGCTTATTAAATTAGCAAAAATATATTATTTGTATTACTATTATTATTGCCTCCAGCCATCCCAATTTTAAAATAAAGTCTAATTAATAAAGAACTTTGTTAACTTACATTTTGTCATTGCCTCATTTTTTAATTATGAACAAAATATTTAACGATCAAAATCATATTGTTAATCTGATCAGAGGAAAGAAATGTTTAGTCCCTAGTAGAAACAAACAAAAAATGCAGCTCTTAAGTATGTTAGCTCATACATTGTTGCTAACACTTGCATTCTTAACTATAAATAAAATCCGGTCCTGTAAATAACTCTTTGAGTATTTTGAAAACAGCCACTTATTATTATATATAATTTATTATATGTAATTAGGATCAATAAACTTGTATTGAATTTTTTACAAAATATCTTTATTGTTGAAAGTATTACAGGCCTCCCTTTTCCCCCCATTGACCCCTTCCTCTCCACTCCAGTTTCCTAAATATGTACTGAATTTTAAAGATTTCATAATTTCTAACACATACCAATTCTGCACCTGTTACTATCAATAATATCCCACCTTAGTCTCATTCAGTTGGAAAGTTTATTTTAGGGCGAGATCCACACTGTGGATGCTTACTCTGTTTACTCTTTCATTGTTGCTATGCAATTCTATGCAATTGCATTGTTGCTATGCAGTTCCTTTGCCTATGGCATAGGCAAAAGAATCAACTCTCTAGTTTATAGAAATGATGCTCATTTCAACTCTATATTCTTATCTGTTAAGTGGGAACTGATATGCTTACAATTAAAATAATAATTTATGGAGTAAAAAAGAGCAAGGACACCTTCTTTAATGTATATTTGTTACTTATGACCGTATTGTTATTAGAGATTGACTCAGATTATTTTAGCAGCAGATACAGTCACAACTTTGTATTTTTACAAGAAATCATTATGTCCTCTTGGACATAGTAAATGAAAGGCAGAAGAGTGTTGCATGTTATAGAATTTGTCATCCTCAGAGCAAAGAGTCATAAATTATTCTAAGTATAAAATTGAATACAGGCATCACAAATGTTTAGGATTTTCTGAATTT
Organism: Miniopterus schreibersii; assembly: GCF_964146895.1. NCBI lineage: Eukaryota > Metazoa > Chordata > Mammalia > Chiroptera > Miniopteridae > Miniopterus > Miniopterus schreibersii. The sequence continues at coordinate 35,524,581 of NC_138104.1, forward strand.
GGTGACTAAAGTCTCTAAAGTGTTTATATTGAAACACCTTTAATATCCAATGTCTACTCTTGTAGAGAGAAAAAGGTTGATGTTATGCTGTCATTGGTTCTGTATGTTTAGTATTAGATTACATTGTAATGTTCAACCAATTGATTTCCTTTATTTTTGGTGTTTCAAAAATAAAGGATTAAGACACAATGATGGGGAAGCCATTTTTTTTTTATCTCACTCATATGTGGAATCTAATGAACAAAATAAACTGGGGAAGCCATTTTGTTCTCAGATCTAGATGCTTTGTTTAAAGTATGCACTATACAAACCTTAATGCTCAAAATAGCTTTTCAAAATTTCTATTTTATATTAATTTATTTTATATGTTTATGCTCAGTACTTGGTCTCTTTTTTTCCATATTGGTTTATACCTATGTCTCTTCTCTAGCACATATATGGTATGCTCTTTTGTATCCATACACTTCATGTATAAAAACATATCTGGAGCAAATTATAATATTTAGAACTCAATCTTTTGAGATATGTATAACCTTACCAAATTTTGTATTTCCTAAAATTATCAGGAAGCTGGATGTTTAATACATGTTAAAGGTAATAAATTTAATGAAGTTCTGTATTTAGTATCAGCTTCATGATCCTTTTTAAGAATTCAACATCTTTGGATTCTGTAAAATATAGCCTTTTATGCCTTCAGTCTGAAGAAAATACTGAATTTCTGTAAAATATAGCCTTTTACGCCTTTAGTCTAGAGAAAAAATCTGAATATCTTTCTAAACACTAACATGGCATAAGACTTGTGGTTTCAGCACATTATTGGAAACCTCAAATCAACTCCTCTGCATTGGAGTCAGGATCTCTTATATCCTTAAAAAAAATAATTTTCTATGGTTCTTGTTTATGAGAAAAAAATCTAAAAATAGTTTTCATGAATTATAAAAATAATTTATATGTATACAAATAAATTAAATGAATAAAATAAAATGTCTGGTTATGTACATATAAATACATGTATATGCAGATATAAATAGAAAATCCTAGCTATGCCTAAACAAAATAACTATATTATATTTCATAATAAATTTTATTCAAAGTAGATATCACACATTTCAAATGGATACATATTGGCCTTCAAGCTAATTTTGTATTTTTCCCTTTTAAAAATTTGTAACTCATATTAACATAATTAAATGGCCAGTGTTATATGGCTACAGTTGTTTGACTTGCAAACAATAAGCCCACTTATACTGCAGGACAAGAGAGGTACAACTTACTGGATTCAGGATCAGAGTTGCCATCTCCTTCAGTGCGGTTGTTGGGTGCAGCATGATCGAAGTACTCCTCCTGAGGATAGCCAAGGGGCAGAGCATGGGATGTGCTGGGAAGGCTGCCTGCATCATGGTCTCCCAGTCCACCATCACTGCTGCTTTCCTGAGAGCCTTCTGGTAGGTGAAATGTGACACGCCGCTGGGACTGAAAGGAAAAAAGAAAATTACAGGGTTTCAGCTATGATCTGAATAATTACTTAATGCATCCAATTTAGAAAATACATTATTTCATCTATCTAGTGAGGTCACATTAACATTATGTTGATTTGGGAACAATTTCAGGCTTCTGTGAACCTGCTTCACCTGGCAGCAGAGTTGCTTTCATTATATTTTGAAACAAGGCACAACCAGATGCAGAATAAAGTCACTTGTTCTAAAGCAAAAGGCTTTCAGCCTTTATAGACATTCAAGCACATTGGAAATTCTGATCATCATTTCAACATTGATTTATTGAGCGACTATTTGACAAGAATTCATTTTCTGAATAATAAGCATGAATAAATATAACAAAATTATATTGCTATATCTGTAATATTCTGGTAAATAACAGCAAATTTATTCAATCTTGTAGGCTTAGAAAATTTAAAGTGCAAATCATCTTTTCAAAGAATCTTAGGGGCAATATTTTGAATTGGAATTCATTTAAATTGATTCTACACTCTAAAAAATAAAAATAGTTGCATGGTATGGATAGCAATTTATGGTAATTATAATAGCAAAGATAGGTATCATCTTAAATGGTAATTATAGCAGGATATTTTATATATATGTCAAATATAAAGATGAAATATTTGGTTTCCAAAAACAAAAGGCTCAAGACATCCAGAAAGGGTGATAACTCTACCAGAAATAGCAGTACTTTGTTTGCAGCATTGCTATATGTAGTAGACAGTCTACAAAGATATCCCCTGCAATGGAGTCACCTCTTTGTATTCACACCCTTATGTATTCCTCTACCACACTAAATAAGGTAGGCCCTCTGCAACCAAACCTTGCAGCTTCTGTCTTGCTCCCTTGCAACACTCACTCTGGGGAAAACCTGCTTCATTGAAACAAGTCTGACTACAAGGAGACTGCCATACTATGAGGAAGCTCAAGATAGCCATGTGGAAAGATTGCATAGAAAGAAAGTACAATACCCAGAGAGGACCAGCTTTTCCAGTCTCTCTAGTTTAGGTGCTAGATATGTATATGAAGAACACATTCTGTTCATTCCAGTTTTAGGCCTCATTTGAATCACCCCAGCCATCTCCAGTCATTGTGTAGCAAAGATCGTTATCTCTGCTGGGCACTATCCTGACCTAAAAAAAATGTAATGTACAATTGGTTCTTGTTTTATGCTTCAAAGATTAGGGGTGGTTTGCTATGTAACAATAGATCAACCAAAACATTTCAACATTTCACTACTAGCAGTATGCAATATACAATTAAGAGAATTATTTAAGAAATTTAAACAAAGCTAAGTGAAATAAGCAGTTAGAGAAAGACAAAAACACCGTATGATTTCACATATATGTGGAATCTAACGAACAAAATAGAAACAGACTCATAGATACAAAGAACAGACAGATAGCTGTCAGAGGGGAGGGATTTGGGGGCTGGGTAAAAAAAAGTGAAGGGATTAAACAAAACAAAAAAAAAGAAAAAACGTCATGGACATAGACAACAGTATAGTGATTACCAGGGGGAAGGGGGTGGGGGAGGTAGAAAAGCATAAAGGGTGATGGAAGGAGATTTGACTTGGGGTTGTGAACACACAATACAGCATACAGATGGTATATTATATAATTGTACACTTGATACCGACATAATTTTATTAACCAATGTCATCTCAATAAATTCAATAAAAAAAGATGTAGGGAATAAAAATAATTTTTTTCCATGACAGAATGAAGATACTTTTGCAAATTCAGGTTTGACAGTCAGCAGTCTCTTCACATGAAGATGTTATAGACTGAAAGTCTGCTGCCCTTCAAAATTCATATGTAGAAACCTGATACCCAACATTATGGTATTTAAACATGAGACTTCTGGGAGATGATTGGTTATGAGGGTGGAGCCTTCATACATGGGAATAGTGTCCTTATAAAAACAGTCCCAGAAAGCTCACTCTCCCCTTCTGCCACATGAGGAAACAGTAAGCTAATTTTGTCAGCCCAGCAAAGCTGCATTTTATTTGACTGTTCTCTAAGAAGTCATATGCTCATTTTTTATAGGTTAAACTTCATTTAATTCCAAAATTTATTTTTAGTTTTTAAAATATTTTCACCCTCTTTAAGAAAAATATAAACATTCTTTACTCACAAACTTTTTCAAAATGCAAGACCTAGAAAAATGGCATTTTAAAATGCCCAAAACATTATATTGTAGACATTTATCTACAATTAACTATTGTATATATCTTAAAGGTTTTACTTAACACAGATTAAAAAATCATTGTATGTAAAATAATCCAGTTTATCATGATACTAATCTATAATTGCTTGCACCAAAATGCATGACTGTTAAGAAATATTTTTATTTTCTATAAGACACAAGTAACATTTCAAGTACATATATATGTATATATATGTGTGTGTATATATATATATATAAACATACATATGGTACATGATTTGTATAATGTGTCTAGTGTGTGTGCATGTGAATATATTTTTACCAAATACATTTTTAAAGTATTGGGCTTAGATAAACGAGTCTATGAATAAGAAAACAATTCTTGCTGACAAAATAAATTAATCTAGAATTTAAAATATGCTGGTTAAGCATGGAGTCATAGAGACTAACATAATATAAATTGCCAGTGAAGAGAAGGCAAAGTTGTGTTGAATGGTAGGAGTAGGGGCTAATGTTACTTTCTGATGTAAGGGGAATGGAGTTTTGTGTTCACTTATTTATCTATACACAAAAAACAAGGCAATTTAGTTTTTAAAAAATGTTTATCCCATCCTATGACACCTATACTAGTAGCTTAACTAAAAGCCCTAGCAAAAAATGCCCTAGAATTTATCTGTAATTGGCCTGATCATGTACTCATGCTCAATTTTCTTGACCCTCACAAATTGAATCCTGTTAAGTGTAAATAACAGAGAATGAAAGGGTTTGTAAGACTCCTTTTGGTGAACAAAACTGCTTTTTGTCCCTTCTTAATTGTGCATAAAAATACTACCAGCACTAGTCCCATGTTCCTGAAATGCAGTTCTTATATTTGATAGTATCACATATACACCTTTGAGATTTCAAAAGCAAAACAGTCATATTAACAAACACTCTTGTTTACATTAGCTTTAACAAATATCAGAAGGTCTCAAGTGAAGACCAGGGTTTGTTGTCTGGTCATTAATGGCTCTATATCATTTTTAAGTCTTATAAAGTTCAACAAAATCAAGGATTTGCTTTCTTTCTCATTCATGGTTTCAAAGTTTGCAGTCTAAAACACTCTTACCTATTTCTATAATCCATGAAAGGCATTCAAATATCATTATTTCAGTCTAGGTATTCTATTTCTATATTCAGTGAATTCGCAAGAGGCTCTATATTTGCACATCTGTGAATAAGTAGGGTGTCCATCATTTTATAAATCTCCATGAAATAGTTCCTTAAGTTAAATTATTAGAATTTAATTTTTAAGGAATTGTTTTAAAAGGCTTCTGAAAAATTAAGATTTAATAAGAAAAGAACAGTTAACTATTTTTCCTATGGTTACTCCAATAATTCTTACTTAAGCTTGCTTTTTGCAATTTGTGACACTTCCAGATAAAACTGAACATAAAATAATTATATGAACTTAACAATTTATGAATCCTTTGTAGTAAATTGTAGAAACTTGCTTAACTCATTTGCCCTTTCCTTGTGAATGGATAAATCCTTTCTCTCTGATGGTACCTTTCTGCTCAGATTCATCATATGAAGACATTCAACTTAAGGAAGCATTTTTCTTACCCAATATATTTAGAAATATTAACCATTTCACGAAAATCATTCCTAAGTCTCTCAAAGAGAAAGATAAATAATTTCATTTTTTCAAGTGTTGAAGATTATTACTGTGCAGTATAAAAGAGTTATTACGCTAATGAACATGTCATAATTTGTCTGTCTGCAGCCCTTCAAGGAAGCTGTGACATACAAATTAAACAATTTATGACTGTAGTGATGACTTTATGGGACAGAATAAATCCTGGATCATTCATGAATAAATGTCTTACTGAATGGCGAGTTATTTTTTCTGCCAGTAGGAGAAAACTTCACAGGGTGTCTCTCTTTAATCTACATGCTACATGCCTTGTTTTTAGCTCAAATCAATCAAAATTTCAGAAAATATGAATGCGTAGAAATAATACTGCTGTCACCCAGATGAGTCATTACAAGCGAACTATCAAATTTGCAACATTCTTGTGTCCATTATAATACCTCCAGGAGGCATAATTCCATGCGAAACATCAAATGAATATCTCTACATTTCCATAACATGATGTAAATGGCACCTTAGAAAGGTTAAGCTGGCAGCAGAGAGGTTGCATGCAGACAGGCCAGCCTGTGAATCTCATAATGGAATGCATGAGTATCATGTTCCAGAGGGCTCATTAGAATTACCTGTCAAAGTGTTCAAACTAATCATACAACCTTGCACTCCCCCTGACTCCAATTCTAATACACCCTGACCTAGCTTACCTTTGATTCTCTGCCACTGTCAGTAACTCTGATTAGAAACAGTAATCATAGGTGGGGTTACTACTTTTTGAGGATTACCATGTATGTGCATTCTTGATATCAAACTAGTAAGCATATTTTAAGTTTCTGAGTTGCCATATATTATAATAACCAACAACTTCTTTCTGGATGTCAGAGGTTGTCTGCATTTTCTCATCAGTACTGTCTCTTATCAGAATAACTTATAATATTCAATATATCATAAATTAAAATGTGAAAAAATCTTAGAAACTCAGCATGGAATTTTTATGTGCATTATATGAGCAGCACATAAATCTCACTTGAAGCTCATAATTTCCAGTGTAAAATCTCCCAGATGACATATTATATATTAGGTCTTTACTATTTGACCCCATGTTTTGTTAAACTTCTGACTTTTTCAATTCAAGTCATCTTGCAAGAGAGATCAATTCACCTAATTGTTTTATCACTTTTTCATTTCATAAAATTTGAATGGTCTGTCTCATTTCTTTTTAAAAAAATTTATCTTTATTGTTGAAAGTATTACAGATGTCCCCTTTTTTCCCCATTGACCTCCTCCACCCGACACCCACTCTCCACCACACTATTGTCTGTGTCCATGGGTTATGCATATATGCATATTTTCATTTTCAAATGCTATTCCTGAAGTTTTTACACTTTAAGGCTTTATTAAAATACCATCACATATTACTAACATGTTCAGAAAGTTCTTCATGATGCTCAGTTATCTCAGAATCAGATCTTCTCTTAGCTCTGTTTCACTATTAAATATTTCATAGCACTTGGTAATTTTTTAAATTTATTTTATTTTATTGATTTTTGGCAAATGAGTCAAGTATTTTTGTTTTTGAGAGAGAGAAAGGAAGAGAGGGAAAGAGAAAAAGATAGAGAAACATCGATGTGAGAGAGAAACATCGACTGGTTGCTTCCCGCACACAGCCCAACTGGGGATTGATGGGGGATCAAACCCACAATCTGAGTGTGTGTCCTGACTGGGAACTCAACCGCCACCTTTTGGTGTACAGGACGATGCTCATACCAACTGAGCCACACTAGCCAGGACCAGGCATATTTTTTTGATGATAGAAGACTACATGGCATTACATGTGGACATCTTTCCTTGAATCATGGTTCATTTCAGATCAACCAAAATGAAAGTAATCTATTTGTAGATAGGTAAGATAAAGCTTCTTCTTTCTAGGATGTTGTTGGTTGTAAATTGTGAAATTGGCAATTGCCAGATTTTTGTGAATGTTTAAATGAAATAGCATTATTATAAATGTTCGAGAAAGTACACTTGCATAACTAACAATTAGAATAGGACAAAACTGAAACTGGCATGTGTCCAAAAATGGCATTAATATTAAAACCAGACATTAAACTAAAAGCAGACCATTGTAATGGTCTCAAAGATAAAACCCAAGCAAACAAAAGTCTGGGACCAGATGGATTTACAGGCGAGTTTTACTAAACATTCAAAGAAGAATTAACACCTATTCCATTCATACTATTCCATAAAATTCAAGAGGAGGGAAAACTCCCAAACTCTTTTTATGAGGCTAGCATCATCCTAATCCCAAAAACAGATAAAGACACTACAAAGAAAGAAAATTACAGGCCAATATCCCCGATGAACGTAGATGCTTAAATCCTCAACAAAATACTAGCAAACTGGATCCAGCAATACATTAAAAAAATCATACATCATGACCAGGTGGGATTTATTCCGGTGATGCAAGGCTGGTACAACATCAGCAAATCAATAAATTGGATATATTACATAAACAAAATGAAGGACAAAAATCATATGATCATATCAATAGATGCAGAAAAAGCATTCAACAAAATCCTGCACCCATTTCTGATAAAAACTCTCAGCAAAGTGGGGATAGAGGGATCATACCTCAACATAATAAAGGCCATATATGACAGAACTACAGCCAACATCATACTCAATGGGCAAAAACTAAAACCACTTCCCTTAAAAACAGGAACAAGACAGGAGTGTCCACTTTCACCACTCCTATTCAACATAGCACTGGAAGTCCTCCCCATAGCCATCAGACAGGAAGAAAACATAAAAGGCATCCAAATTGGGAAGGAGGAAGTAAACTGTCATTATTTGCAGATGACATGATATTGTACATAGAAAATCCTAAAGACTCTACCCAAAACTACTAGATTTAATAAATGAATTTAGCAAAGTATCAGGATAAAAAATTAACGCCAAGAAATCAATGGCATTTTTATACACCAATAATGAACTCTCAGAAAGAGACACTCAAAACAAACAATCCCATTTACCATTGTGAGGAAGAAGGATCTCATACCCTTTGGGACAGTCTAGATGGACCTGGAGAATATTATGCTAAGTGAAATAAGCCAGGCAGAGAAAGACAAACATCACAGATCTCACTTGTATGTGGACTCTAAAGAACTTAATAAACTGATGAACAGAATAGATTCAATGACATGAAAGCATGGATCAGACTGACGAATGTCAGAGGGAAGGAGGGGGGTGGGTGGGTGGAGGAGAAGAGAGTAACCAAAGAATTTATATGCATATATGCACAACCCAAGGACATGAACAATGGTGGGGAGAGGGACTGGGGAGGGAGGTGGGGCAGGGTGGAATGAGTCATTGGGGGGAAAAAGGGACATCTGTAATATTTTAAACAAAAATTAAAATTAAAAAAAAACAAGATACAGTCAAGATGGTTTGGCAGGTAAACTCTATCAGACTTTCGAGGAACAATTAATTATCCTCTGCTAGTCATCCCAGAATGTCGAAAGAGTAAAAAGCTTGTTTTATGAGTTAATGTTTTCTAGATTCCTAAGCCACTTAAAGACAATATCAGAAAAAATAGTATGTCCATTTTTCTATGAATAAAAAATAAAAATTATATATAAGAAAAGATAATACCCAGGTATCGATTTTGAAAAAGAAAAAGAAGAAAGATCTACATTATTTTTGGTGTTAACCATATCTAGGTTTAGGGACTTATATTAAAATTTATGAGTTACCATAGGACCTTCATTATCCATAACCAGTACTTTGACATCCTCAAACTATACAAAAAAGTCATTCCAGGAAGTAAGGGAGAAGTAAAAGATATGCAAACTGCTAAAATATTTATCACTAAGTTCATGCTCAAAATTATATCTACCTTACTGTGCTTTAACAACTTTGGTTATCTATTTCTTCAACTCAAAGTGTGTTAGGAGGGTTGGTAGCTGCTAGAAATGAAAACATTGACAGAAAGAGAAATTTCCACCAACTATCCTTAGATCTGCCTTCTGTATCTATGCACTACATGACAAGCCTTTCAGTGTCTAAAGTTAATTAAGCCTCAAGTACTAATATTCCAATTCCATGTTAAAATCCCCATCCTAATTTGGCATAGTTTTCAGATCTTTTACCATCTTACTAACCCTTTTCTTTTTTGCCCATATAATTTATTTACATAATTAACAAAGTCTGATCTTAAGTATTTAATTCTTTATTACTGTTGATATATGAGCTTGAGAGATGATGGATTTCTAGATAACATATGATACAATCATTTTTAAAATAATATTAGTCAATATTATCATTTTCTAGTTGTTAATTTATTTGAAAATTTGTTACCATGAGGGAAGCCACAAGTTTTGTTTTGAAAAGTGCTTTGTCTCAGATGTCACTTCTTTATATTTGCAAACTATTTTTTCATTGCCATAGTTACAAAATGTCTGTTTAATTGATGCATTTTAAGCAAACCAAATGTCATTCAAGCTACAGATGGTTTCTGACTTGAATTATATAGGTTGGAATCATTATGCAGTGTACAGTGAAAGATAAAAACTTGGCATTGTCATTAACTGCATAAACACTTGGAACAAAATATTCTGTTGTTTAATGTTAACAGAAATCACAACAAAATATGTGATGGCAAACAACAGTACGGTGGTTACAAGAGGGAAGAGAGGGATAGGGGAAAGATGGAGAGGGTACAGGAAGTCAAATATGTGGTAACAGAATGAGGCTAGACTTTGGGTGGCATTGATGTGTTACAGAATTGTACACCTGAAACCTATATAATTTTATTAACCAGTGTTACCTCCCATGAATTCAATTTAAAAAAATAAATAAATAAATAAAGCAATAGAATGGAGAAAAAAAAGTACAGGATAGTGATCAAATACCAGTTTAAAAATAATAGTGACTAGACATTTTTTTAATAAAATTGAGGAATGTGAACATCAGCTAGCATGCTAATAATTTCTTCAATGTGTTATACCAAACATTGGTAACTTTTTTGCTTTAGACCCTTTATAGTGTACATATACCATGTTCAACTTCATCTTCTTTACCTGATGCTCATCAGTGCATCAAAAATACTGCTGCTCATGTAAAATGTGTCCCTTCCTGGAAATTAATCTAAGATTAAAAGACCAATGTTTCCTTTGAACTCTTCTTATTTTTTTTAAGATTTGAAGTTCTATAATTCCCATTAGTCATCAAAGAGAAAATTTAGGTAGCTCTATCTTTCAGCAACAATTGCCAGTGATGAAAGGTAGCAGCAAGCAATGTAGGGGGTGAATATAGTTGAAAGTAGAAGGGAAACAAATTGCAAACAATTAGTATCTGTAGCACTGCTGGACACTTTTATTATGGAGCTCCCCATACAGATGTATTTTTTTAAAAGCAGTCCTCCCTTTTTTATCTTACATACAAAGAATAATGCCCCTACATTCCACTCACCACACCCACTCATCCTACACACACATACACACACAAATGGTATTAAATAATCTCACAGTAATCTACAAGTTAAAAAACGAAATATAATTATACTATAATCACAGGAGGAAATTCATATGACACTATCCTTTTCATTGTTTTTAAAAGTTATAGACATGTATTTCTTAAATATATCTAAACTGGGAATGAAATGCAAAAACTGGTAGAAAGATTTAGTCTCCTAACTTAAAACCCTCAAATTAATCTTATATATTTACCTTAAATATATTATCTGGACTTAATGTAATATTAATTTTGTTACCTTTCATTACATTTGTAAATTACAGATAAAAAGGAATGTGATGTTGATGAAATTGATTAGCTAATGTAATCCACTATCCAGTGTTTTTGAAAACACTATATGCATACAAATAACTGAGTTAATATGTTAATAATGTAGATTCCTGTGTTCCAACCCTCAAATATTCTTATTGAGTAGGTCTAAGGTATGCCTCAGATGTTGACGTATATGATCCTTGACCAAAATTTCAGGGGGAAAACGGGGAAAACAGAAGCACTGATTAAATTTTCTGAATATATTTCAAATAAGCAATTTATCTGACAGTTTAAAGTAACCTAGCCTTATTAGGAAAATGGAATTCTAATGCCAGATTCTAATTTAAAAACTTTACAAAAGTATTATTTTATAATTTTTATACAGTAGACATTTTCTTTTTGCAACAATGTTCTATTTAATCCCATCTGCTTTCTTGACATTCATGGAGGAACAAATAAATAAAGACAACTCATAATGAATCTACTGAAGGGAAATTAAATAAATCACCTGTATAAAATGAATAAACAAAAACCTCACTTGAAGTGAAATAGGGAGGCCAGAAGGGGGAGCTCTCATGCACTATAATCAACTGCAAAGTGCAAAAGGGAAAACTCTCTGTAGTAGCCCTTCCCAACTTCCTTTTCTCCTCTAAAAATGTTTCCTTTTATTTGTTTTAGAGGACTTGCTCTTGTCTCATCATGGCTGCATGCAGCAGACTGCATTTCCTTGCTCTTCTCAAATTATCCCATTTTGGTAGATTGAGAATGTCTGGCTGACATTTTGTTTACCTGCAAAATATTTGGCGACCGTAGGAGGATCCGGAGAAGACCCTTGACTTCTCTGAGGCTGGAGAGCAAACCGGGGAGGCCTTCACAGAGCCCGCTGAGCTTGTTGTTTACTGGTCATCCCAGGAGTTTGAATGTAGGTGTCCTCCTGGAGCCCAGCTTCCATTCACTTTGCATCTTTAAACTCTCTGGGCTCTATTCAGGATGTATTCAGAGGTTTCTTACTTTTCTGTTAAAGGCTCTATTTGTCTGCAATAATTGTTTTGGCTCTTCAGCCTCACTCCCTCGGGATCAGGCTGTTTCTTAAGACTGTCTTAATCTTTGGTCCAATTCCCTTTGGAAACAGACCGTTTCTACTGAAACTGGCTGGACTTCAATCTGGTTCTGAACTAGATTCTCTTATTGAAACTCCCATTAGTTCTTATTTCTGAAGTTCGTTCTACACTTTAGATTAAAGGATACAAATGGGAAAGGTTAGATCCTACAAAGTTCAGTTGGTTACATTTTACAGTTTTAAATGAGCAGTGTTATCTCTAGAGCTCTGGTGTAGTGATTTCCACTTATACCTTGACAATTCTTCAGTAAGTGAACATTGCATAGAATAATTGTAATTGCACCTAGAATTTATATAAAATATTTTCTTGAATGTCTGAAAATGATTTTAGTATTATTGATTTTCATCATTACTGTGCAAAGATCTGTTTAGAAAAGAATGATTTTGAACATTTTCCCCCCACATTTTTAAGGAAAATATAAGTAACTAATAAGTAAATGACATAACAGTCATATCATATGTAAGAACTGGTGAAACTTTAAGAAATGCCACTGAGTAAAGTTTAAAATTAGATATAATGTTAAACTTAAAGATGTTGAAACATTAAGTTATTGCTATAAATAACTTAATAGAATTTTTCCCAAAAAAATTAATACTGAAGAGTTAGGAGCAACCAACTGCTATTTCTTTTACTGCCAAAAGAAGAATGTAGTGGACTCTTAATATTTGCTTTCATTTTGACATCAGCCTCTGGAAAATATTTTGCTAATCAAGACCACTTTCACTAAGCAACTGTGGGCAGCCAAGCAACTTAAAATATTTCACAGCTTCCTAATATAAACATAGCATAAAAGAATTAATTTATCTCTATTGTTGAAAGATAAATTTGCTGTATATTGGTGCTGCTGAATATTTAGTTCAATAGCATCATGGAACTGCAAATCTTAAGATAAGTTAGTTTTCATGTTCCTTTAAAATAGTTTACCCATAAACCCATTCAAATTTTGTTGTGGTAATAAAGCAAAATTAATACACCACTTGAGAAAATAAGTAACCTCATGGTAAAATGGTTAACTTTAAGGTTAGAAGTTGGTCATAAGAAGTGGGATAAATTCAAATTAAAGACAATTGTTCATTTCACAATTCATTTTTTTAAAACAAGTTTGATATGTTTATTTGTAGTTAATTTCATAGAAGAGAGTTTACTGTGGTCTAAATGATAACAAAAATAAATTGTTATGTTTAAACTTAAAAATATGACCTCAGACCAGATGGGCAAGGGGTGGGGAAAACAGAGACCATCTTGAAGTTACAAAGGAGATATGCAAACGCACACACACACATACACACACAAAGTAGACCTACTTTTGCCCTCCCCTGTATATACAAATACCAAATTAAAGTGTTGTACACCTGAAACTAATATAATGTTAGAAAAATATATTTAGGTACATTTATAAGCATCAATAATCAAATAATTATTTGATTATTGATCAGCTGTTAGAAAAATTCAAATTGTTAATGTTGAAGGGGAGTAGAATTTGTTATTCAAAATGTACTACTTTGGCATGTGGATTATTTTGAGCTGAAGGCAATCAAGACCCAGCAGACTCAAGAAAACCTTTTACCTCTCCCTTCACTACCTAAAAATATTTAGTTACCGTGGCCTAGAAAGAGAGCTATTATCAGTGATAATGATACCTTTGTAATGAACCCAGTTATTAATACCTGGGAAGGAGCAAGGAGAAGGCCAAATATTGCAGGCATGCCATTTGTGCAGCTTTGCCAGGAAACTGCAATTTAGACACATGCCCAGTAAAGTCTGGGTGACATAGAGAAGATATTTGACTGTGAAAGGTCATTGGCCAGAGTAGGCGTGGCCACTGGAAGCCTGGGAAGATTTGAGATACTTAATCTCCTGAACAAAGGAGTTCTCTCTCTCCCTCTCAGTTCTTGTGGGACTCTTGGGACTCCTGTTGCAGGGGGTGAACTCTCCTGGCTCCCTTGCATTCTCCCACATGGCTCACAGCCATTTGGACCCCACACACAATAGACTAATGAGATGCAACTAGCCGGATGCTACACTGCACCCAGCTCCACCATGGAACAGAAACTTTGGACACTGGCTTTGCTTCTAGTTCTGCTGAATCTCCAGCTGCACAGTTTCCAAGACTGGATTAAGGGAAATTGGACTTCAGAAACCCAAGGATGTAATTCTATGCAAATAAGGATCACTCATCCTCCAGTGCAAGTCTCAGAAAACTATTTTTCTCAAGATATTGTAAGAACCCCACTCCCACTAGCAATGGAGAAAGACCATCCATGCATTTCTCTGATAACAATCACTTTATTTGAATGTTCTATCTGTATGGTAAGGCAAACATCTAATTACCAAATATCTACTCTTCTTATCACCTTGTGCATTACCCTCTCCCCTTGGATGCTTCAGGCCTTTATCCTATTCTTTAGCTCAAGATGGCATATAAGCTGCAATTGCCTGGCTGCCTTTGGAGCTCATATTTTTATGGGGCTCTCATATGTACAAAGTTAAATTTGTTTTTCCCCTGTTAATCTGTCTTATGCCAATTTAATTACTAGACCAACCAAAGAACTTAGAAGGATAGAAGGGAAAATTTTTTCTTCTCTTTCACTGCCTGTTGGCCTCATTCAAAAATGGCTACTTCATAATTTCTGTCAGAGATTTTACTTTTCAAAAGTATCTATTTAAGAGTAATATTTTGATCTTTCCTTACTTTGAAATCTAATGCAGTCTCCAAAAATATTTATCTCCCATTATCAATGTGTAGATACACAATTATAAAAAATCTGAACTCCAACTGAGGGATTTTTACTAATTTAAATGAGATTATAGGAGAAAATGTGGTTGAATTTGGAGGTGGTGTGGACGAAAAGGGGGCCTCATACTAAACCTGACCAGTGCAGGGGAGGCCTGCATGGTGGGAGTTATAAACTCAAAGACCTAAAGTAACCACATAAGCTGGTCTGAAATGAAAACTTTCTAACTAAAAGTGAGTCACAGTGAATAGTCACGTCCTAGGTCGACACCTTTTCTGACAAAAGGTCAATCTTTACCTTAAGTGAGCCTTCTATTGTATTTTTGCAGGTAACATAACATACCTTTGGTATGTCAGGGTAATCCCTTCTCAACGCCCCTCCCTGCACCAGAGCAAAAAACACAAAACCTCTCATTGTTACTGTTATGTCTATTGTTAACTGCTAGCTATCTTATACACACAAAGGTAAAAATGTATGTGTCTATTCGTTTTACTCTTTATTCAGTCCCAGAGATGTATAAAATAAGGTGCAAAACTGCCATTCTCTGGACCATTTTCTCAATCCGTTGAGATTTTGCTTCCTGGCAATTGTCATCAGTCTGGCTCAAATAAACTCATAAAAATTCTCTGCGGATTTAAATGTTTCCTATGTTGACAGTGGTAAATTAAAATAGCAAATACTTCAACCAGCAGCCAGAATCTGCATTATGCAAAGGAAAGCAGAATTTGCCACCCCAAATTATGTCTCTTTGGCATAAGGATTATTTTAGGCTGATTATATTTATGAAACTGTAGACTTAGGAAAAGCTCTGAAAACTAAGTAGAAGTTACCCTTTTGTAAGAGACATTTGCAATTATAAGGGAAAACTATTTGTAAGGGCGTGGCCCTCTCTGTACCAAGAAGATGACTAAATCTCCAAAAGTCTTATCAATGGAGAAAAGCAAGAGAACTAAATCTGCATAACAACCTTACCATTGTTAAGTGTACTTTCCCTGAAATCCTGGCACTCACTCACCCATCATTTTTTTGTGTTTAGTTATAAATGGTATTGAAGGGTACAATTTTTGAGATTTACTGTTTTCTTGGATATCTCCCATGCATACAGAAGGGACACATGTTATTAAACCTCTGTTTGTTTGTTTTTCCTGTTAATCTGTTTTTTATTATGAAGGGAGGTGTTTGACAAGAACCAAGAAGGATAAAAGGGAAATTATTTTTCCTCCCCCACACTAGCATGAAGATTGCATAATTTAAACTAGTATTTCCCAGTACTTGGTCTAGAGATAATAATGGCAGTGGTGGTGGTGGTGACAAGGTTGAATTAAATATTCAAATCACTAGATCAGATTGATACTATTTTAATTTAACTCAGTTATAAATTAACAGGAAAGAAGCAAAGAGAAGGCCAAATATTATAGTCATTTGTGCAGCTTTTCCAGGAAGCTGCAGTTTAACATTCCCCAGGAAGCCACCGGTCACACCTGGGAACAGGTCATTGGCCAGAGTAGGCATGGCCACAGCAAGAGCTGAAAGATTTGAAATATTTAATCTCTTAAACAAAGGAGTTTGCTCTCTTTTGCTGCTTTTGTGCTTTCAGGACTCCCAGGACTCTTGTTGCAGGGAGTGAGCTCTCCTGGCTCCCCTGCATTTATCAACACGGCTCATGACCATGTGGACCCCACACAATGGACTGATGGACAGTAACTAGCCTGATGCTAAACCAGACCCATCTCCACCATAGAACGGAAACTTTGGACACTGGCTCTGCTTCTATCTCTACTTAACCCCCCAGCAGCCCATCTTTCAGGACTGGATTAAGGGAAATGGGACTTTGAAAATACAAGGATGTAATTTCCCCAAAATAAAACTTTCTACCACATCTCATCCTCCTGTGGGGACCTCTAGAAATGATTATTCCAGTGGTACCCCAAGAACACCACTCCCACTAGCAACAGAGAAAGGCCATCCTTGCATTTAGCAGCTAACACCATCACAGATCTACTAAATAAGAATCTAAGGTGTCATAGCTAGAAAGCAGCATTTTCACCTGCACCATGCATAATTCTTATGCTCAGTAAATTTTGAGTGCCACTAATATTTAGCAATTACTATTGATGAATCATTAAAAACTGTTATTAATTGAATATTTATATTTAGGTAATTGAAGAAAAATAAGAGTGAAAATGCCTCGCACTTTGATGGGATTATCAAATTTTTAAAAAATTGTACCATAACTGAATATTCATTAACTAGATAGATGAAAATAATTATTGAATACTTAGAAGTCATTTCTAACCCATTAAAAATGCATAATATAAATCAGGAGACCCAATACGGTCAAAACAAGTTAGTAGAATCAGATGTGCATATAGTTGTATCTACTTCCCTCAGATAATCTACTCTCTTGATATTGATTTAAATCTGCCATAATGTATCTCATTTCTAAATTAGCTATGTTCACTTAAAGCTGTGGTTTCATGAAGTGAAGATAAGATGTACAATAAAGGAACTGAAAACTACATATATACCCATTGTGTTTTTGTTATATTAACAAGAAATTGAAAACATTATACAAGTCATGATCGATGTCATTTTTTGTTTGTTTGTTTTTAAATTTAGTTCAAAATATTACAGATGTCTCTTTTAATGATATTAATTCTTCCAATCCATGAGCATGGTATATTCTTCCACTTGTTTATATCTTCCTCTATTTCTTTTTTAAGTGTCCTGTAGTTTTCTGAGTACAGGTCTTTTACATCTTTGGTTAAGTTTATTCCTAGGCATTTTAATCTTTTAGTTGCAATGGTAAATGGTATTGTTTTTTTAGTTTCTCTTTCTGAGAGTTTATTGTTGATGTATAAGAATGCCATTGATTTCCGGATGTTAATTTTGTATCCAGCTACCTTGCCGAATTCATTTATCAAATCTAGGGGTACTTTGATGGAGTCTTTAGGGTTTTCTATGTACAATATCATGTCATCTGCAAATAATGACAGTTTTACTTCCCTCTTTCCAATTTGGATGCCTTTTATGTTTTCTTCCTGTCTGATGGCTGTGGGAAGGACTTCCAGTGCTATGTTGAATAAGAGTGGTGAAAGTGGACATCCCTGTCTTGTTCCTGTTTTTAAGGGAAATTATTTTAGTTTTTGCCCATTGAGGATGATGTTCGCTGTAGGTTTGTCATATATGGCCTTTATTACATTGAGGTCTTATCGCTCTTTTCCCACTTTGCTGAGAGTTTTTATCAGAAATGGGTGCAGGATTTTGTTGAATGCTTTTTCTGCATCTATTGATATGATCATATGATTTTTGTCCTGTATTTTGTTTTTGTGATGTATCACATTTACTGATTTGCTGATGTTATACCAGCCTTGCATCCCTGGAATAAATCCCACTTGGTTGTAGTGCATGATTTTTTTAATGTATCGCTGGATCCAGTTTGCTAGTATTTTGTTGAGGATTTTAGCATCTATGTTCATCAGGGATATTGGCCTGTAATTTTCTTTCTTTGTAGTGTCTTTATCTGGTTTTGGGATGTTCTATGTCATTTTAAGAGTAGTTTCTTATATAGTTTAATACAGGTAATAACATGTTAAATTTATTTCTTGTAAATAAATGCAAGTGGCAACTGCTTCCACAAAAGGGAAAAACAATTTCAACACACACACACACATTTTATGATTTAAAATCTAAAAAAAAGAAATCAAAAGAATCAAAACACATTAATAATCTTTTAAAAATGAAATAACAGTAGGTAAGTTAAAGTTACATTAGCAATACAGAAGAGCTAAATATTTATCTCTGAAATTATTTACTCAAGTAATATGCATGGAGATGTGTAGTATTTATTTTAAATTAATGGTAAATTCACTTTTATGTATTCATACAGTCATATGTACTAACAAAGAAAGTACCCATATATAAATTAATGCAAATGCTCTAAACAGATTATATGTCTTAAATAGATTTTCTAGGCTGTCTTGCAGCATAATTCAAAGTAGTGAACAAACATTATCTAAAAATTCTTTGATCAGTTCAATGGAAATATGCTTTCCTTAAAAAGATTGTCATATTTTGAATTAAAATTGCCTTAAATTCTCATAATATTCCTAGGGTTTCAGAACCCCAGAATCAAGAAATATTTTAGGTCCATATATTTTTTTAACATTATCAGTTATCTATGGCTTCTATTAAGTAATGATTTTATTTTATCTAAAATGTATACATGCTTTTAAAAATTCCTACAAATACGATGATATAATAAATTATGAAATGGTCATATAATCAACCTAATTATCATTTTTTCTTTAACCTCAATATATAAGCTTAAGATAATCTCATATGATAGTTTTAATAATACCATCTGGTTCAAAGTTACCACTGCTCTCCCTGGATGGCTGGCTCAGTTGGTTGGACCATTGTCCTATACACCAGAAAGGATGCTAGTTTGACTCTTAGTCAGGGTACCTACTTAGGTTGAAGGTTCAATCCCCAGTCTGAGCATATATGGGAGGCAACTGATCAAAGTTTCTCTCTCTCAATAGCATATGATATTGACTAAATATGAAAAATCAATCTGATTTTAGAGAATTTTTAAAATTTGTGACGTCTAGAGAGAGGGGATCAGGACAATAATGAATTATGTACATAAAGAAGTATGAAAGAGTTGAATGTGAAAATATACAGACTATTTTAAATATAAATTGAAGTTATTTCTCAACTCTAACATAAATGGAATAGAGTCTCACTGCATTTACAAGCCATTTCCAGTGATAACAGTGCCATAAGAAATACTAGGCTCTGTTCTCAGATTTATACATAATAAAGATCAGGATCTTCCTGACTTCTTTTGTCATTCTCAATCTCCACATAAATTATATGGTATGTACTCCACTATCAAAGTTAAGTTTTGTTTTTAGTTAATTCCAATATACTACCAATGAATGCATATATATGGCATTATAAAAACTAGAGTTGCAATAATTACAATAAACAGTGAATTGGAAACAGACTAGGAATTAAGTCTAAATGCAAAACAATGTATTAGGAAATATTTATATGAGTTATGGTACCTATACTATAAAATTGAAACAATACCCATATTTAATATTTAAAACAAATATTTTATCATCACATCTGTAATACTTGATTACATATTTATTTATATATTTCCCTTCTCCAACTAAATTGTAAACTTCTGGATGACAAGAACAGCTCATAATGTATGAATCTCAGCACATGTTGTCCTGCACATAGTCACAGGTTAGTGAGAGTTTTAGAAATAAGTGAATGCCACTGCCTTCACAGTGGAAATGAAAACACTACATTTTTGTTGCATCCTTTTTGTGACCACCAATTAAACAATTCCTTCCCTGTATTTAATTCTAATACTGATTTTTCTGGTGATATTCTATCATCCCAGGAGAATGTGTTTGTACCCTGATGGTATTCTTAATTTCTGTGATGGATGTGTGCATTATCACCAGGTATTGAATTTCACCAATTTAACAGTCCCACACTGGGCCTCTTTATTTATCCCCTGAATCTGTCGACTAGTGGCAGTTTAATATCATATAATTTCATTTTAAAGAAAGATATTGCAAAATAAATGATAGCTTAAGCTGAATAATAGTTTTCACAGAGCTTAATGGTAACTAGAATTAATGGTAAGGTACCCAGAGTGAAAGACATTGGGCTCAAAGTGTACTAGCTAATGGAGACACTGAGGTATCTATGGAGGCTTCTGTGTAACTCTTACAACTCATTTCAAAAGTAAACACTTTCAAGAATAGACATATAAGTTAGACTTGTTCCCCAAGTGTTTTAACTTATTTGAATTCCACCAGAAACGGTGTCTCTTAATCTAGTAAATGATAATTGGTATGGATAAAGGTTAACATCTTAGTTACTTGGTAAAGTGTTTTAAAGGGAAGTGTATTTTTCTCTTTTATCAAACAACTGAGAGAGAACCCACTAAGAGAGTTGGAACAATTCATGAGAAGAAACTGCACAAGAAAAAAGATCCAAATAAACTTAATGGTAACAACCAAAGGAAGTCATTTATGATCTGAGTTTTTAAAAATTATAGTAAATTTGAGTTATTTTGTTTCTGCTACAATAAGAATTAAAGCTAATTTCTTTTTCTCACATCTTTAATACATTAGTAATAGCTACTAAACCAAGCAATATTTAATGTAGAAGGGGAGAGCCTATTGGTGAATTAGCTTTTTAGTTCAGTTCATTATAAAACATATTCTTCAAAACAGTTTAAAATTGAGGGTTGGATTATTGTCCACTATCGAAGGAAAGAAACAAGAATTGCTTATTACAAAAAAATGGGACAGTACCTCTTCCAAAAACCTTTTATTTTTTTCACAGTGTCTCTCAGCTTATATGCCCTCTCTCAGCCTTCTGAAAGGAGATTGTGATATTGATAGTCATTAATTCCTCACTGTCCTACATGAGTTCTGGCTTTAATTTCTTTATTTGTTAGCATTCATTGCATATGAACTTAAGAGAGTGAATGTTACTGAGATACTTCTTCTTTTCTAAGAGTCATCTTGAATCAATGTTATTTGTAAATGAAACAGATGCATAATATCATTTCTTGCATCATAAAAATAATTCCAGTCTCATCAGGGTCCCAAAATATAATTATGATTACCTCATATATAGGGTCTTTTATTTGCACTATAACCCAAATCCAGCTGATTGTCTTCTTGCATATCCAAAAGTATCTAAACCTTTATGCTCAGGAGCCAGAATGAGAAGGAAAAAATTTCCCAACATGCTTGCAAGGCTTGCAAGTTAAAAAAAAAAGATTTTTGTAAAAAATTGGTAAGGAATTTTTCAGTTATTGATTTACAATATAACATATTAGTAACATGACAAATATATTTACTTTTCACATAAACATTTATATGCTATAAAAAAGGAAATTCTGTTTGTTGTTACTGATTAAATATACTGAGAAACACTCTTAAAAAACACCTATTTATTATAACATTATATATAGTAATAATTAGCAGCTTAAATTATACATTTATGGAGATCTAATATACTTACATATTTTATAACATATTATCTTATTTTAATGTGACAATTACTTTGTTATGTAAAGAAGCCATTAATTATTATTGGATATACATAGAGAGAACCTGAACACTTTCTTTGCCTCCACTGTTAGCACAATGGTCCATGCCACCAACATCTCTTGCCAAAAATAGTGGATTAGCTTTCTAGTTGGTCTTGTTAGCTCAGTCTTTCTTCAGTCACAGTTCCTTAGAGTAACTTTCTAATCTGTACATGATCTAGCCCTTTCTTATCTCTCTGAACGATCATACTAGAATTATCCCCTTCTTCAAATTGCTAACTACCATGGGCCTCATACTGATTATCATACACACAAGGCATGTTCCCGCCTCAGACTTTACACAGCCTGTCCCCTATTACTGGAAATGCTCTTCTCGTAGGCACCTGAAAGTCTCTTCTTCTTCAAGTCTTTACCCAAATATCACCTTATAAATGAGGCCTATCTTGCCATGTTATTTAAAATGTGACTTACCCACTTTCAAGTGGCACTATTATTACCATGTATGCTTCAGTTTTTCCACAACACATAAGTACATTCCTAACATACTATATATTTTTTAGTATCTTTATTGTGTATTTCCATGGGAGCAGAGGCTGCTGTCTGTCTTATTCTCTGTAATATGCTCAGTGCTAAGAACTTAACAGGTAGAAGTCAATAAATATATACGTTGAACTAAAAATAAATTAATGAATATTTGTAAAAGTGTGTATCATAATACTTGAGTTAAGTGACATGTCTGACAAATGTCATTTTTTTAAATCCTCACCTGAGGATATGTTTTAGAGGGAGGAAGGGAGAAAGAGAGAGAGGGGGGAGAGAAACATCAGTGTGAGAGAGAAACATCAATCAGTTGTCTTCCCTATGTGCCCCAACCAGGGATCAAACCCCCAGCCTAAGTATGTGCACTGACCAGAAATCGAACCTGCAACCTTTTGGTGTAAGGGGCGACACTCCAACCAACTGAGCCACCTGACCAGGGTGAAGAATGTAATGTTTTCATTAACTTAACCTTCCAGTTTGTATCTTAAATAATGAAAACAAATTTCAAATATAGCATCCTCTTTTCCTACTTAAGTCAGTTCAGTAATAAACATACATGTACAGATGCCAAACAGGCAACTGGTAAGTTCTGTATCTCAGATAAAAAATCACCTGCAATCTAAGGGGTCAGTTCCAACTCACAGAGTATATGTGGGAGGAAGATTATTTTTAAAAATATTTATTGAGTACTAAATTACAGGGAGTATTTTTTTTTTTAAGGAGGAGCTTTGAAAATAGAAGAGTAGGAAGGGGATCAAAAATAGAAGAACTAGTCAGAGAAGTAAAAAAAATAAAAGAAACTTAACAATGGAGTCTACAGGATGGTGATTTCAGATGTCAGTAAAGATGATGGACTAAGATCTTCCAGGTTCTCACTTGCTTCAATGAAATACCAAGTAAACAGCAACACACTGACCAAAGGAGCTTTGTAGGTACTCTAGACAACAGTTAAGAATAGTCCCTTACCAAGTTAATGCTGACCACCAAGAACAAACCACACTCAGAACACGACAACACCTCATGACATTTTCCTTTGCCATTGCCCCATCCCCTCCCCAGCAGAGCACAGTAGGGACAAGAACAAGAAAAAATGGTGAAAGGAAAGATTTCATAATATTCCAAAGTGCATTGGAGTGAAGGTAAAAAAGCACAAGTTAAATAATCTTATTCTCCTTTAAAAAACAGTAGTTGAGATAATATCTGGAGTTTCAAGTGGCATAAGGTGGGACTAGGAATTTGAAGAGACTGAAAAGTTGTGAGTCAGCTTCTGAGGATAATGTGATAAATAATAAGAGGGTAATAAAAAATACTGCCCAAAGGCACCAAGAGCTCTGATAATTAGAAAGCATAATTTGGTAGTAGCCCAAGTCAGGCCATATTTAAATATATATTTTCCAGCATTTTTTGGACATCTGGGAACAGAAAAGCCAAACACTCATTTTCACAAGATGCAGCTCATTAGTTTTAATGTGAATGACACTTTAGTGACCTAATGAAGACCTACAGTGCCCAGAATGGTGCCTGGAGCATACAGACACTAAACAGATATTGTTGATTGATTAATGATGTGACTTCTTTTAAAATATGTATCCTGTAGTAGAAGACAATTTTTAAAAAGCTAGACAAAAGCAGTTTTGCTGATATTAAAAAACAGAAAACTTACAAGATAAAAGGGAGAAATGTGTGCTTTACTTTAAACCACAAATACTAAAGGAACATTTTGAGTTGAATGATGTCCAACTTTTTGTCAGCTATATTTTTAAATAATCTTCTCCATTTGAGAATTGCTTACCTGATTGATGGGCATCAATTTAGATACGCTCAATTCCTATTTTTTTAAAAAACTATTCTATTCATTCATTTCTTGTGCAATATAGCCCACAAATTCAAAATATTCTG
Source organism: Miniopterus schreibersii (assembly GCF_964146895.1). Classification (NCBI taxonomy): domain Eukaryota; kingdom Metazoa; phylum Chordata; class Mammalia; order Chiroptera; family Miniopteridae; genus Miniopterus; species Miniopterus schreibersii. The sequence continues at coordinate 35,549,045 of NC_138104.1, forward strand.
AATATTAATCTAGTTTTTCACATGTTGTAGAAATAGAAATACTATTGCCTAAAATAAGTTTTCAGTGTAAGGGAAAAGTAACATTAAAAAAAACAACAAGAGATAAAAAAGTTTAAAAGCAAGAGATAAAGCTATATTTCACTTTCACAAAATGATAAAAATATTGTACAATGTTGAATAAAGCTGGAGGAAGCAGACACTTTGGTCTTGCTTCTGTTCTTAGGGGAAATGGTTTTAGTTTTTGCCCACTGAGTATGCTGTTGGCTGTAGGTTTGTCATATATGGCCTTTATTATGTTGAGGTATGATCCCTCTACTCCCACTTCACTAAGTTTTTATCAAAAATGGATGTTGGGCTTTGTCAAATGCTTTTTCTGCATCTATTGATATGATTATGTGATTTTTGTCTTTCAATTTGTTTATGTGATGTGTCACATTTATTGATTTGCGAATATTGTACCAGCCTTACATCCCTGGAGTAAATCCTACTTGGTCATGGTGTATGATCTTTGAAAATTTTGCTGGATCTGATTTGCTAGTATTTTGTTGAGAATTTTAACATCTATGTTCATCAGGGATATTAGCCTATAAATTTCTTTCTTTGTAGTGTCTTTTTCTGGTTTTGGAATTAGGCTAATGCTGGCCTCTTAAAGAGTTTGGAAGTGTTCCTTCCTCTTGGATTTTTGGAATAGTTTAAAGAAGATAGGTGTTCTATGAATATTTGGTAAAACTCCCCTGTGAAGCCATCTGGACCAGGGCTTTTGTGTGCTGGGAGTTTTTTGATTACTGCTTCAATTTCATCAGTTGTTATAGGCCTATTGAGGTTTTCTGATTCTTCCTGGTTCAGGTTTGGAAGGTTGTATTTTTCTAGGAATTTGTCCATTTCATCCAGGTTGTCCAGCTTGGTGGCATATAGTTGTTCATAGTATTTTCTTACAATCCTTTGTATTTTTGTTGGGTCAGCTGTTACTTCACCTCTTTCATTTCTGATTTTGTTTATTTGGGTCCTCTCTCTTTGTTTCTTAGTGAGTCTGGCTAAAGGTTCATCAATCTTGTTTATCTTTTCAAAGAACCAGTTCTTGGTTTCATTGATCTTTTATATTTTTTTTTTCAGTCTCTATGTCATTTATTTCTGCTCTGATCTTTACTATTTCCTTCCTTCTACTTACTCTGTGTTTTTCTTGTTCTCTTTTTAAGTCTTTAAAGTTGTAGGGTTAGAGAGTTCATTAGAAATTTTTCTTGTTTCTTGAGGTAGACTTGTAGTGCTATGAACTTCCCTCTCAGGACTGCTTTTGCTGTGTCCCATAGATTTGGGTTTGTTGTCTGTTCATGTTTATTTGTTTTCAGGAAGCTTTTTTGAGGAAAAGGGGTTACCTGTAATACTTTCAACAATAAAGATAAACTTTAAAAAAATGAGAGTAACTGGCCCAAAATGTCAACTTTTGCTCCTGGATATATGTCCAGGACTCAAGTACAAAAATGACATTGCATCCAGCCCATTGTGGTTCAGTTGGTTGGGGGGTAGTCCATTGCACCGAAGCGTTGTGGGTTTAATCCCCAATCAATATATCTCTCTCATATAGGTGTTTCTCTCTTGTTCTCTCCCTTCCTCTCTCTCTAAAATTAATTTTTAAAATGATGTTGCCATAATTATTCACTGCAGGTTTTATTCAATGCTATATATGTGATAGGGATGGGGGCTATTCATATTCTTTGTAGCAAAAAAAAGTGGGGAGGAAAGCAGGAGCCAACCAAAATGTCTATTGATCAAATATGTGGTGATGGAAGGAAACTTGACTTAGGATGGTGAACGCACAATGCAATATACAGATGATATGTTATAGAATCATATACTTGAAACTTATATAATCTTATTAACCAATGTCATTGCAGTGAATTAATAACATTAAAAAATTGAAGGCAATAGAAAAAAAAAAGTCTATTGACAGGAGAATAGATCAATAAATTGTAGTACATTCATACAGAGAAATGTGATGTAGCAGATGAAAGAATAAGTTATGTTTGGTACCAGTTGGGCACTAGACTTATGGGGTGGGGGTGATCACATTGTAAGGTATATAATTGTTGAATCTCTATGTTTTAACACCTGAAACTGATATAGCATTGTATGTCAACTGTCATTAGAAAGTAAATTTTAAGAAAGAAAGATTAGCCCTGGCCTGGTTGTTCAGTTGGTTAGCGCGTTTTCTTGATAAGCCAAGGTTGCGGGTTTGATCACCGGTCAGGGCATATACAGGAATCAAATGAGTGCACACATAAGTGGACCAACAACAAAAACCCAAACAAACAAAAAATATGTTGTACAAGTACTTCAGAAAAAGGAAACAATTAATCAATATAGTTATAAAACAAAGTATAATTTTAAGCTTTATAAAACTTATGCTTTAAATCTTTCAAATTCAAATTTGTAAGAAACATTACCTAAGGAGAAAATAGGATGTTGGCAATAAAACTTGATTGAGGGATTTTTTTTTTTAATGCTTAAACATGAAGGCTTGTTTGTTCTTACAGACAACTCATTTAAAAAGAAGTATTAAGTATGTGCTGGGTGCCAGGAACTGAGGAAGACCGGAATGACATTTTTAATGGAGCAATACTGCATTTTAAGAAAATATTATAAAATTAACAGGAGCTTTAAATGATTCTCTGAGAGAATATCTTATCTATAGTATTTTATCCATGATAGAATAATTATGTGTATGTGATAGTATTAGGTAACACATTTGTTTTCTTGTTCCATTAGGCTCTAGTTACCACACACATAGCCCAAAATGCAATGATGGAAAGAGAGTTTTCTTACACGTGCAGCCACCAATGTATACATATTTTAGTTCATTTGCTGGCTCTATATATCTTAAATATATGGAGCCAATCAAATCCATTGTGTTATAAATCAGATATTGTCAGCTAGAAACACTGGTTTTTTATCTACTGAATTGATCATAGAGACATGATTTTTGCTTTAAACTAGTTTAACTTCTATTAGTTTGCCTTTATTTTACTGTGTAAGAAATTGAATACAACAATCCAAGCTGTTTGCTGTGTATAAGTACCAAGGGATACATTTATCCTTAATTATTGTGGGAAATCTATTTAGATGTTTTAAGCTAATGTAGTACCCTATAGACTTTTAATTACAATTCGTTCTCTCAGTGCTTTTTCTTTCCTAGTGATCAATAAGTTTAAATGATGAGATACGAATTTGACTTTACTAGTGGTGATTGCAAATAACCGACTTCTTATGAACAACCCAAAAGGTGGAGATAATTCACAAATACAAAATGTATGCTCATCTTCTTTGTTCCCAGACTAATCAAGTGAATATACATTTTGTTCTAACAAAAGGCAGTTAGTATCAAAGAACACAACTGAGATAAGATGAAAAATACCCATTCCTGCCCCAGGCATGAGGCACCACCAGTGAACAATGTGTGGCAATCAATTTCCCAGTAAAATGTACACTTTAGCTACTGCCTTCGAATGACAGCTTTAAACAAGAATCAGGTTATAAGGCTGAAGGACTGCAGGTTAGTGAGAATTGATGAAACCATAAATGTTCTTTCTTTATTAGTACTCTGCAGACTGAAGTATAAACTTCCTATATGACTAATAGCAGGTCCTTTATGAGCAGAATTTATAATAAATGAACGTAAGAATATATAGATCTCAGTTTCTAAATGCTAAAAGAAAATAAGAGGAACTACTGAAGGTGGGAAAAATGTTATTGTTTTCCCAAGATCACACTTCATCTCTATTTGTGAGCATAATAGATAGAAGATTTTCTCATGTCTGTGGGTCCTTAGACTGTGTTTTTGGTAACTTTAGAGCTAAGAGGAATACTGAGTTTCTTTAAGTCCCAATAAACCATGGGTAGTTTGGAGAGAGAAAGAAAAATCTAAATAATCAAATTTCTGTGTTAGAACAAAGTTCAGTGAAGCAAACAAGTTGAAGTATGTAACAGAAATATATATGTTACTTATCAGAAGTATAACAATTATTGCTGTTTTTCTTTTTTTTTCAGAAAAACATGAAAAATGTAAATCTAGGACCTAAAAGGATCTGGCAATGGACAAAAATACAGATTCTACTTTAAATGAATACGCACTTTCAATATCTTTGTGTTTTCAATATGCATGTTGTTTTCTTCTCACCATTTTGTGTGTGGCAGTCAAAATTATTTGTTGGATACATGAATAAATATGTATATTAAGAAGATCTAGAATCTTTACTCCACAACTTTAATTATCACTGCTAACCAATGATATCCAAATACTCTATTTTCCTTCAGCCTAGTCAGATGTGTCTTCTGAGATTTAGACCTATGTTTTGTTTTTCCAGCTATGTACCGAAAATCTCCCATTGACTGCTCATAGACATTTCAAAATCAACATAAACAAAAATAGAATCCATATTGCCCTTGCCCCTGACTTCTTCTCGTACTTTCTATTTTACATCCCTTGTGGTCCCTTGGCCTTGGCCCCATATACAAGACATTACCATTTTTTGTCCATTCTAAACTCTCTATCTGCCCCAAATGACTCCCTCCCTCTCCCTCTAGACCTCTGGCTTTATTCTTACAGCCACTGCCTATGATCAAAACCATCTGCAGGTTAAAAAAATTAAAAATTAATTACATCACTGAGAATTATCTTTCAACATTTTTAATTCTCATAAGTATTAAAAATAGACAGAAAGCTGAAAATCTACAAAACAAAATACACCCATACATCTAGTTAATGAGATTAATACAGGTAATATAAGGTAACAAAAATACTAGGTTGTTTTTTTTTCCAAATAGGGTAACTGAGTTAAAGAATTACATCTAAATTGTAAGAGTTAATGGCAAAGACAATATTAGGACATCAATATGTGTGTGTTTTGTTTGTTTGTTTGCTTTTTAGATTCTTCCTGATCTTCAGTTTTGGCAATCACATTCAACTGCATTTTTAGAATGAAGCAAAGGAAACACCAGGAATTCTCATTAAAGTCCTACATTTTCTGATTTTAGAGAAATCTGACAAATGATACTTTTGGTAATGTATTCAGCAAAAAGCTAGCTATTCTCCAGTGAGAATCAAAATGAGTTTTTGAAACTTTGTTCCATTCTAAGTCACCAAATTTGGCACTAGGTACTTCATGCACTTTCAGTGTTCCACGGGAGCCACATTCCCCATAAAGGCAAGCATTGGCAATCTCTCTTATGATCCCTGAATCATCCAGAGGGGGCAGTTGCTATATAAATGACATTCACTTTAAGTAGATAACTGGGGGGGGGGGGTGATATGACTCATAACCCTACTCCAAAGATCACAGAAATTCCCTACTAAGATACCCTGTGCCACGTTCCTAATAGTTTGGGCTACATGTACTCTGCCGGGGTTGAAACACACGTAGTTCAAGCTATTTCATTTCCTTACTCAGTGATTATGGAAACAGTACCAAAATGGTAATACAATCATCAAATGTCATTACCTCGTTTATGAAAGGCACCCCTTCAAGTCAAACTTGTTTCCTACTTTCACTTACGCTGTTATATTCTTGCTTCATTTATCTGCTTATTGTATTGGATGCAAGTATATGGATTTTTAATTTTATTATTATAAGGTGATTCTATTTTAAATTATGTTGTAACCATAGGGGAAATATTTTGAAGAGTGAATCACTTAATAATTGTAAGCTTAGGATAAATAGTTAACTCAATGGAATTTATATGGCATATAGCCAGGTATATTAGAGCCAAATTTGGTATTTTTTTCTTCTTTAAATAATTCAGTATTAGGTAATTACATGCCACATTTTAGAGATATGAAACTTCTTAATGTTGTTAATGGATCCTTTTTATAAAGCAATATAAATTGTACTTTCTTTGCTGGCAAAGAAAGGCCAGTCTATGAATAAAGTAAATTAATTCTTAGTGCATCAAAGAAACAGAGAAAAGTGTTACAACTTCTGCTTTGCTCTCCAAATTATCTCCAAGGGCTCCCTCTAAGGAATAGAAATTGAAGCATTTACCAGGAAGAAATCCTGGTGGTCTAATCAAAAGAGACAACAGGAACTATTCTTTCCTTCTCTATATGAATTGCTTGGCCAATTGAAATATGGAGCTATAGAAATAGCAACACTTGGGTGAATTTAAAACAACATTTAAAGTGCTTTTCTGAATTTACAATAATAATATGGAGATTTGCGAAACTGTATATTTGCACAGTCTCAAGACCGGGTAGCACATTTCTCTGATAGCAGTGATCAGTGGCAAATGTTCAAAAAACATTGCAATAAGAATCTATATCTTCTTCCTGTATCCTAAGTGGATGCGTAGGCTGCTAATACTTAGTTATGACCAAACTAGAGCCAGATGTAGAACATGGAATATCTATATTAGATCATATGACATTTGCGAAAAAGGCAAGGATTCTCAGAAATTTACAATGATAATTTAAATTACAGTTAATAAATGAGGAAACCATTCACAATGTCATGTTTTAATAAAGTATCACGGTAATAAAACTTGACAGTGTATCTTTTTTTTGTAGCCTTCAGATATAGTAAAGAGGATTTTGTTTGTTTTGTTTTTGCATTATTTTTAATAGAAGAGATTCTCCATCAACAACCTTTTTCTTCTGAAAAGTAATCAGCCTAGATTTTATTGGATGTGAAAGGAGATAAAGATTACAAGAATAACAGTTCCTTTGAAAAAGTGAAATCGATAAAAATTATTAATTAATTAGAACTCAAATTACAGACTAACATAAATGAGGACTATTTATTTCAATGTCACTGCTCTTGTTCACAACATCATGCTGTTTGTCTTTCAGATTGAACTTCAGTGCTCGCCTATAAGCCACATAAGATGACCATTGTCATTATTTTGCTGACTGGCCTCATCTTTATCAAGGCTTTCAAAACTACCAAGCTGAAATCCTTTTTTTCCCCACTGAGTACCTTACTAATGTTTAATGATTTTCTGGTGTTTTTATCATAAATTCAGCTAATTTCATACATTTTATTTTCTTTGACTTTATATGTCAACAACACTTATCTTAGTGATGAAAAAATCCTACACTGAATCATTACTTCTATTAAAATTTTCAAGACATAGTTCATAATAAAGGGAGTTTAAGCCCAGCCGGGTGTGGCTCAGCGGTTGAGCACCGACCTAGGATCCAGGTGATTGGGGTTCGATTCCTGGTCAGGGCACGTGCCCTGGGTGCGGACTCAATCCCCAGCAGGGGGCATGCAGGAGGCAGCTGATCAATGGCTCTCTCATCATTGATGTTTCTCTCTCTCTCCCTTTCCCTTCCTCTCTCTGAAATCAATAAAGATATATTAAAAAAAAAAAAAAAAAGGAGTTTAATGAAGCAGAAAGTGCCCTGGATTGTGACTTGAGAGACCCACATTCCAGTTTCAGTTATAGTTCATGTAAATTGGGGTAATCAAAACTCACTTGGCATCAGTTTTCTCATCTGTCAAATGAAAGGGTTGGGTCACTGTATAATTACTTTCTAGTGTCCGTTTCCTCTCTAAAATTCCATGGCATTTATAGGGATAGGTTGACTCTAAGCACAAGCCCCAACTAATTTAAGGCATAAGGTCAGTAGATAGAGCATGAAAATAACATACTGTACCTTCAAAATTAGTATATTTTATTGTATAAAGAAGAAAATCTTGACGATAATAAAATTACCCCATCCACTGTAGAGCAAATGGAAATGACTTCCCATTGGAGGTGAGGTCATGCGGTTGAAGCGAGTTACTCCCCCCAGTTTTCCCACTGTCTGAAAATAACTGAAGTTTCCATATACACAATCCACAGCTCTTCTTCATAATCTACGTTATGCTTTCTGGCAACATCTAGATGATCTCAAGGAACGATATCATCCTTTCAGTAAGTCAATAGTTGATGTATCAGTAAATCAGGGTGACGGAATCTCTCCTGTACCCAACACCAGGGAAGCTGCACTGCAGTCAGATTTGCCCAGGTGAAGGGGCAGTCACAGTGCAGAACTATGATCATGGTTGAAGAAGCATGCACTTCGCCACATGTAACTGTGACTCATGATACCTGAAGCAAATGAGTGTGCTGTGCTTGATTGCTGTGTTACAAAATCTGGCCCAAGCTCAGTTTATGCTATTCAAATGTAAAAGTTACATAATTAGCACTACACTACAAATAACATTGATAGCGTTTAAGATGAAATTGTGCAGAGCATAGTTATAAATCTTAGAAAATTACCCAATTTGAATTATAAAGATAGGTAAAGAAATGAAGGAAAACTTACTATTAAGTGCAGTTCATAGATTTAGGTGAAATAAAATCGTTTTTATTAAAATTGAGTATCATTCGTTTACATGAAGTTGAATTAGGTCATCTTTTATTTGAACCTAGTCTGAGTTGTTCTTTGGCAATTTATTCTGAAGGCAATGAAATCTGAAATCATTTGTTTGTGAACCAACACAAAAGAGCTTTGCAGAGGTTGAATTCAGTTGAAAGGATGGTTCAAAGGAAATGAGTCTTGTAAAATAGAGGTAATTTTAGTTCCTGAAACAGATGTACCTGATTAGGGATTATTGTCTCTTAGGACTGAAGAACAATGGCCCTGTGATCACAGTAAGTAAACATCTCTGTGAACAGAGGTTACTCAGAAGTTTGAAATCAACACACAAGTTCTTTCTTACCTTTTGAATTACAAAGTAGTCTATATAAGTTCAAAAGCTGCCAGCAGTGAAATGGAAAACCTACAGAAACATGCCAATTGTCGTTGTCTATCAGTGCACAAATATTTCATGACAGAAGAGAATAATGGATGCTACGAGTGGAATAGATATGTTTTGACATACAATAGCACAAAAATAAATGTAACAACAGAATAAATGGTCATGGGTCTACAATTTTTACACACATACTGATAAGCTGTTCTGCTTCATTTATATTCATGTTTGAAATGTAAATTCACAGGAATTTATATGCAGTACAGTTTTTTTCTGAAATAAGAAAAGAGCAAGTTTTCATAGATGTTAACAAAATCATTATATAAGCACATAAATTATATATGTCAGGCAGGATAAGGCATGGTTTCAATTATTATACAATTTATTTTTGAGTCAATTATTAAATTTCCTTATATAGCTAATTTAATCATTAACTAAGATCCATAAAAAATCCATTCATATTTAGTCACCAAATGTTTATTTAACATTTACTGTGTGTTATAAACTGTTTTATGCAGTGAGGATACATCAGTTAAGAACAGAACAAAATAAAACAAAAATTTTTGATTTGATAAAATGAATAGTCTAGCGGAGGTAGACAAAAGTAAATAAGGAAACATGTTTATATCTACGTTTGTATCAATACATATAAAGATATACAATAGTAAGTGCAAATGTTATGGAAAAAATAAAGCGGAGAATCATGTAAAGAACATTAGTCAATAAAAATTTAAAATAGGATCTACAGGACAGCTTTTACTGAATATGTGACATTTTTGAGTAAAGACATGAAAGAGCTGAGGGTAGTGTATTAGTTTCCATGGCTGCTGTTAAAAATGACCACAGACATGGTGGCTTAAAACAACATCCATTTATTACACTACAGTTGTATAGGTCATAACTCTGATACGGGTTTCACTGGACTAAAATCACGGTACCAGAAGAGCTGTGCTATCCTTTCTGAACGCTCACAAAAGAATCACCTCCTGACTGCAGCCAGTAAAGATTCTCTGCTTTTAAGGAATCTGGATTTACCCAGCTAATCCACCATAATCTCCCTATCTGAAGGCCCATTGCCTTAATCACATCTGCAAAGTCCATTTTGCCATGTAAAAGAACTTATTTACTGGTTCCGGAGACTGGGACTCTGGCATTTTTGGAGATTCATTATTCTACCATAGGTATATCGATGCATTGACCTGGGAGCAAAGTAGTGAATACAGTTACCAAAGGCCCTGAAACTGTAGTGTGCATGTTCAAAAAATAGCAAAGGTAGCTGGACCTGAGTAAGATCAGGAGAGAGTACTAAGACAGAAGGTCAGCGAAGGAAAGGAAAGAAGAGGAGGCAAATTGTAGGGGGCTTTGCAGGTCCTCAGGAAGTGTTTCAAATTTCTTTGAGATGAATGGGAAGCAACTGGTGGTTTGTGAGAAGGGTAATGGTATGTGATTGTGTTTTTTAAAGGATGGCTTTAGTAGCTTTATTGAGAAATGAGTAAATAGGCAAGGCTGAGATTACCATCACTCTTATGTAAATATATGGTCAAAATATATTTACTTTTAGGTAAATAGGTAGATTAACTTCAAGCAGTAAAGTATATTTTATTTTGACCATTTGGAAATTTTTTTAAAAATTTGCCTTAGATTAGCCATCACTTTACAAAAAGTTAAGCATGAATTGTTAGAAATATTTAAAAGAAAGAATTCATTCTTTTTTCATAATTTTTAAAATTTAAATTTAAAAACAAGAAACTCATTATTAAGGCTATATATTTCATCTAAGGATTAGTATATAAGTACACAGTGGTTATAATCATCTAAGTATATACATTAATGTTCATTTCACAAATGTCTAGGCAAAAAGTTACCATGTTGAGATCCTATGAGCTCTACCAGCTATAGCCACATTCACTGAGTTGCAATTATGCACTAACCACATCCCCATATATGTCAGATGCTTAAAGATCTTTTTTAGAGTAAATGCTTCATTTTTAGGGGAACAAATCTGCAGAAAATGTTGACTGTCAAAAAGCCAATGGTACTGACTGTGTTCAGTGCCCTATACTTTATTTGTCATTATCCTTTGGTGATTTTTATTTCCCTGAGTTAAAACATTTCATAGATGAGTGGTGGAGTCAAATAGATCAGAATTAGAATCCTACTTCTGCAATTTACTAGCTTTGCAGAGCCACTGGCTTAAAATGTTTAATATTTAATTTTGTATTTTGTTTTAGTTTCTTTTTGATTTTGTGAACAAGCCAGGGGCAGAGTCACTGGTTTCTGGTATCCCACTGCTTCACCATCAGAGTTTGTCAGAAGTGAGGTGACAAGGCTGCTTCAATTACTTAAGCAACCTCTTTGCTTGAGCTTGAGCAATCCAGGTGAGAGTGGTGTACAAATAAACAGGTGAATTTCAGAGTTTGGTGGGGTAGAGTGGAAACTGTAAATTACCCTAACAAGAAAGCCCATGGCTCTGAGGGGAAAATGAGGCTCTGACTGACATCAGCCATTGTTTTCTTTTACAATCTCTCTCTGGCTCAGGTGTATAATCTCTTCCTGTTTCATGTAGTCCTCATGGCCATAACCTAATATAATGTTTGTCTTCAAGGATGGCATTGAGCACCAAAATTATGCCACTTGAAAGAAATAAGAAAAATATAGATAATCTTTGATTTATAAATCAATTATAAATTCAAATATATCTGTGGAATCTACTTTTATACTACAGTATAGATAATGAACATAAACTGTAAAGTTTTCTTATATGAGAATATACAAAGGCAGACTATAAAAGAAAAGAAAGATCTGTGAAGTCATAAAAGAGGATATATATTTGATCTCATGGAAATCTAGGCATCTAGGACCTTCAGGTGCAAACAATGGAAAATACATTGTGACACAAATCTGATGTCATAAACCTGAGTACAAAACTTGGGTATAAATGGCTTAGAGTGTTCTTGAGGGTCAGCTGTTTTCCTAAATACACAGCTATACTTAGAGAATCCATTGCTACCCAGAAGCCTCTCATATTTTAGACTATGATTTCAAGTGCCCCTTTAACTTTTCCAGACTATTTTATTCTTTACTTCTGAGTGTCATAATTTTGTTACATTAGAACACTGTAAAAGCATTCTGAACGGGAAAAATCATCTTTATTAACTAATAATGTCAGGTTTAACATCAAACATTTCATTAAGTCCAACTATGTGAGTGTAGAGTGACATATAATTCTTTATGTTTTCTTAAATTATTTAATCGATTACTTGTATATGAATAAGTTGTTTACATGATCATTGATTAATTTGACATATATCACTAGCAGTAACATGGTTTATGACTGAGCTTGGACACACACACACACACACACGCACAAATATGGCCACATCTGCAAATGCTTAAAATATCTATGTTATAAAACAAGGTAATTCAATATATAATTAAGAATGTAGAAGACAATTTTAGCATATCTAAAGATAAAAAGATGATTTTAGCACAAAACACATGTATATAAGTTGATAATTCAAGTGAATTAAGTTGAAAGAGATTTCATAAAACCTAGGCCTTCTTACTCCTAATTAACATAAAATTAGAACAAAGCTGATTGGAAAAATCTAATATCTTAATGGATGCTACACAAAACATTTGTTTCAGAAAAATATAGTCTTCTTCTTTAAGGTTTGAATACCTGTGGAAAGATGCATGTTCAAACCTGTGGCATAGCAATGAATTAAAGCACTATCTATTCATATAATAATTAAATATCTATGGCTACCACCATAAGGGTGGACTAAGATAAGCTTTTTGACTAGAATGAATTATTAAACATCAAGTAAACAGACAATAGAATTTTTTGAATATATAATTGCTTTGTAAGAAGTGAAGATATGCAAGCATTTATTGTTAAATGTTGACTGTAGTCTACTATATATGCCTATGTTTTCACTTAAATATATAACTTTATATGTCATTGGTAAAATTTTTAATACAAAGCCTTACTTTCTCAGAAGACAGTTAGACAAGGCTTTTGGTTCTTGAATCTGTGCAGATTGATTGATATTTATTGGAGAAAGAGGCTTGGAAAGTAGAAATAACTTATCTTGCACAGAGGATCCATCTAATAAGTGACTGAGTATTCTATAATTGCAAAGTTTAAAGGAATATAAGCCTCAATATGTAAAATGAGGTAAAGATGCTTTGCCCCAACAAATAATCCATGAGTCCCCATCTGAGTTGTTCACTGACATTAAACAGACATTTCTATTTTACAGGACAATATGGCTGACTGATAAAAATTCTATGACCTTTCCTTTTCCTCTTTCTTTCTCCCACAACAAAAATGGTCTACTTTGAAATGTCATGGAAGGTATAAGAACTTAATCTTGAATCCATCATTTGAGTTGATAGATTCATTGCTAACATAGCACTGGTAGTTTTTACTACATGCAAGAATCCCATTAATATCTGCTGCTTCAATTAAGTAAAGAAAAAAGGCCCAAAACTTTTAATTAGAAATTCAAAACAACATTTTATTTTAAAGATGAAGTTCTATGTATTTTCTCCTGAAATTTCATATTTTATATTTCTTTTGAAATATTAATTACTCATGCATTAAAAGTGATTCATTTTATCAGAAAAGATAAAAATACAGATACTAACATTTTGACACTATTTTGATATATGCTCAGGAGTGACTAGTTAACTACCAATACCATATCAAGTGTGTTCATTTATTCTGGGAAACAATGAATGAGTTTATTTTGTTGAGTTGCAGAGTAACTCCAAAGGACAGCTTCAGATGACAAAAATAACTTGTTGAATTTCTATAATGTGAGAAAGAAGATAAGTAACTATTAAGACCATAAGCTTCTTTTATAAAGCAATTCTATTTTGTTTGAGATTTCTTCGGAGATTACTACAGTTCTTGAAACTAATATAAATTAAAAATCATAAATTAACTGCATTCTGGATTTAATAAAATATCTTTAAACATTCATTAAAACATTTATTTAAAAAGTTTTAAGGCATCTTCTAATATTCTAATAGTGTATGTTGAGAATATTTGTATGGCATAGTTGGGGGCAGTGGGAGAAAGGGAAGAAAGGTTCATACCCTCAGTGAGTTTTCCTGTGGTTTTCTCATTGTGATCCATCCAAACTTACTACAAGTCAGTACAAATTTCCATGTGAAATGACTGAGCAATCAGTTTCACTGGATTCAAGCCAAAGTGACTTTTGATATGTTTCTGTGTTTTGTATGTGATAGTAGCCATAGTTAAATTCAGTGAGGTTACTAAAAAGCAAATAGTTACATACAACAGGGAAATTGTGCAGCAACTGAATAGATCTTTGTTTATTTGTATCTGTTTTAGCTTTGCTCCCAATAAAGCTGTATTATTGTATTTTCATATTTTCTATTGTTTGCTTAATAAGATTTATAAACACTGTGTCTTTTAAAGAGATCAAAAAACTAAACCAAGTGGAGCAGAACTACTAAAAATTCAGAGACGTATGGAGGAATTAAAGGAAGGAAAGTGGCAAAATAACAACAAATAGAAATGATGAAGAACAAGCATTCCCGCCTCTTTATCATATAAACTGGGACCAACATGCGGGAATAATTTGTCTTTTTTCTGCTTCCTGAAGAGATAGTAGACAGAACTCTGTTAAGCTCCTGTATTCTCTTCCAAGATTTGCACCCATTATCTTAGTTTTTCTTCCAATCAACATTATTAATTTTAATATCCTTTGCTGTTATTACTTCCGCCATTGACCCTCTTCTTTATTTCTTATTTAAAATTGAGTTTATTATATAAACTTCCAATGTTGAGAAAGAATACAGGAATAGTTAGCTTATAATCAAAATGTTCTTGACAAATCCATTTTATTTCCTTATCAAACATCATTAGCTTTCTTTGCCTTGGTGATGTATTTATATAATCTATGGAAGCTATTGTGATTAATAGCATTTCTATAATACAATTATATAGTACAATTGTGGAAAATGTAAAGAATAAGATTTTGTTTTTACAAGTGTTTAGCACTCCATATAAAGTTTTGGACATATTCATCATCTCTCCTTATAAAGGGAAAGAAGACAGCAGCTTATTACAAGAAAGAACTGAGAATGAGAAAGAAGATACAGATAATGTTTTTTCTATCCACCTTGACTGGCTATATCTCCATAATGAATAATAGCAATATTGTTCCTTGGTTTACAAAATAGAATTAACAGTACTTCTAGCTTCTTGCTCCCTCATCACTAATGAAATAATACCTTTAATTTGCTTCTAAAGGCATGAAGAAAGGGCCAGATGGACATAATTGCCATTCCTTATCATTCATTAGACTCATATTTTGTTAAGTTGAAATTATTTATTAGTATTATGTAGTATGTGCAGAATATCATGCTAAAACCTGAGGAGCTAGAGAACTTGTTGGTCAAAGGCAAAAAAAGTCATAACAAGCGGCGTTCAAGGAATTTATGATTTGATGTAGAGCTAGAATACACAAAGTAAAGGTTTGTCATGTAGCTAAGTTCTTACATCCCCAATTGTACAGTATTTACACCGTTCAGACTCAACATAAGATCCAATTTAGTTTATATATAATGTATAATTAAATGTCTAAAAATAATATTGAATGCTATTGCTAGGTATAAAATTTGGTAGCATTATTTTCCCAGTTTTCTTCATTAAAAACCTTTTTTTTTTTTTAAATAAAGTGATTGCTAAAGGCACAAATTGTGAATTTTTGAACTACCGACTAACAAGAGCTATCATATAATTCAAAACTATTTTGATAGCATTAAAATATTATTTAATGTGAATCTTTTTTTCTCTAAAGACAAAAAGTCTTTTTATATGAAAAATTATACCTACAGATATAGCCTTAGATAAAACATTTCATATATGTTCCCTTATTTTTATATTCTGTGTGAGTGATTGTGAAATAAAATTTAGTTTTAGCACAGGCTTAAGAATTATCATTCCTTTTCCCCAACCTTGACTATAACCTCACCAGTTGTACTAAAGAGTGAGGTGAAAACCTACTCTGCAAGTAAGTCTGAACTTCCAAGTGCTTTTGTTTGGTTTCTAAAGTGGTAGAACCATATGGGTTCATATCATTAGTGTTTAACTGATTTGTGCTAAAATCTATCCTACCTAACACTCAAGGCAGATAAATTTCCAAAATAAATCCAATCTTAAACTTTACTTTTCCAAACAGCTTTGATGCCAAACCATCTTGAAAATGGACTTTGCCTGAACTCTTTGTTATACATTTACAATGAGTCAGCTACTTGAGTTTCAGATAAAGATGTTTAGTCCCAAGCTAAATTTAGTCACTTGAGTCTTCATCCTGATTCTGGTTCAAGAAAACATTCACTCTGGTTAGAAATATTCTTACATTTAGCAAGTTGTCTTTTTTTTTTTTTAATATATCTTTATTGATTTCAGAGAGAGGAAGGGAGAGGGAGAGAGAGAGAAACATCAATGATGAGAGACTCATTGATCATCTGCCTCCTGCACACCCCCTGCTGGGGATCCAGCCCACAACCCGGGCATGTGCCCTGACGAGGAATCAAACTACGATCTCCTGGATCCTAGGTCGATGCTCAACTGCTGAGCCACACCCAGCAGGGCAAGTTGTTTGAGAAATGTTTCAGATTAGTTACTAAGGAACATGCAATAGAAAGAATCCAATAATCTTTCTTCAAATAATTGTATTGAGTTTATTTTAAAAATTTTAACAAGGTAAATAAATTCAAACTCACAGCCTTGATCGGCCCACTAGTGGCTGTGAATACAGAGAAAGCAAACTGAACGCTTCAAAATCAGTGCTAATGCCTGAGCTTCAGGACATCAAACAACATAGCCAAGCCACTGTACTGCAGCTAAATTGGTAGTGATAAAAACAAGTTAAGCTAATTAATTTCAGGTTATTTATTATAAGCATTTAACATCCTTCTTTGTTTCTATATTTCTAAGGCATTTGAAAACCAATATCCTGGGGTTTAAATCCAATGATTATCCAAGGCAAGAGAATAGTACTCTGTGTTGGAGTACTATTCCAATATTCATAAAGGCCTAACTATTTTTGTGCAATCTCAAGGATTTGATTATGGGAGAGAAAATTAACTACAGGTACTCTCCTTAGAAGTGCTAAGGAGAAGTGCTACAGGTACTCTCCCTAGAAGTGCTTAGTAGTTGTTTTTGTATACATTTCTTTCTATCTCCATATTCAAATTATTCAATTTTTTAAAAAAAGAATACTGTAAAAAAAAAGGAATATTGTGACAGCCTTCCACAGCAGCGAATTCTTCACTTTGCTCTCAACATGGATTAGCTAATTGATACAGAGTGTAGTCTAAATTCTTGAAAATAGTAGAAAATAATCTATTAACTTTACCTAAGAAGTGAGAAATCCATATAAGAGCTTAATTATGGGAACTATTTGAATACGAAACTTCCATGTGAAAAGGCTGTCAACTTGCAGTATTATTTTATTTGAAAAAGTGATGTGAATTTGAATAGGGGTTTGAGAAAATGAATTTTGCCCTCTTTGAGTAAATATACATTTTTCATTTAAAAACATTTTTAAAAAATATGTCTTTATTGATTTCAGAGAGAGGAAAGGAGAGGGAGAGAGAGATAGATACATCAATGATGAGAAAGAATCATCAATAATGAGAATCACTGATCATTGCCTCCTGCACGCCCCCTACTGGAGATCGGGCCTGCAACCCTGGCATGTGTCCTGACTGGGCATCTTTAAGCTTATTTTCCTAATTTCTTAGGACATATATATTTATATATTCATATTCTGAGGGGATTTTTCATTTGTATGTTTTTAATTATAACTACATTCCTTAGTACGGTTCTTACAACATACTAAAGATTATAAATGGTGGACATACATACAGAGATTTATTTTTCCCCATAGTAATCATCACCTTTTATATATTTACACATATTTAACAACCTTAAGAAACCCTTAAGAAGATCTTTCTGGAATCAAGACTGGTTATATCATTAATCTTTAAGAATCTACTCTAATTACTCAGATAGATTTTACTTGCTTCCTCTGCTAACCGGTAGGCTCTCATATCAATGCATATCTCTATTATACAATTTATTCACATTGTATTACATCTTTACATTTTCATGTCTTTCTCTCTTAAATAATTATAAACTTCAGTCCAGCTGGAAGCTTGCTTTATTCAGCTCTGTATCTCCATGGTTGAGAAGGACTGCATTGACGACTTTCAATAAAATTTTGTTGAAGAATAAATAACCTATGGATGTCAGCAGTTTTTTGCAGTAATGTTAATGAGAACAATGAAATACTATCTTTGAAAAACTAATGACTGAAAACATAAGAAGTCTGTTAACTTTCTAAAGGGAATGAGAACTTACATTTCCTTATTATCCACAATGAGCAAGGCACAGGGCTAACCAGGTTCTTCACAGAGAACTTGAGCAATTCATCAATATGCCAGAAGAAGCTCAAGGCCTTGGAAACTTGGAGAGCTTCCCAATTCACAAATGCAAATTTCCTACCTTAAAAAACATATAGAAATTGCATCACCCTGCACACAGATGCAGCTTCAGTGTTCTAACCATTTCTGCTCATTTTTCAGCCATATCAAAGAATTATAGATAGTTTTACTATACACTTCCAAATATGTCTAGTTTAAATAAGAGCAAAGTCATTTGTGCACAGTTGAAGAATACCTTCATATCTCCATTTATTTTTGGAAAAACTCACTGTCACTTCAGATGAGATATCATATATTTTGAGTCCATCAACACCTCCTTATGTATATTTACAGCTAAGCAATGGCATTGTAAGGAACTGAATCCAAAAGTGTGTTGTATGAATTGTTTGGTAGGGTTGAGTTAATTATCTCAGACTGTTTATTTTCTTAAAACAATTCATGTTGAAAACTTTGCCATGATCCTTACTAGAAGAGACTCAGATGAAAGAGATAATAAGTACATTGATGAAGTTGTCCATGTATTGTGTATCTCATAAATGTGATAAATGTTTGTAAAATTTGAAAAGTTGGAGTGAATTTGATGTAGAACAATTATGCAGCCTACAGTTTCACTACAGCACACATGGTGAAAATCAATAAGTTCACAGTTTAACAAAAAAAAATGCCTTAACAAAAAACATATTGGAAATATATTATTGAAATAACTCCTGCCAGTCAAGGTGATGGAGTAGGTAAACCCTGTACTTGCCTTCTCCCATGACCACTTCAAAATTACAACAAAACTAGAGCAACCAACATTGAGAACTGTCTGAAATCTAGCTGAACAGAAGTTCTGTAATAAAGATATACAGGAGAAGCCACATCAAGATTAGTAGGAGAGGCAGAAGTATGGAACTGGCAAATAGTCACAAACAAGATGAACCCAAAGAGGCCCACACCAACACACACCACAATTAAAATGCAAATATAAATGGCAAAGAGAGAATCTTAAAAGCAGCAAGAGAAAAGATTAAAAATATGAGTAATAAAATGTTAATAACTACATATCTAGCAAGTTACTTTAAATGTAAATGAATTAAATTCTCCAATCAAAAGACATAGGGTAGCTGAATGGATAGGCAAATAAGACCCTTACATACGTTGTCTACAAGAGATTCACTTCAAGTTGAAAGACACACAGAGACTGAAGATAAGGTGATAGAAAAAGGTATTTCATGAAAATAAAAACCAAAAGCAAAAAGCTAGTGTAGCAATACTTATACCAGACAAAAGAGACTTTAAAACAAAGGCTATAACAAGAGATGAAGAAACCAGTAATTCCACTTCTGGGTATTTATTAAAATAAACCCAAAATACTAATTAGAAAAGACATATGCATTCATATGTTCATTTCAGCTTTATTTACAATAGTCAAGGTATGGATGCAACTTAAGTGTCCATTAATTGATGAATAATTGATGAATAGGTAAAAAATAAGTGGTGCACATATACAATGGGATATGGCTCAGCCATAATAAAGAATGAACCCTGCCATCTGAAACAACGTGGAAGGACCTAGAGGGTATTGTGCTGAGTGAAATAAGTCAGACAGAGAAAGACAAATGCAGTATGATTTCAATTATATGTGGAATCTAAAAAGCAAAATAAACAAACAAACTCATAAATACAAAGAACATTTTGATAGTTGCCAGATGGGAGGGGGGTTGGGGGTTGGTGAAAAAGGGAAAGGGATTAAGAAGTACAAATTGGTAGTTGCAAAATAGTCATGGGGATGTAAATTAGAGTATAGAACATATAGCCAATAATATTGTAATAACTATATTACGGTGTCAAGTGAGCACTAGGTTTATCGGGGGGATCACTTAGTAAGTCATATAAATGTCTAATCACTACATTGTACACCTGAAACAAATCTAATATTGTATGTCAACTGTAATTGAAAATTTAAAAATTATTTACAAAAGAAATTGTTGAGTTCAAATGGAAAAGTTTTCATATGTTGTCAGAAATTAGATTTTGATATTTACAAGTTCAAAATAACATGAACAATACAAAATTAATTAATTAAAGGTTTTGGAAATATTTTTCTTGCATATAAAATAAACTATTTTAATATTTATTTTCTGAATATGGAGTACTTATAATTTCCTTTAATATATGTTAACTAGTACAGCACTGCAACTAAATCTTGCAACTATCTAAAGATTCAATCTGAGGGCACCTTTGTTTCCAAATAATTCTATGTGTGCATGTTCTTGGCAAATTTAATTGAAAAATGAACCTTTCCTGCATGTGAGAAATAATATAAGAATAAATTAGCTCTGGCCGGTTTGGCTCAGTGGATAGAGCATTGGCCCAAGGACTGAAGGGTCCCAGGTTCAATTCCGGCCAAGGGCACATACCTCAGTTGCAGACTTGATCCCTGGCCCTGGTCAGGGCACATGCTGGAGGCAACCAATTGATGTTTCTCTCTCACATTGATGTTTCTCTCTCTCCTCCGCCCTCTCTGAAAAGCAATGGGAAAAATATCCTCAGATAAGAATTTAAAAAAAAAGAATAAATTAAATTATTTTTCATATAATTATATAATTGTGACATATTTAGATGACAGTTTTCTTATAACTGTAATATGACCACAAACAAAATCACTAAGATAATCTCTGTAGTCATTCTAAGATTATATAGATATTAGCTGTTATGAATGTTTTATAAACAAACCCTTACACTCAGTGTCTTTCTATCAATATACACACATATATAAACCTTTATAAAATACTGGCTAGAAATAAATTATCTCATTTGACTAATGTTTCAGGCCGAGTAGCAAAGTACATTTAAAGAAATTTTCTGCACAGTGTTCCTAGCAGATGCTTTCTGTTACTCATTTTATTTTAATTTTTATTTTTTGTACATTTTCACAGTTTGAAAAACTCAAGAGTTTTGCCCTTCTCCATTAACAGATGGAGTGTTATTGATCCAATACTTGCAGATTAGAGAGGAGCTCATTTTCACTCTTAAGGTTTGTTATCATTTCGTTGCTTCTAGTCAAACAATGTTTGGAAATTATGCCTATGCATGCAAAGCCATTTGAGATGAATACATTTCAATTACCTACAAATGCCTTGATTTCTGCTTATTTTCACACAACTTCAGGAATCAAAGCCTGGAGCACATTACTTTTAGATTCCTGATTATAGATGCAAGTATGATTTACACATAAGGTGCTGCTTACAAGTGAACCAAATAGAAAAGCAATCTCTTATGTTGGATCAAGACTCACTAGAGGTCTAAAATTATGAACTTTGTGCTCATCTGGAATTGAAAGTAGTTATTTTTATGCCTTGGGCTTGGAAAAAAAATGATTTTACATAGAATAAAGGTGGTTACATGCATCCAATGTTGAGAAAATAATTTATTGTCTTTAAAATGAAAAAAGGAAGAGGTTATAACATGTCAAAAACAGACAGTGAATTTTTTTTCCTTAACTGAAACTGATTGCCCTAAGCCACTAACTCTGAGAAACAGAACAAAATAATCTGAAAGCAAATGGTATTTGCAGACCCTGAAATGCAAATGCAAGCTTTCTAATGCAGTTGAAACTCAAAAGCACAAAGTTAAAACAGATTCCAAGTCCACTTTCCAACATTGATGATAATTTGCAGCTTGTTTATGAAGGCAAAAGACTGTAGGTTTTTCTGTCTCTAAAGATACTAATAAATATACCTTGCTTAATTGATCTTTCTAAAAATATCAAATATAATTTATAAATGTTAAATTAATATCAAAAGACTGAATGAAACAGAAAGTATTTAAACCATATTGAAAAAAAAATTGTCAAGTAAAATCCAACAAGTGATCTATGCTGGGTGGCTATCACCTCTATTCAGAACATGAAACCTGCTTCTTTGCCCACCTTCCTTCAGGAAGGTCTCACTCAAAGTGAGAGAGTCTTTTCAATATCTTTACTCATGTAGCCTTATAGAGGAATATGGCCTTATAGAGGAAAATTCACTTCAAATGAATTTATGAATAGTGAAAAATTATTTCCAAAGCAATCTTTGGAAATTTAATGCTTGATAAAGCAATTAGTTCTTCAATGCAAAATGCTTTCTCAAACAGGTAGGAATGATTTAATCACTCCATAACTCATATAGATACATCGATTGTCAGCTGTATAACATAAGACACCAAAAAAAAAAAAAAAAAAAAGAGGCAAAAACAAAAAGTCTTTTCATGCAAAATCTTAGAATTGAAATCTCTTGCAATGCAAATCCCATTTAGTCCTCACAAAATCAGGTACTAGAATCATCATCCTCACTTTGCATATATGAAATCCAATCACAGAACTTTTAAATAACTTCCTTAAGATTTTATGACAAAGTCTTGGTGAAGCTGGGTATTAAATTTTAACAGTTTCAGACAAGAGCAAGGGCACAGAACTAATACTCTATGTTGCCTCCCATGTACATGTTGCATAGATCTACCTTCAATATATTTTCTTTATCCTGGGATTTAACATCAGAACATTTCTCATTGACTAAGCCTCTCAATGCCTAGACATGAACTCAAGTTGTTAAGTTTCACTTGGATTAACTCAGTAGTTCTCAATCTTAACATGCATTAGAATAACCCGGAGGCCTATTAAAACATCCATAACTGAAGCCCACTCCTGAAGTTTTTGATTCAGTTGGTCTAAGGTGGAGCCCGAGAATGTGCATTTAGAGCCAGTTCTCAGTGCTACTGTTGCTGCTGCTGTTGCTCTAGGAGCTATAGTTTGAGAGCCATTGGTCCAGTAACTCAATCCACTGCCATTAATAGACACAATACCTTGTGAAAGCATATGATAAAGGTATATTACAACTTTTAGCTGCAGAACTTCTCAGGACATAATTTGTAAATCAAAGCCAATGCTTTCTCTTACTGATTTATTTTTATTCACTGACAGACAACGTGTATCAGGAGTGAGTGGTGATAGGGTTACTTCAAGAAGCACATAGGACCAAATTAAAATACCAGGGATTTCACATCTTATTCTCTTCTTATGACATTTGTAACCTTTACATTCAAGAGGTGTATGTATGTGAGCGCATGAGCACTTGCACACACACACCAGGTTTAGGAAAATAAGACAAAACTACAACTTGGATTTTCTTGTTAAAAGGGAAACTGCCCTGTGATTCCAATAAATAAATTCTTTAGTCGAAAGTAATGAAATACAGTCCTGGCTTGGCCCCTCAGTTGGTTGGAGCTTCATCCCGTACACCAAAAAGGCTGCAAATTCCATCTGGTCAGGGCATGTGCCTGGGTTTTGGATTCAATCACTGGTTGCACTGCAGGAGGCAACCAATTGATATATATCTCTCTCTGTCTCTCTCTGCCTCAAAAAAGTAATGAAATACTTGTTTAAAAAGTATTTACTTGATTTCTTAATTTCTCTTGTTTATGTCTCATTACACTGAATAGTAATGACATTTTTTTCAAGAAATTTAGCTAACCCTAACTATTAAATGTTTAACATACAATTAGCATGTGTTAGTGATTTCAATGTAACAATATTAACTGGGCATTTTTTAAAGACAGTCTATAATTGTAAACTTCAAATTGTATATTGTAAAACCCTAGTTATGGCAGGTATTATAATTAAAGTGTGCCAGATAATACTAGTTATCTGAATGCCTATTCATGAAACACTGAATTAAGCAAGGAGACACGCAACAGAAATGAAAAATAATGTCTATATTCAAAATTGATTTAAATTATAAATGTAATGTTGTAATGAAACAGATTAATTTAGAAAAGCTGAAGTAAACACGTTTGAAAGGTGTTGTATCAAAGCTTAGAGGTGACAGGAAATTAATTAGAGGAGGCTTTATAGAGGAGATAGTTTTAAAACCAGGTTTGTAAGAAGTGCACAGATTAGTTAAGAAGGAAGAGAACCATTTGAGTAATATATCACAGCTAACACAAGCATTTAGGCAGCTAGCACAAGATTGAGCATATTCTAGGAAATTTTAAAAGAGGAGAAAGGAAAGAACAGGCCATGAATGACATCAACACTAAACAGGCATCTGATGATTATTCTTTTTGCCAGGTATTTAGGCCTTCCTAAGATACCCAATTGTCATGTTGATGGTAGTATCATTTAAAATGCAGCATACCAGAATTATCTTTAAAAACCATTACTAAACTACTTAATTGAGGTATAATTGACAAACAATAAACTGCACATATTTAAAGTTCATAATATAAGTTGTGAGATATGTGTATACTTAGGAAATCATCACTACAATCAAGATGGTGAACATATCAATGCCTATGTTTCTATTTTGTTAATCAGTTTATTTTGTTCAATAGATTCCACATATGGGTGAGATCATGTGATACTTGTCTTTCTCTGACTGGCTTATTTAGCTTAGCGTAATAGTCTCCAGGCCCTTCCATGCTGTCTCAAAGAATAAGAGATCCTTATTTTTTATGGCCTCATAGTATTCCAGTGTGCAAATGTATCACAGCCTTTTTATCTACTTATCTACTGATGGGAAGGGATTAGCTAAAGAACATATATGCATAATCCATAGACACAGACTACAGTATGGTAATGGCCAGAAAGAAGGGGGGTGGCTGGTTGGAGTTGAGCAAAGGGGGGAGATGGGGACATCTGTAAAAGTGTCAACAATAAGAATAAAGTTAAAAAAAGATAGTGAACATATACTCACACTTTAAAAAATTTCCATTTGCCTCCTCACTCACCTCCCTCAGGAAAGTACTAATTGGCTTTCTGTCAAAATAGGTTAGTTTTCATTCTCAAGAGTTTTACATAAATCTTATATGCACACTTTTGCCTGTCTAATTTCACCCAGGATAATTATTTTGCAATTCCTGAATGTTGTTGCATGTATCAATGGTGGGTTACTTTTTATTGAGGAATAGAAGTCTATTGTATTGATTTGCCACAATTTGTTTACCCATTTCCCCATTGATGGGCATTGAGATGCTTATAAACTTTGGCTATAATAAATAAAGCTTCTATGAACATGTCCACAAAAGTCTTTTTATGGATCTGTAGTTAGTTTCATTTCTTTTGAGCAAATGACTAAGAGTAGAATGTCTGGGTCATATAATAGGAGTGTGTTTACCTCTTTAAAAAACTGACAAACTATTTCTCAACGTGTTTCGTCAATTTTGCATTCCCACCAGCAATATACGAAATTTACAGTTGCTTCACGTTCTCACTAATGCTTCGTATGGAGAGTTTTTAATTTTAAGTATTCTAAATGTGTTTTTTTAATTATATTTTGCTTTTCCCTAGTGACTAGGGGTGTGCATATTTTGATGTGCTTGTTTGCCGCTCATATATCTTCTTTTTCAAAATGTCTGTTCAAATTGTTTTGACCATGTTAAATTAAGTTGCCTTTTATTACTGAGTTTTGAGACTTTTTTACATATTGTATATACAAGGCCTTTACCGCATGATATTTGCAAAAAAAATATCTTTCTGTGGCTTGTCCTCTCATTCTCTTAAGACTTTTTTCAAAGCTGAAATCCTTCATTTTGATGAAGTACTACCTCTTTTTGTGTGTTGCATATAAGAAATTATTGTATAATCCATGGTCAGAAAGATCTTCTCACATGTTTTCTTCTGGAAGGTATATAGTTTAAGGCTTTATATTTAGGTTAATGATCCATTTTGAGTTAATTTTTATATATTGATATATTATGGGAGATATAAATTTGAAGTTTATTCTTACATATGTGGATATCCAAATATTTTAGTACCATGTATTAGGAAGACAATACTTTCTCCACTGAATTGTTTCTGTAGCTTTGGTAAAAATCAGTTGTTTATATATGTGTGAATCTATTGCTGGACTCTCTATTCTGTTCCATGGATCTATTTGTCTGTTTTTTCCTCAAATCACACTGTATTGATTACTGCAGCATTATTAAGTCTTGAAGCCAGGTGTTGTAACTTTTTAACACTGTTCTTTTTCAAAATTCTGTATGCTGTTCTAGTTTCTTAGTATTCCAATACAAATTTTAGAATCAGCTTGTGTATTTCTCCAAAAATAAAGCCTACAGAATTTTGATTGGGATATGAGAGAAACTATAGATCATTCGGGGAAGACTGACATCTTAACAATATTGAGAATTTCAATCCATGAACAGCATTTTGGTTACTCTTTGCTAGTATATAGAAATGCGATTGGCATTTGAATACTGATCTTGTATCCTACAGCCTTGAGAAAGTCATGTGCTAGTTCTAGCAGCATTGTTTGTTTGTTTGTTTTCGGTAGGACTTTTCTACATAAACAATCATGTGATCTGTGAAAAGAGAGTTTTACTTCACTCCGTTATTTCTTTTTCTTACTTTAAGCATTGGCTAATACCTTCAGTGGATGTTGAACAGAAGCGTGAGAAGTGGTGAGAATTTCTGCCTTGTTCCTAATCCTATGGAGAAATCATCCAGTCTTTCATCATTTTATATGATGTTAACCAGAGGTTTTCATAGACCTCCTTTATCAGGTTGCAAAACTTCTAGTCCTAGTCTATTGATAATTTTTATAACAAATAAATCCTAGACTTTGTCATATTCTTTTTCTGTATCAGTTGAGATGCTCACATGATTTTCCTTTTTTTAATCTATTAATATTGTGAATTATGTTGATTGATTTTGAATGTTTAAACCAATCTTGAATTCCAGGGATAAGCCCCACTTGTTTATGAGATATTATATACTTTTACTATATTGTTGGGTTTCATAGACTAAATTTTTGTTAAGAATTTTTGTATCTATGTACATGAAGGATATTTGTGTACACATTTTTTTGTTGTATAATATCTGTTTCTAGTGTTGATATCTTTGAGAATTCCAGTCTCAAAGAATGAGTTACGGTATATTTTCTGCTCTTCATTTTTCTCAGCATTTGTATAGAATTGGTCTTGTTCAGTTTTTAAACATTGGGTAGAATTCCCTAGTGAAGTCATTTGCACTTGGAGTAATCTTTTTCAAGATATTTTTTTAAACCATAAATTCAATTTCTTTCATTGATATAGAGGTATTCAGGTTTCTGTTTCTTCCTGAGTGGGTTTTGGTATTATTTTCTTTTCTAAGCAATTTATAGATCTCATCAAAGTTGTCAAATGTATAGGTATAAATATTAATACTCCCATTTTATATTTTAATATCTATAGAATTTGTAATGATGTTATTTCTCTCAATCTTAATATTTGGAAGTTTTTTCTTCTCTTTACTCTGATCAGTTGGGCTAGAGTTTTGTCACTTTTATTAATCTTCTCAAAGAACCATTGATTTTCTCCATTGTTTTCTGTTTTTCATTTCACTGATTTATTCTCAAATTTTTACCATCTCTTTCCTTCTGCTTACTTTGTTGTTTTTGTCTTTGTTTTTCTCTCTCCTCGTACTAATTTCTTAGTGTGGAAGCTTAATCAAAAACCTTTTTTCCTAAGAATTTTATACTACCGATTTCCCTTGAACACTGCTCTGGGACTCTAGTCACCTTGGCCTCGCTGGACTCACAATTGTAGAAGAGTCAACTTTAAGAGTCCATCATGCTCTGCCCTGGCTCCCTCTCCCTGTGCTACAACCTAGAAGTGTCATACAGGCAGCTAAAACAATAATAGGGATCACATTGTTTGCTGTCCATCTCTTAGTATCATTATCCTTGTAACTTTATGCATAATATTTTGAAAACTATTGTTTCATACATTTTTATTTAGTTTCTTTGTTGTTTCAGGTGAAGGATAAACCCTTTCCTTGTTACTTAATTGTGCACAGAGGCAAAAGTCTCAAGTGATTTTTTTGTTTTTATCTAAATATAACTATTACTTTAAGTATCTGGGTTTCCGAAAAACTTTAAAATAGAGCATTCTTTTTTTTCTTTTTTTTTTAATCTTTATTGCTGAAAGTATCACAGATGTCCCCCTTTTTTCCCCATTGATCCCCTCCACCCTGCATCCACCCCACCCCCTAGCCTTCCCCATACCAGTGTCTTTGTCCATAGGTTATGCTTATAAACATATAAGTTGTTTGATTAATCTCTCCTGGCCCACTAACCCATCCCCACCTTCCCTCTGAGATCCCTCAGTCTGTTCCATGCAGTTATGTCTCTGGATCTATTTTGTTCATCAGTATATTTTTTTTATTCCATTCCACATACAAGTGAGATCATGTGGTACTTGTCTTTCTTTGACCGGCTTTTTTCATTTAGCTTAATACTGTCCAGTTCCCTCCATGCTGTCACAAAGGGTAAGAGATCCTTCTTAGTATTCTTAGTAACAGAGCATTCTTAGTAACACATTCCTTGACTCAGAATCATCTAAGTTATGTCTTGGGGATTTTATATTTCTAAGAAAGAAATGTTTACAGGTCTGATCTTATTTACATGTTAATTACCAAAATCTTAGTTACTCAAAAAAAACCCCAAAAACTCTATTGAAGAAATTCCCTTCAATGAGGATTAAAATATACTTTGAATAGAACTCTCACCATGTGTAATAATGCCAGGTGTATACTGTATGAGGAGTTTGAGATGTTTTCAATAATTAAGTTCTTAAAAAGCCACAATCAGAAGCTGCCAAAACCCAAAGTAAAATAATGAAATCAATTACTTCTTTTCAGAATAAAAATTATTAATTCTCACACAATAAATGTTTTTTGTGCGAGTAGCAAAGAACACAAGGTAGCCTTGCATATAATCTAAAGTAAGCCTTTTATGAGTTCTTTCTAATAAACCTACTTAAAGCTTCAGAATATAGCTCAATATGTAGTCACTTAGGCTGCTCAAATGCAGGTGACAAATGAGAAATTTTGAGGACAATTGAGCAATGCAAAACTGCAAAATGGAGCAACAGGAGGTTATTTATTACAGTTGCTTCTGAAAAAATATAATTCAGACACTCAAAATGTTCAAGGGCTTCCAAGTTCATTGCTTAACCCTCTAATGCTAATATCTCTATTTCTACACTATAATAATTTCCTGCAGATCTGGTCTTTGAATGAATGTAATTATGGGTTGAAAATATATAGAATATACATGCTCTAGTTTTTCTGACCATTTAAAACTGATGAGAAACTTCATACAGAAATGTTTACAATTTTTCACTGCATTATGTTTGCAAATCATGAGATAAAAACTTGGTATTTCTAATAATTTCCACAAATTTTCCTTATATTCTTCAAGGAGATTCCAACTTTTAATACATTGATATAAGTAATAATATTTTCATTAAACATGGAAAATGTAAATAAGAATTTATGTGTTTTTGGTTGGGTGCCCTTCCTGGGTGAAAAATGGAAAGAAAAAAATTTTTTTAAGTGGCAATCAGTCAATGCTCCTATCATTTTATTTTCCATTATATAATGATAAACATTTATCAAAAACAATTGAATATAACAGGTTATATAGTAAATATAATGAAGGCCACAAAATACCCATATTTCTCATTTTGGTAGATTTTCATTTTCCAATGTTGGTGATAAAAACATCTGCTATATCTTAAATGTTTCTCTAGAACCTTGCCTCTCCACTATCAAACGATGGACTCTGTGTTTCCTCTTCTTGAATCTGGGTGGTTCCTTGTGACCCTCCACTCACAGAGTGAAGCAGAAATGATGCTATATAAATTTCAGTGTTAAATCATCAAAATACTGTGCACTTTCACAGGTTTCACTCTTGGATCCTTTAGCCTCCCTGTAAGCAATCTGTTTTCCCCAGGGCTGCCACACTGTAAGGAGAACCAAATTACTCCACATGGAGAAGCCCAGAATCTGTATCTAGAAAGAGCTACCTTGCCAGGCTGTAGGCTTTTTATCATCTGCTTTTGCGAGACTAGCCAACTTCTGATTGCAACCACATGAGCATCCCTGGACCAGAACTGCCCACTCCAGCCATGTCTGAATTCCTGACCCATAGATACTGTGAGATTTATAAGAAAAATAATTGATGTTCTTTAAAGCCACTGAGTTTTGAAATGATTTGTTACATGGATAAACAGAATACTTATTCCTTTGATTTACTTTAAAACATTCATATCAAAAAGGGTATTGATTTCTCTGAGGAGCAGCTGACTATAGAGGGGAGTAATGGGGGCAGGTTAGCTTTGATAGGAAAGCGGAGCTCAGAAAAATTCTGGAGCAATGAATGAAAGTAATATAAGATGGGCAACCAGGGTGCAACATAGGACAGAAGCTAGATTAATGGATGTATTGGAGGCAGCGATAAGCTTTGTCTGCTGAATCAAGTTGTTATTAAAGTGTAAGTCAGAGTTGTGCTGATTCTGCACAGTTATGATCTGCACCCTCTATAGCACAGGGAAGAAATTGGAACAATATAAGTAAAATTGTGGGGTTTTTCTTTCATTTAACTGAAAGCAACATTTAAAATCAATTTTGCTACTTAAATTGGAAAGATGAATTTCTTAAAATTTATTTGTTAAAGTATTGTTTGCCTTGATGTTAGAATTGTTTCATATGAGACTATCTTAATACAATTTTGACTGCCTTCGTGGTTACTGTTTTTGAAATTTGACATTTATATAAATTTTGTGAGAAAAGTGAGAGTTTTGGGGCATTATCATTTTTCTGTTTTTACTCATTTGATTTAAGGTCAGAGAATGTGTGTTGTGAAGAGTGAGAATCACTACTTTTCAAATTCTTAGTCATACAAAGTTGTTAGGAGTGTACACCATCCCTAAAAATTGGTTGCTCAGTTTCTATCCTTACCAAATGAGTATCCTTTTGTTTTAAAGATTTGCAGTATATTAATAATGACACTTAAGGTAATGGTGATAAATAATATTAGTATGTACTACATCATTACTTTTTCTTCATTAGGAACTTAATTCAGCAATAAATTGCATATAAACATTACTCAGGATAATCTATCTTCCTGTTACCTGAAGATATTGAAAGAAAAATAAAATAATGTCAATAAGTTATTTCAGTAACTTTACAGAGTACTCTAAAGTTCTAAAGCTACAAATGAAGGTAAATTTATCTGACCTATGAAGTTAGATTGCTCACTCTATTGACACTTCAGAAAAAGGTTGCCAAGTTGATTTCTAAGTACTGTGGACACACCAAATTAATTTACTGCCTTCCAGCAACAGGTTGCCAGGTTTACACAGGAGACCATGTCCACTGGAATGGCCTCATGTGTGACCTGAGTGCTCAACCTGACAGGACAGAGCAGGCATCAATGACATTTGCAAGCTTGTCAGAACCCTTAACTGTACTAGAAATGTCACATTCCTACTCATCAAAAAAAAAAAAAAAAAAAAAGTACGTGAGGATTTTTATGCCTTTACATTTATAAACCAGGATATTTCCTCCCTATGCTAGCCTGACCCTAAACCACCAGCCTAGAGGGAAAAGCACACTTATCATTGTTCTCAAGATAATTTTAATAAAGAAATACAGAATCCATGGTCATGATTTAAAACACCTCTCTGGAACGTTGACTGAATTTTATTTTTAACATAATTCATCTTGGATAGGCCCTAAGTATGTTATTAGAGCCTGGAAAAATTGAAAAATGCATAAAATGATCTTATTTCATTTCTGTTAATGAAATGAAGAGAAATCCGTACATTTATGAGAAATAAATTTGACACTTTTAGAAGCAGGGTGAATCTGATGAGGGGTCTTGACGTGTGATAAGGAACCTCCCTTTCACAGAGGCACACACTTGTGTTGCTAGTAAAATATCACTGTCTCAATGTTGAGGAGAATGGGCTAGACTCCAAGATCGGCACAGAACGTTCTCCTAGAGGCTCACCAGACCACCAGTGAAGAGTAATGTATGAAAGCCAGGGTTTCAGGAATGGATTTGTGGACTCATTACTTCCTTATTCATTTTGCGGTGTGAGGTCTTTAACAAATCCTACAGTTACTCTTCTTTCTGGCCCTGCAGCAGTTTGACTACCAGGCTATTTAAATAGTGTAACAACAAGGGGAAAAAAATCATAGCCTGGTAGCTTTTCTGATTAGTTTTTATAGTGTATCATACTTTTAATTGAATCTACATAAGAAAGTCTTATTTCTCCTTTAAGACAAAAGCTTTACTATTTTCTGTTCACATAGCATAGTGATAGCATTAAATAGAAAGAAATAGGCTTTTGCCCCCTATGAAACCTTTATGAAGTATTTGTTTATTACAATGCATTTGCTTGCTAATTGGTTAGTTTCTTGCTTAAGCAAGCAAATAACCTAGAAAGGATAGTGTCATTACTCAGCAACTAAATGAAGTAGCTGTAAACGTATCATCAATTTCACGTTAACAGTCTTTCCCAGTGGTTCCAATGAGAGGACAATATAAAGCTGAGAGAGGAACCGCAAGCTATCTGACAGATCTAAAGGACATAGCACCATTAAAAGAGAACTGAAACTTCTGTCAAAATAAAATTGTATTAATAAGCATGCTCTTTATCATTTCAGTTTTACTATGGCTCTTTGATTGCAAGCTATTTTTTATAGCTCTGTCACTCTTTTGTCCTTAAAATGACAATATTCCCTTGCAATAGATTTTATTAGTGTTGTTAATAGTATTGTTATTAATAGCATTGTGGTAGCAACTGAATTAGTATTGTTACCTTGGAAACAACTCTTGTAACTAATTTTCTTTGTCAAGAATTAATTCTAGAGTTACTTGTTTACCTAATGTACCATATATGTTTGTACTAGGATGAGTAGAAACTTGATTAAAGTAAATAAGATAAAAACTTTATAAAACCCTGAAACTATACTTATGGCTCCATGATTAACCCACTTTTTTGTACATTCTTTGCATTGTACTTTACCCCTCTCAGCCTCAGTTTTGCCATCTGTAAAATATTGTTAAAAATAACTGTCTTCTCTAGTTATTTTGAAGTATATGAAATAATAAATGGAAAGTACATTGTAAATACCGAGTAAATGTTTTTGTTTCTCTTGTTACTATTGTTAGTGTTTTTCCTCATACATATTTGATTCATCCACCTGTCCAATGGAGAATATTGCATATAATTCTGGAAAATGTTGGTAGTAATTGCCTACGGTCAAATTAATTATATTTAAGGTGATATTGAATATTTAGTACTCTTGATTTATAGTAAACACATATATATTTTTTAATTCATTTTTTAATATATCTTTATTGATTTCAGAGAGAATGGAGAGAGAGAGGGAAAGAGAGAGAGAGAGATAGAAACATCAATGATGAGAGAGTCATTGATCAGCTTCCTCCTGCACACCTCCAACCGGGGATCAAGCCCACAACCCAGGCATGTGCCCCAACCAAGAATTGAACCGTGATCTCCTGGATCCTAGGTCGACGCTCAACCACTGAGCTACGCCCAGCTGGGCATAAACTCATATATTAAGCACATATGGTTAGTATGTAAGGTCATATTACTATAGTATATAATTGACTAAATTAGCCTTTAGGGAATATCAGTAGAAAGTTATACAGAAATTAATTATAATTTAAAATGCTACATATCAACAAAGTATATATGTTTCTGCTACAAAAGCTTAAAAAATAGAAAATATATTGTATGCTATGTGTGCAAATATGTAAAAGCTATATGTGAATATAGTAAAAAACTGGAACATTACAAGACATGAGGTCTGAGTAATGGGTATAACAAGATTGCAAGTAAATTATCTATTTCAGCCTGATATCTTCATATATTGTTATAATTAACTATGGACAATGAATCATAATGAGTCAAAAAACTTGTAATATCACTTATTTGATAATGATATAAGCAAGTCTAATGAGTTATGGATCGTCTACTCTCCATATGTTTGATTTGGTTGAAAAAAAAGTGTGTGTGTGTGTGTGTGTGTGTTCTAAGAGAGAGGGAGATTGAAGGAAAATAATTATTCTTTTAACAAACAGAAATGTCCATATTTATATAGCTTAGAGTTTGGAGCTCTTTAAAGAAATTAGTAAAATGCTGAGGAAATCTGAGGTAGAAATGTAGAAATATTCATTATAGATTAAAAGAATATGTATAAGGAACCTCTGAAAACATATCACACAAATTTGATCTATCAGTATGTCTTCAAACAAATTTTACTCCTGTTGGGGGGAGAAAAATTTCAAAACAATTGATAACAACATATTATCTTCAATTTACATTTTTTTATTCTTAGCCCTATCATATTTCCACTCTCTAACTCCAACCTTTAAAACTTAACAGTTTTACAGATGACTTTTTCCTTTCCCGTCCTTGACTGTAATTGTTTTTGACAGTATGTGTTTGGCTATACTTGAGACATACACATTTTAATTCCATTTTTGGCACTGAAGACCTAAATTGGGCTTTTTAATGTAGAAAGGCACAGTGAGTAAATGCCAATCAAAAACTGGTTCTTTAGTGGCTATAGGGATTAAAAATTCAAAGAAATTCCTTGGTTTAGCAGAACCTGGAAGAGAAGAGTTTCCAAAATATACCAATTCCAAATCCCTTATAACTTGAAATAGAAAGTAACTTCATTTTTTCTCAAATTCCTTTCTCATATGGGTCTCAGAGTAGTTTTGACCCTAGTAATTTATTTGTAAAGAGTTCCAAATTAAAGAAACTAAAAATATTAGGTCAATAACAACAATATCAAAACTCACAATATCACTCATTTCATAATTTTATAATTGTGTCTTTCACAATAAAACTAAAAATCCCTAATAACATCTAATTAAACTTATAAATTGAATAAATTATTGGGTACAAAACACAGATAATGTCTTTTTATGAAAAGAAGTTTCACGTTATTTTAAATTGCCTTGAATATCAAGCAGAAGCTCATTGGGAACTCCTTTTGAAAAATAAATTTTGTCTAAATGACTAATCAAATCAGTATTTACTATTCTATTTAGAGGGATTTCTCTTCATCTTAAGCAATTTTCTGATGGAATTATAAAAACTAGTTTCATTCAATGTGTCAGTGGAGATAAAGCATGATATAGTAAATATACCATTTCTTTGCTTTTTATGATGATGTTCCCTTAAAATGAAATCAGAGGATACTGCTGGAAATAAGTGTCTTTAAAGATATGACCTCGGTGCACAATGTTCAAATTACAGTTCTTTAAAGATGTCTTAGAAGTAGTGGGATTATTCAAGAGTAATTCAGAAAATCATTTTTAACTAAGAGTATTTATAGGCCTGAGAAACCACTTCCCCAACCCCAAGCAATCTGTGTATGTGCGTGTGTGTGTGGATAGAGAGAGACAGACAGACAGATAGAACAGAAGTAGAGAGATTTTCTACTTCCATCAACTCTCTCTACTGTCTACTTATATATCCACCAAGTGAGGAAGTCAAGCCAAATACTTTATTTAATGATTATTTGGCAAATACAAAGCATTTAACATTCTTGAAGAACCTTTAACACAACTATCCATAATTCCCAACCTCCCAATGACTTGAAACCTAAATTAAAGGTCATTATTTATTAATATCCTTATTTTTTCTCTATCTATTCAAATATTTCTACTTTTACCTACCCTGGTTTTATCCCAGTGATGCCACAAAGAAATATTACTGTATTCATGACTCCTTCATATGTTCCCATGTGGATTGGTATATGACTTCAACTGATGCCAAAACAAAATTCTTGTCAATAGCAGAGTAAGCCTGCACTGTAATACCTCTGCTATGACTTTTGCATATAATGTCCTTCCCATGATTCTCTTCCTTAAAATGCTTAATCATTCTTCAAAATCAACTCACATATATATATGTTTCCATGATTTTCTCAGCCATTCTCATGGTATTATTTGCCTGGCATTTGGTGAATTTTAGATAAAACATTCCATATATTGTTTTATAATATATAGTTTCTTTGTCTTCTTCCCTACTACTATGAGTTTGTCCAAAGCATGCAGGATGACAGGCTTGTTCATCATCTTCAGCATCTAGCAGAGTTCCAGGCACAAAGGTGCTCAGAAAAAAGTGATTAAATCATAAGGGGTTCAATACCTCCCTTGACATTAGTTTGGAACTAATAAATTGTTCTATTAATGAAGCAACATTTATGTCGATTGAGTTTATTTGCCAAGTCCATCTGGGTAAAAAAAAAAAAAAAAAAAAAAAAAAGACAGAAAATTCAGTCTTGTTTCAGTTGTTACACTTTTATTAATTGTCTAAGTTGTTTTCTCAACTCTCTATTTGGCTTAAGTTAAAAAGGTATAGCAAGAGTAAGTGAAAAACAATATCCCCAAAGGAAAAGATTCTGTTATTTCCAATGTGGATGTTATGGCTCAAGGTCACCTCTCTGAGGACAGTTCTGTAGAAGTGAAATTATTCAGATGACTTCAGTCAATAATTAAGCAAGCAATCTAGCTAGCATACAAAACAAAACCCAAAAATAGCTGTTAAAAAGAGAGATTGAAATATCTAAACTGGCTCTCAGTTGATTAAAATGTCTCAGGCAGATGCCAATCTTGCCCTGCACTTCATTCTGGATAGGTCTGGCGTGAGTAAATGGTACATTACAGAATATTTGAGTACAGCATTGAGTGTATAACTAATATCACTGTGCATCCATGTGCATCTATAAAAGTTCAAAGATTTAAAAGGTGTGTAGTAATTCAACTTGCTGAGGGCTCTCTGGGAAGCGTACATATTGATTGCACTCTTCCTGGGGCATGCACTTCACAGGGGAATGGACAGAGATTCACAAAATTCATGCTGGTACTTGAAAGGAAAATCAATTAAATGGAAACTCAAATCATGGCATATTATAAGGCATTCAGATTTAAACATATTGAAATATGAACCTGTAGAGGCTTTCATAAAAATATGAAT
Organism: Miniopterus schreibersii; assembly: GCF_964146895.1. NCBI lineage: Eukaryota > Metazoa > Chordata > Mammalia > Chiroptera > Miniopteridae > Miniopterus > Miniopterus schreibersii. Next base: position 35,586,076 of record NC_138104.1, read on the forward strand.
TTATCCTGGTCTCCAGTCATTGTACTTTTCATTTTTCAGAGACTGATAAACAGACTTATGCCTGATTTATATAATTAATACATTGAATATCTCAATGTTTTAGGTTTTGTAAAAAAAAAACAAAACAACCATCTAGCATTCTTTGTTAATGTATTTAATAAGATTGTGCAAAAAACAGTATTGGGCATTTGTGAATTGGTATCATTGAAATGGAAATTATACAATTATAATTTGCTCAAAAAATTACTTAACAAATATTCAATTGTAAAAACCATAAAAAATTAGTCACATTTTTTTCCTTTAGATGTGAAGACAATATGTAATATTGGAAGGAGCATAGCTTTTGCCCATATAGATGCAAGTTTGTCTTCTCCATCAGTCACTGACGAACCTTGTGACCTTGGCTGAGTTACTCAACCTTTGTAAGGCTCTGTTTCTTCATTTGCAAAGAAAGCTAAATGTATCTACCTTTAGGTGAAGTATTTTGTAACGTCCCTGTCACATAGTAGGTACTCAATAAATGTTAGTCACTAAGCTTCTTACAAACTAAAACAAAAACAAAGGCCTACATTCTATAGAATTACAGAGCACAGAGGGTAGTCTTGGGCTCTCCTTTGCCACTGCCTCAAAACTTACCTGTGCACCTAAATAAGGACTAATGAACATCTCCTGTCTCTTAAAAAACATGGGCAATGGTCAGTACACAACAACCCAGATATTTATGAAGAAACCATCATGCAGGGAATAGTAGAAAGAGGGAAATCAAACAATCATCACTGACAGCTTTAGAGATATTTGGCTGAATAACTCCAGGCCACCAAAAGACACTGGGGAAGCCTGCATTCCTGAACAAGAGTTAGGCATTTCAGGCATTATATGTATTCTGGTTAATTTCTCTTATTCAAGGTTATATATTATTTTTTTTTAATGTAATAGTAGAAAAATTATCTAAAATAAAAGAGTTAATTCAAACAGTAGTAAATATTTTTTTTCAAAGAGAGAAAAATTCAATGTAAATTTAAAACTGTTAAGATTATTTGTGGCTGGTGAAAAATCCACTCAAATTTCTAACTTGTGATGAGAGATAAGTCCTATGAGCTACTATGAAATCATTTAATTTCATGGCTTTTCTATAGAATTTACTTTTAATTGGCAAATGCGGTGGCTCCTAATTTTAAATGAACAATGTCAATATTCAAGAATTAGAGCTTTGGTTTATTTTTTCCTCGTCTATTTTAAGAACTACATATTTAAACTCTGCTGATGTTAAATCAAGTAACATTACAAAATAATCAGAAAAAAAAAGACAAGTAGTAATAAATGCAAACATTAGCCACTACTTATAAAACTAACAATTAGCTGATGTAGAATACCACTATATTTGGAAGGTTAACTCTACCTTGAAGTGGATTCAAGGTGAAAAATAAAACTAACTGGAAAGTAAGAAAGAGCCTACTATATTTGAATATCTACTATGTATCCTTTAGCTTTATGCATTATTTTACTTCTTATTTTAGAAAAAATATTGTAAAATTGGTACCATTTTACCAAGCCCCATTTTACATTTCTATTTTTTCTTAAATGTTTCACATATCAAATTTTATCCACCTTCTACATTTTACCTAATAGAAGTTAGGTGAACTGGGCGTTTGGCTGAGATTAAAGTCACTATAGATAAATATAATTGGGCTATTCAGAATACTCATAGCTTGAGAAATTTATTACTTGGCCAATTTCCATTGATTTTATGTTCTTTTTACACATCAAACTGCTCAGATTATTTTACTTGGAGTTTCAGATGATCTAAGACTTACAACTACTCGCAAAGCTATATGCACCCCCATGTTCATTGCATCATTTTTCACGGTGGCCAAGACATGGAAACAACCAAAGTGTCCTGCGATAGAGGACTGGATAAAGAAGATGTGGGACATGTACACAGTGGATACTACTCAGCCATAAGAAATGATGAAATCCTGCCATTTGCAACAACATGGATGGACCTTGAGAATATTAAGCTAAGTGAAATAAGTCAGACAGAAAAAGCTAAGAACCATAATATTTCACTCATATGTGGGATATAAAACTGGAACTCATTGATACAAACAGCAGTGTGGTGGTTGCCAGAGGGAAGGGGGTGGGGGGCGAAGGGGGTCCTAATATATCGTGACTGGAGAAGATATAAATTTGGGTGGTGGACACACAGAGCAATATACAGATCCTGTAACATAAAAACCCACACCTGAAACCTATATGATCATATTAACCAATGCTACCCCAATAAATTTAATTTAAAAAAACTTACAACTAAAATATATAATATGTCAGATTTTACAAAAACAAACAACTACATGCTAATCATTTCTCAAATGTCCATAAACATTGTTCATCACAAGGGAATTCATATATTATTGAAATTAAAATTCTCCTCAGTGTTTTTGTTTTTTACCCATACCAGACAGACAATGCATGGTATAAATGAAAAAGAATTACAATTCAGGAAAAAAAGTGCATCCAACACAAAGAAAACCAAGTAGTAGGGATATATGTTTCAGAAGGAAAAAGATTTTAGAATGTGATGTTTACAAAATTGAAAAGTTTCTATTTCCAATCTTAATTACATATAACTTTCTCAGTTCAACTTTTTCATTTCAATCTGAACAGAAGAGCAAAACATGAGTGATTGAAAATGATGAAGAAAGGTATGCAGAGTCAGATCATAAAAGGAAGTTAAACAGACTAGTTTACAAGAAACATCGGGCACACAGCATCATAGTGAACTGGACGGAGAGAAACAGTGTGGGGAATTCATGTTCGAGAATAGGAATGATGGCTTCACTGAGGGGTAGAACCTGGAGTATCTGGAGATTGAACCAGACTTTTCTATTCCTTAACATTTTTTTTTTAATAATGCAATTTAAAAGTATATATTAACCTGCACAATAGAGTAACAACATAAAAGTAATATAGGTCAGTATTAAATATAAAAATTGCTGCTGGACAGGTAGCTGCATTTTTTCCCAACTGTCAGTAGCTTGGGGAAATTTCCCTGGCAGTGAGAAGTGCTCTGTTAGCAATTGTTTTCCTTATTTTCTTAGTGGAAAGCCCCATTTTATTTAAAACATGGTAGGAGTTGCAGGTTTGCATTTTTTTTTTTGTTTGCTTTGAATTTATTTTACTGTGGTAAAATATACAAAACAGAAAATTCGCCATTTTAACCATTGTTAAGTGTACAATTCCATGGCATTATGTATATTTACACTGTTGTACAACCACCACCACCAGCCATATCTGTAACATTTTTATCTTCCCAAACAAAACCTCAGACCAATTAAACCATAACTTTTCATTCTTCTTTCTCCCCAGCTCCTGGAAACCACCATTCCACTTTCTATCTCTATGAATCTGACTATTCTAGGTACCTTATATAAGTGGAATCATACGATATTTGTCTTTTTGTGTGTGGCTTATTTCACTTAGCATAATGTCTTTAAGGTTCATCCATGTTGTAGGATGTAACCAGTACTTCCCCAGGCCTGTAATTCCTTTTGCCTACTTCCCCATGTAATCTTTGTCCTTCTACCCAATATAAGCAGCTGGCTTATGGGGGGAGGTAGAACAGATTTTTGTGGATGACCTGCTGTTCTCCTATACTGCTATCAACACTGGAAAACAAAAATGCTCATATACCATTCAAACTTGTTTCCACTTGATTGGCTCAGGTAGTGACAGGCAGGCTGGACCCATTTGTTGTCCAGTTCCATTTTCTGGTGACTCAGATGGGACACATTTGGATTGTATATTCTCTTTCCCTCTCTCTCTTAAAAAAAGTTTCTTTCCAAACAGCCATAAAGCTTTGCTTCTGAATCACTGAAACAGCTCAATGCCAACTTCCTTAGGAAGTGGAATGCAAACATTCTGAATAATTAATGTGCTTATTGCTTCACATTTAAATAAAATTGGCCTGCAAAGACAACATTTTACTGAGGGTTTTGTTATAAGGGTGTAAAATTCATGTCTCTACTCACCTTAGAAAACCTTTCATTCTACTGTGTTCCAAATGATCACTACATACAAAGCTTGTGAAATATTGACAATAAGACAAAATTCCTTTTATAGCATTCTTACAAATTATTGAAAAACAAATTTCTACCATTGTCACTGATTTTATTTTAGTTTAAATTTTTTCAGAATTTTTTTACTGCTTTATTTTGGTTAAATATTGTTCCAAATAAGTGTGCCCAAAAAGCAACAAATATAAGTGTGGTGACCAGTTTGAATGTACAGTGTCACTCAATCACATGTCACTGTATTTGTAACATTAAAGAATGTGCCATCTTTCTCTAGGTAGATTCTATTTTAAAGGTTTATAAATAGCAAAGGTATGATGATAAAGTAATAGCAAATTGCTATGTTTAAAAGGTGTTATAGACTGGGTTGTATCTCCTCAAAGTTCATATGTTGAAAATGTAATCCCAAATTATGACTGTATTTGGAGATAGTGCCTTTAGGGAGATAATTAAGTTTAAATAAGGTCATAATAGCAGGGTGTTAATTCAATAGGACTTGTGTCCTTATAGGAACAGAAAGAGACACCAGAGATCTGTCTCTTTCTCTCCATGTGTGCACAGAAAAGAGATCATTTATGGACACAGAAAGAAAGCTGTTTTCTATAAACCAGGAAGAGTTCTCTCCAAAAACCAACTGTGACACCACCTTGATCTTGTACTCCTATCCTCCAGAATTTTGAGAAAATAAATTTCTATTGTTTAAGCCCCCTAGTCCATCGTATTTTGTTATAGCAACCCTACCAGAAAGCTTTCAGATATGTCTAAGTGTGGCACCACTATCAAGAAATTGGAATTTATTGAAGATTTTTTATGAAGTATCTGACAAAATCTGCTGCTAAGTGCAGCCTTATTAAAATACATTAGATTGCCTGGCCGGGGGTGGCTCAGCGGTTAAGCATCGACCTAGGATCCAGGCGATCAGGGTTCGATTCCCAGTCAGGGCACATGCCCGGGTTGCGGGCTGCAGCCGATCAATGACTCTCTCATCATTGATGTTTCTATCTCTCTCTCCCTCTCCTTTCCTCTCTCTGAAATCAATAAAGATATGTTTTAAAAAAAATACATTAGATCAACAATAAAAAAATTGATTTAATTGACTGAAGGTAGGGAGATGTGAGTACAACAGATTGTTTGCAAATATCCCTATTTTCTGTTTCATATGTTGGGACACACAAAAAAATTGCTGCACGATTATACTCATTGCAATCATGACTGATTGAAGAGGGTTAAGAAACTCACTTTTCTAAATTTAATCTCAGTTCAACATCACCTTATTTTCATCTCAAATGCACCAAAAAAATTGATCAGTATAGCAATTTTATTTTATTGCTCTTTGATCAAAGATTATTATGATTTCAACATAAGGGTTAGTCTAGTAAAGTAGAAGATAGAGTAGAGAGAAGTCACCACGTAAGGATGGCAGTCCTATTCCTGACAGTATGATATTTTGTGAATCAGGGGATATCACTTGAATCTCATTTTCATCATCTGATAAATGGGGGGAGGTAGGTAAGCTTGATAATTTCTAAGGATTTTCCCCAGCTCTGAAAATATATTGTCCTGCTTAATGTTATTCTTACATAATACGTTCTCTTTATTTTGCTTGAATTGAATTACACCAGTCATAAATGAACACATTTAACATAGATATGGACATCACAAGTAACATATTTCTACCATTAAATGGTTCTTTTCCAATGTCTTAAATACATATCAATTAAAAATAAAACTAATATTGCCTGGCCAGCTTGGCTCAGCAGTTGAGCATTGACCTATAATCCAGGAGCTCACAGTTCGATTCTCGGTCAGGGCACATGCCCGGGTTGTGGGCTCGATCCCTAGTAGGGGGCATGCAGGAGGCAGCCGATCAATGACTCTCTCATCACTGATATTTCTATTTCTCTCTCCCTCTCCCTTCCTCTCTCTGAAATCAATACAGACATATTTTTTTAAAAATAAAAATAAATAAAACATATATATTCAGCATTTTGTCAACTTAATAAATTCTAGTGAATTTGAATCAGTTTTGTTTCTGCTTAATATTGTAGACTTAAAAACATTCAGTGATAGCAAGATCACCATTATTATATATCATGTTAAAGGTATATATCTGTATTCTCTAAATGAATACAGTAAAAAAGCTTCAGTAAAAACAAGTTTTACTCAATTATTTTAGTCAACATTAAGTCTAAACCTAAACTGGAAAACATAAAGGGAGAATTTTGCAGGTATCTGAATAATATTATCAATTTAACTAACCAACCAGGATGATCTTGGGTAGATACAACCTAAACATGACACAGGAATAAAACAGTCTTTCTTTGTGATTTAACTTTAAATATTCTTCCTCTTTGTTTTCTCTAAACATTGTTGCTGACAGAATTTTTCATTCCACTGGGAATTAAGAGTTCTCATGTTCCTAACATAAAATATCTCCTTGTAAAACATGACTCTAAAACACCAACATCAATAGCATTACAAGGGACTGCCTTGGATCATAATGGCAAACATTAGTGTTAGTGATATTCATGACAGGAATAAAAAGCTTCTCAGCATGAAAATTGCTATGTAAAAATTACCTTTAAAAATGAAAATGGAATTTTACTCTCTTAAAGATTTGACAGATATCACTTCTTAACATCTGGGAGCCTGAGAAATATTTAAACATATATTTACAGGTGTCAAACAAATGCAAATATATTCATAGTTTAAAACACAAAATGGGACTTGTACAGAAGACATAGAGTCACTAACCACAGCATGTACCAGGCAGTGTTTCTTTAAATGAAATAGACATATATACTATCAAAATTCTTCCTTTTGTTAGATTTATATCACTTGGGTGTCTTAGATAACACTATATAAATGATAATCTTAGAGGAGGAAATATAAAAATCCAGTGAAGTTTAGAATTGTACACTTGAAACCTATATAATTTTAGTAACCAATGTCACCCAAATAAATTTAATTTAAAAAAAAACAAACAAAAAGGAAATCTATATAGCAATGCTGATCACACCTCCCTTCTTGAAACCATTTGCTTTGCAACACTGTTATCACCTTCTGTTCTATCTTGTTATCTTCCTCCCTAAGAGCAGAACTTTTTGGCTCCTCTTCTGCCAATCATTTCATTGAAAGTATGTCGTGGTACAGTTTGACCTTCATAACTGTTATTTCCTTCTACGTGTCCTTGGATAATGTCATCTGTTCTGATGACTTTAAATATTATATATCCTGTTATGACTCCCACATCTATATCTCCAAGTTCAAATCATTTCAGAACTCAAGACCTATATTTCTAGATGCATCCTGAACATCTTCATCATGATGTCCCACAGTTATATCAAAGCAATGTCTCCAATTCCATTACCTTCCACCTCAAGTTTGCTGCTACTCCTACTCATGTTGAAAGCAGAACTTATCTAGAAACTGTTTTTTCATTATCAAATTTTTACTTGTCCCTTATTAATCTCTGTATTCAATCAATAACTTCTCAACTTTCTATCTCTTATATTTCTCTTGAATTTATTATTTGTTTTCACTCTTAGAGTCATGGTTTAAGCCCTTAAGAAATTTAATGTGTACATCTGTGCTTAGCTTGCTCCAATACTCATTCCATACAGCTGTTAGAATTATTTTTAAACCCAAATCTGGTCATATTTCTCAGGATCTTAGAGAGTAGGTGCTACATTGCCTAAAGGAGAATTTTCCATTTTCTTAGTATGATATACAAGGCCCTTTGTAATCTATGATAGCTTCATGCCTTAAGCTCTAGCTTACTTAAAAGCAAAACAAAAAAACAAATCCTGTTCTATTTAATAAACTGATTTTGTATTCCTTTACCTTAAAATCATAGGGTAAAAAGTGACTTTTAGCATGACACCTGAGGAGCTTCACAGACTCACTCCCAAGCAAAACTGGTGAAATTATAAAAGAATGGCATTTAAAGTTCCTGGAAATGGTCCTAGGGCATCCAACAGATGAAGAAATATGTATTTAAAACAATCTACTAAAGTTTGGTAAAAACAGCAAGAGTCTTTAGTTTTTGAATGAAGACACATGTTTTCCCCTCCAAAGTCAGAAAGACTAAAACTTCATTGCATACTGGAGCAGCCAAGATCACAGGGGTAGCTATTTCCTGGCTACTAATTGTATTATTTTTTCTGGAAGAGTCAAAAGATGAGCATTCCTCATATGGCTGACACGTAGCTGCTTATTGCTGAGCTAAGCTCCAGGTGAATGTAGTTGAGAGATACAGGCTTCCTTCTCCCATCCAGACCTCACTCATGACATGGAGGGACTACCACAGACTAGACACCTCTGAGAATATTAGGACCCCAATATGCCCTGCCATGGCTTATAAAAGAGCTGTTTCATGCACAGAAAGGAAGGCTAAGATTTGAAGCTACTTCCACTGCCCACCCTCTCCACTAAGCTTGCAGCTTCTAAAGCAAGAGTATCACTTGGAGAGAACTGCACCAATCCAGAACCAGACAGCTTCACTGTTGAATTGTACCAAACATTTAAAGGAGAATTAACAGCAATTCTTCAGAAACACTTTCAAAAAATAGAAATGCCAAGGAGCACTTCCTGACTTGTATGAGGAATGATACCAAAATGAGACAAGAATATTACAAGAAATATTACAAGAAAACTACAGAACAATATCTCTTATGATTATGGACACAAAAATTCTGAAAAAATACTATCAAACCAATGCATACACACATAAAAAGAATTATACACCATGACCAAGCAAGAGTAATCCCAGAAATGCAAGAGTGGTTCAACATACAAAAATCAATGGTGCAATGGATCAATAAAACAAATATCCACATTATCCTTAATAGATACAGAAAATTTTTTGACAAAATCCAACACTTTTTCAAGGCAAAAATAGTCAACCAGCTAGGAATAGAGGGAAACTTCCTTAACCTAACAATGGGCATTTATCATAATCCCACAGCTAACATTGTAGATGATGGTGAAAGAATGGGTGCATTCTCACTAGGACCAGGAACACAACAGTGGTGTTCACTCTTGCCATTTCTATTCAACATTGTACTAGAGATTCTTGCTAAGGTAATTATGCAAATAAATAAATAAATAAATAAATAAATAAATAAATAAATAAATAAATAAAATAAATACATCCAGATTGGAAAGGAAGAAGGAAAACTCTCTATTTGCAGATGTCATGATCTTGTATATAGAAAATCCTAAGTAATCCACTAAACAATAGTTAGAACTAATAAAAAAGTTCATTAAGGTTGCAGGATACAAGCTCAATATATAAAAATCAGTGATATTCATCAATATATTAATTTCTGTTTGCTTTTAGATATGAAAAATATAAACAGCATCATGTATTTAACTTTTATACTATCATTTTATATGCTCTGAGTTCTATGATTATTTGCAATTCAGTGTGTATTTTACCATTTTATTCATGAATCATATATTTTGCCATTTATCTTTTGCAAAATTTAAGTTACTATTCATGTTTATTTTCTTCATATTCTTGGTTTCAGTAAAAGCTTTCTTATTCACTCATGAAACTATACTCATCTATTTATTCCAATTAATTAACAAACACAATAGCTGACTTCCTTTTAGGCAGTTACCATTTTGCCTTCCAGAGAATAGTTGAACATAGCTAAATGAGAAATAGAAACTTCAGGATTTCTGTGGCTCCCTTAGCTTTTACAATGTGAGATGTTTCATTGTACAAAACTCAAGCTAAAAATAGCATCATGCTCTTGGAAGATGGAAGGCATCTGTTTCCCTAGGGCCTGGAATCTAATAATTTCAATCTATTTTTATTTATCTCCAAACAGTAGTTCTCTGAGAGAATGCCCTTACTTTACAAGAGAAAACAGTAAGGTATTCTTGATTAGAATTAGCATATAGTATTTGAAGAACAATAATTTGTGAAAATTCCTCCTTGTAGTCCCTGTGGATCCACTTGCTTTTCCTCAAGATCACAGCTCCAAAAATGTACAAATGAATTTGGAATATTCATTACTGTGGATGTTGGAATGTTTGCAGTAATCGTGTCCTTAAATAATGGGCATATTCCCTAAAAATGTTGGGGATTATTTAAGAAGGTTGGAGTGAAAACCATTCATAGTGCTAAAATAAATATTATGGCAAATCTCTCTAGTATTTTAAATAAACTTTTATTTTAGAATATTTTTAGATTTCCAGAGAGATTGTGAAGCTATTACAGATGGGTCCTCTATATTCCATGCACATTTTGCCTCTCACGTGAGTATGATACATTTTGCTACAACTAATCAGTCAATATACTATACACTATTATAAACCAATTTATTGGAATTTCCTAATGCCTTTTTCTATCCCAGGCTTTCACCAAGGATTCCACATTACAATTGCTCATTGTATATCCTTTAGGTTGCTCTTGGCTGTGACAGTCTGTCAGACTTTCCTTGTTTTTCATGATCTTGATATTTTTGAAGATTACTATACTGTTCAGGTATTTTGTGGAATGGCCTTCAATTTAGGGACAGCCCAATGCTTTTTCACTCAGATTTCACAGCAGAAGACACAAAGATGTATTTCTATGTACCAACATAGCCTTTGAGGATATGTTTACAGCTTTAGTTCTAAGTTCAAAGAAACCAAATCAAATGACATAAATCTTCAACTTTCAATTATAGGCCTTGCATGTCAACATGAATTGATTAGACACTTCCATTTCTAAAGCAAATGGAAATGTACTTTTATGTTTTGTGTGCGATTTTTAGTAGACTACCATACCAAGTGTCTTGTCATTTGAAGCAGCATTTATTTCCTGTTCCTCTGTTTTTCATTTGTTCTTTTATTCTTTTTACCACATAACTGGAAAGATTACTTGTGCATAAAGATATCTTACAGCTAGAAATATAATTAGAACTATGTACAGGAGTGTAAAATGTTGACCAAAATTCTTAACTATTCAGAATTTGTTTTTATACCTTTGACATTTTAAGAGAAATACATAAATCACAATGAAAATAAACTTAAATGAGGAATTTATTTCCCAAATAACTTCAAGTTATCTTCTTAATCATAGAAGATTCCTCTCATTATTCTGTGCTTTGTACACCTAATTTACCATGGTGTCCCTTGATTGGTTTAGCCATATTAAATCTAAGTGCTATAGTTTTTAAATACACTTACTGTTAAAATAATATTTTTTTAATGTGTAAATGACTACCCTAACGTATCAACAAACATAGTACGTGGTTTATTTATATGTATTTTATGCAAACATTTTCATCACTAAATTTAATGTTTTCAGAGTTACTGATTTAGGGTTATTCTCTATAAAGAGGTAGCAATGGCATGGGTGTGAAAAAACATTAAAGGTTCAAAGGTACCTGCCTGACTCTCTTTCACTCAATAATTGATTTACAAGATACATTTTTTTACAGCAAGTGTTACTAAGTAATTTATCAACTAATTGATGAGATGGGATTCTAAAGATTGAGGAAAATGACTTAACCATTGTATCTTGAGTTCCCATTTCCAAAATAAGCATTGCATCTTCCCTTGTACATCTAGTGAGGGGAGAAAGAACAAGTCAATTAAAGGGCTTGGAATTCCTTTGAACAAAATACATACATACAGGAAATAAAACAAAATATTTATTTTTACTATCACTAGAATATAAATGGAATAAAATTTAGAAAGGTGAATGTATCCATTCTAATTCCAAAATGACTCATTACATTTTATTCAATGCTGCATTATATTTTACTTTTAGTCACATTGGAATATTTTACTTAAATGAAAAACTGTGTTGTATGCCAATTACCATACACAATTTTTTTAAACTTGGCATACAAAATGACATTTTGGTGTCACTAATTGCTGTATGTATTTTATTTTTCTCCTTTATTTTCCACAGAAGAATCTTTCATGCAATGAAATCTTAGTTGGTGCAAGCTCATGGTCAATTACAGCTTTGATCAATGCTAACCCACTTAAGAACATTGAGAAATCCTATAGTAGATGCTTCCAGAAATTCCTGGAATGTAACATATAATATATATTTAAATGTTTTTCTGTCATCACTTTTTTGTTCCTTTATATTGAATTTATTGGGGTGGTTAACAAAATTATACGGGTTTCAGGTGCACAATTCCACAACACATCATCTGTACTGAGCAAATAGACATATAGTGCTGTTCTTTCTTGAGAATTTTTAGCCATGAGATATGATAACCATGATAAAAGCCATACAGTTCACAAATCCTTAAAGGAACAGAACATTTTAATTCTATTAGCTCTCTAAAATTGTTTGGTAATGGCTATTGCAGACACAGCACAGGAATGCACCAGCTGTAATTTAGTATTGGACAGTGTAACAAGTAACAAATTATATTCCTCAACATTTACCAAGCATTTTCTGTTTCCTTTCTTTCAAGGGACAAATTTAAAAATCTCTGCACAGATGCACACACGTACAGCATGACAACTGCCTTGGCAAGAGGCTCTTTGTTTTCCTGAATGGTTCCATTATGAACTCCAGTCACTGGCTGTTATTGATCCCTGAAACAAATATGATTCTTTCTTGGTTTTATTAGGCAGGCTCTCTCTTGTTAATTACTCTTAGTTCAAATCACTTTGTATTTCATTAAGGTGAACAAATTGAAGGAATTAAATAAATAATTCATGCTGTACTCTCACTGCAGTTACCTTCCCCCCCACTTTTCAGTTATTTCAATGCTAATAAAAATAAAGTGGTTTTCTTCTTTGCCTATTTTTCTCAATAATGACTTTGTGTGCTTGTGTGTGTGTGTGTGTGCGCACGCGCACACGTGTGTGTTAAGGGGGTTGGTTCAGTGGCGCAGTGCACCAATAGTAAAGATTTTATAGCAAGAGGTAGGAAGACACTATCTTCCTTGAACATATTTTTGACTTATCTTGTTTTCCTTTTCAGAAAGTTGTTGCTCCTGTAGGTGACATTTCCATTTTATTATCTAGAGATGTATTTCTTTATTTTTATCATCCTCTATGTGCCGAACTCTAAGTAGTCTCCTGAATATTTTCAACTAAAATAGAAGAAGTAAGGTGACCTAGCAGGTAGTACATAGAAATGACTTCCATCAAAAGATTGCACAAGTAGAAATAAAATGAGAGTGAAAACATTTGAAGGACAGTGTGCAGGTAACATGCTCCAGCAACATGCAAATCCATTAAGGATATTTCTATTTTATAAATTCTCCATTATTTTCAGTAGAAAAGTTACCTGTGGACTGTTTTGGTACTTACTATAATGTTTTTAAAGTGAAAAAGTATTTTTTTTTTCCTGCTGCAGAATCTAAGTCTTCATTTATTGATCAATGAAGATCAGCCATTTTATTAGTTTTAAAATGTAAATGACTCTGTGCATCTATAATCCACAGAGAAAACATTAAACTATATGCTTTATACATCTTATATAACTATTATATGTAAAACAATATTATATATAATGGCCCATCTTTTCTTGGAACACATGTGGCCAGCCATCTACTAATACTTAACCAAAGAGATATAATTGACTCTACATTTTTTCTATTCAAAGCTGATTTTCCAAATAGTTTAGGGTAGATAGCTTAAAAAATATTCTTGCTTTTACTGGCATTATGCTTTCTAGAATAATGAGAAATACAAAGAATGCATCATTTTTGTTTGTCAAAAGAAAACCAATGCCTTCCTTCCCTCAGAAGTACTTTCTTTTGAACTTGCAAATAAAAAAAATAAAACAACAACAAAAACTTGATTACATGAATACTTAGTTAAAATAAACTTGATTGGTAGTCCTAAAACAAATTAACCTTAATATCCTTGATATAATGAACAATACACTGTAACACTTTCTTTTATGAATCTAAATCAGTAACTGCATTTTCAAATGAACAAACTCTCAAGGATGAGTATTTTACAAAAAATTGAAAAACAGATTTAAGTGAAGATTTTAAAATCTATCTTATAGTAGATACAACACTATATTATCTACTCATACCCAATTTAAATACATATCTGACATTCAGAAATATTCAAGAAGAAAAATAAGAGAACCTTCTATTTCTTAAAGAATGAAACAATGTATTCCTAAACATTTATATCACATTTTCACCTGAAAAAACTCTAAATAAGCAGTTTTACTTTATTGGACTTTTTTTTTTCTTCTCTAGAATAACATCACCTTTACATTTCTGAACACTTAGTCAACTAAATACCAGTAACATTTACCACATCCTGTAACCACAGGTAAATTGGAGGAGGGGGAATAATGCTTTCAGACATTCATTTGTGGCCTAGCTCTGCTGTTAGTAAATCAGACAAGACATATTTTCTGTCTAGTTCCAATCACTAATGGACATGTCAAAAGGATATCCTTCTCTTTACTTTTCTGGTTTCCTCCTTCTATTCAAATTTTTTCATAACCCTTCAGTAATTTCCCTTCAAAAAATCAGCTTAACAATTCAACATTAAGATATAAGATACTCTGTTACTTTATGCTTGCTACCAGACAGTCTTAGTAACTTCTTTGAGCATAATGAAAATAAAAATTCTCATCAAAATTGCAAATAACAACCTCCTGCACTCAACACTCAGGAATAGTTTTACACACAGAAGGCTGTGAATATATAAATGATACATTGGAGGAATGCAGACGGAAAACCAACTTGTTAAATAACTACCTCTACATTTTCATTTCCACAGTGCCCCATGATGACTAACTACAGTTATGAGAGACTCATTCTTTTGCTAAAGCCAATGTATTTAGAGAGATCCTTAAATAAAATGTAATTTCACCTTGGGGGGTGGGTGTGGGTGGGAGATCAAGCCAAAATATGAGACATGGGATTATAATGAAAAAAACTAAACAAACAGAATCTCAGGAGAGGCAAAGCATATGAGTGAGATAAAGACCATTATAAAGAGAGAACTAAGGACAAACCTGGTCTGTTACAAACTTAGTATCATCTTCCTGAGAGGAATGTCATTGAGCTGCCAGTCAATGGATTTTGGTTCCAGTCTTGCCTCTGATATGAACTAATTGTTACCTCCCCTTCCTAGGCCTTAGGTTCCTCATCAGTAAAATGGTGTAGATGAAACAGATGATCTCTCAATGATCCACTAGCTTTAAGGCTTCAGAAGAGACACCTCAAGAAAACCTCTTTATTTACACAATTGCGCTAAATATGCTTCACAGGAGATGACACTCCTTAAAGTGAATAGACTTTATCAGTTTCTAATCTGCTTTTGTAACTACAGCTCTGCATCTGCTGATGTTCAGCACAGCAGGGAGATGTATCACAGCTGATGTGCAATAGCCTACAATGACACATTATCCTTTCTATAATAAGTGCTTCATAAAATACTCAAACAAAAGTTATTTTTCCTTTCCTTTGTGAAGAAGGAAGAATTTAAAACAATTCTTAATATCTCATTCTGATATTACTTAGACTTTTTCCCATTGAGCTTTCAAATTTAATTATGCTGGTAAAAATGGTAAAGGGATGTAGAACAAAAGTGTTGACTTTGACTTTGAACAAAAGAGCTAAGCTTGTGAATATGTAATAAGTCCTGCAGTTGAGGTCCAGAAGGTTACATCTTTTCATGTTAAAACTAATAAATTTAGTATTAAGTAGCCCTTTTAAATTTGTTTAAAACCTTTTAGTTTCTACTTAGGGAAAAGTAAATAATGCCATTTAAAACACTTGGGAATTCTCTTTTCCATTTTTCTTAATAAAAAATACACATAGGGAGTCAATCAGAAAATAATCCATTTTCAAAATATTTATCACAAGGCTAGAAAATTTATTGAAAGGTAAACTGACCACCTCCAGCTTTGACTGCAACCATCAAGTGGCTCTTGATTATTTCTGAACGTACCACGGAGCCAATTAGAATTAGAGCAATCACTTTTTCATGTCTAACTTATTGAAAATTGTTCCAGAAACAATCAGGGAAATGTACTGCATGTCTATCAACATTTAATCAAAAATTCTGTTTAGAACTAAGGGTGCCAATGAAGATAAAAATGGAATCAAATTCAATTTGTAGAGAGGATGGTATATCAAACTATTGTCAAATCGGGAAAATACCAATTAGTGGTAATGTATGTAGCAAAGACACACATTTTCTGAGATTTTGAGGAACTTTTATCTATTTGCAAGAAAACAATTTCTTGTAGCAGCATCATTTTATTTAAAGATATTCACACAGTAAATAGAGTGGTATTATGAAACTTCTCTATGCTAGACTATCATCTCTGTTACTTCGCTATAATTTCCAAAGTATCAGTCACATATTGAACATGGTCATATCTAAACAGAATCCTAAAGATTGCCAACAGGAAAATATCTTACCACTAAAAACTAAGGTAAGAAGAATTCATTTTTCTTATCATTTTATTAGTTATCAGTTTTTCTGCATAGAGGGCACAAAACAGACAAGACAATGCAGATAAGAAGTTGAGGGCAGCACGCACAGCCATGACATGGACTCATCATGCCCTGGGTAAGAATGAGTTCATTCTACATTGTCTGGGCACCCAGAGCAGCTGGCTGAAAGCAATAGGCAGATTGAAGGGAGGATTCACTTGAGACAAAAAGCCTACTTTGTCAATTTTTCCCCAGGTTGGGCCATCACCCTACTGAAGGTACCAAAATTGTTATTATAAGTTTATTTTATACACATTTTCAATTTTTTATTGTATACAGTATGATGACTTATAGTATATAAGGCAGCATGTGCGATATTTCAGATAGACCTCTGTCAATTCATTCTAAAATTTTTAACTTGTTCTAAACTTTTACTGTACTTGTAAAGTTACTGGTTTTTGATAAAAAATGGTTTCATAATTTTTCTCATTAAAATAAGCTTTCTTCTCAGTTCTTTTTCTTGTTCTTTTGTGTCTTCCTCCCTATAAAGAATCATTACTCTTTTTCATAATGAATACAGTATCTAGAAGTGAAAATTAGAAAATAATTTAGTTATGTGAATATTTATTTCATCTTCTTGAGGAAAAAAAAGGAGAGGGGAGAAGTGAAGGGGAAACTAAAGAACAATATTGACACTTTTGAAGGGGAGCCAGAAAGAGAAGGGAAGGAAAGGCCAACCAGGGGAAGAAGAGAATGCAGGAAGAAGGGGTCTCAAATTTTTAGTATTGTTATAAGTCCATTCCCACCCTCGCCACTTATCCCACAACAAAAAAACAAAAACACCCTCAAGTTCATTGTGGCCAATCAGTTCACTACCTTTTATCCCATCTACAATCCAAATCCAAAAATCATAGTAACTCTACCAAAGAAATTGTTGTTAATAGACTTGCAGTAGATGGAATTGTAACCAAGTAGCATTTACTCTAAATTTCATTCAGAAATGTTGGCAAATGTCTCTTCCTTAGTTCCATTTTTCAGTTCTGAAGGAAGAGCAGGCAGTAAAACTTAATCATGAAAAATGATCATGGTAACTTGTGTCATATAAAGGCCACAGGTAAAAACTATTATTCTTTTCTTACAATTCCAACCTGATATCCAAGGAAGGAATTGCTTTCTACATAATGGAAAAAGTCATTTCTTCAAAAAAAGAAAATCTTTTATTAAACCTATTGTTTTCATCTATCTATTCAACAACCCTGTTCCTGCCACCCCCTGTTCCTAATCCCTTGCCTGGATTTCAGGTTGAGAATATGAGTGGGTAAAAGTTACTTTCCACCTTCAGCCTTTGTATGACTCTTAAATACCATGAGTTTTACCAACACTTCTGGATGAAATTCATAGTAAACACTGCTTGCCTATAATTCTGTCTCTTACAAATCTTTATCAACCACAATTTAGCCATTTTGCCAGTAGAGGAATGATTGGTATTCACAATTCCCCTCAATCACGGAATCTCAAATGGACCTCTGAATTATTAAGAAAAGGGTAAAATGATATTTGCCATGGTTTTAGTGCCAACTACTGTATGTTGTACTCCAATACCTTAAAAATGGTCAACAAGTCATGAAATATATAACTATTAAATTTAACCAACCTTTCTCCCTCATTCTGATGAAAAACAAATTTTACTGTACAAAATCCTCACTTCTGATGGAAAGAGTCAGTGTAAAACAGCAGGGTCAAAATGAGGACAACCACAGCTGTATCATTCGGTAGCCAGGGGCTAGTTCTGTTGAATGTGTCACTGCAGATCTTCCTATTTTTCAAATTCTGTCCCATTCACAGAAATAAACTGTGCAGTGTAACTGTACTTTCAAAGGGTTGAATGTGAACTCAAGAAAGGAGGCTGAATTCACCCACACTGCTTTTGACTTAGAAATTTATATTTTGCTATCCCAAAAAAGTGTTCTTAATATTCTGTAAAGTCTCATATACATTATTTTCAGCAATTTACATTTTCATAATGCCACACAGGAGACTAAGTCATGATTTAAAAATATTTGCAAAAGTCCTAAATCGTGGCTCTGATGCTTTTGTCCAAGACAGGATTTTCTACCTCTGTGTGGTCAGGCACATAAACACTGGATTCATTTCTGAATATGAAAAATAAAAGTGAAGCATATAATTTTAGTAATAGCTCATGGAATGTATTCAAAAGGAAGACACACACAACAGAACTAAAAGCTAATTGTCCTTAATATATTTTAAGAAACACAGACTAGATAGCTCATTTTGCTAGCTTAAGATTACCATAACCATTTTTATCCTATATTGGCTGCATGTATAGGCTTTAAAAGGTTGGAATTAGGTTAGAGCAGATGTGTATTATATTTTATTGAGCCTTAAAAGTTACAAATGTGTTGTACCCATCTGTGAGTTCTCTCTATATGGTAGGAGGGCAAATCTGTGATTTCAACAAAAAGAAGCATTCCATTTTTTCTGAAACTGCTGTTCATTATTTAAAGCTACCAAACATGCATATAAGCCACAGGATATATTTCTCTCCACCGTAAACACACACAGAGGTGTATTTATCATTCCATAAGCAAAAATATTAGGAAAGATAATGCTATACTAGTGTCTTTAACAAATGAATTTTTTGCCTTAGTTCATCTCTCATCCACTAATTACATTCTCTATGTAAATTACTTTGAGACTCTAAAAGTATAAATCATATAATTAATAAATATTATGGTGTATACATTTTTCTTATTAATACACAAATGTAACTGCTATATGAAAATTTTTCCTACTGAAGTTATGTGACTGATAAAATGGGTTCAATAAATTCAATCAGATTTATTTATTTTGAAAATATTTGCACACTTAGTTATGCCACTGCTTAGAATTGCAAAATATTAAACTTTTTTCCAAACAAACATGATAACATAGGGGAACAATTTCCTCAAACACTTGATTTTCTGCTTTTACAAATAACAAACTCAGTTTCTCCACAAGTCGACACACTGATATGCTTTCTATAAAATCACTAGAAGTATCTTTATTATGACTTCCTTTGATGGTTCCAAAATAACAGAATGTTTTATTCAGAAAGTGAAATCTGACTTAAGGTTATAACATGTGCTTGTGGAGCCAGAAGTTAGAAATCCATTATTGTTTTCTGGTTATTTCATTAAATAGCCTTGACAATGCATTTTAACCACTGAGCGAATCTATGGAAGTACGATACTAATTCTAACCTCTCTCCAATCATAATGGAAGAAATAACTGCGGGTATGTCATAGGCTGTAAAATTAGCATATTTTGTGGCTGATAATCTCCTATATATGTATGTGTAAATAGAAGGTAAATAATAAATGAAGGAATAATTAATTCTTACTGGTTTGATTCATTAATAATTTTATCAGATATGAAACAAATGAGAACAGTTTCATTGATCATAATCAAATTATAACAAAAATAATTTTAAAAACTACAACTATATTTAATGACAATTTTAAATGTCACCTTTGTCATTACAACTACTACTCATATAAAAGAAGTGTTTTAGACTAATGTGCTTCAGATTCCTCAGTCAATTCTTTTAAAAACATGTTAAAACAAAATATGATTGAAGAAAACTTAAATAAATGATAAATTTCCCTAGGAATTCTTTATTAGGTGAGCTAATACATAGTTCTATGAAACTGTTCATATAAAGAATCATGATGCTATTAATTAGTTAGAAGAAAAATTTAAAAAAAAATGACTTCTGTATATTAAATTATGCTCTTTTTCTAGATTGTCCCTCCAATTACCAAGTCTACACAGTATTAAACATAGTCGTATTTTTTTAGTGGAATCTAAGTGTCTGACCTAGTCATGACAATTATTGCTATTTATTTATATGTGGCTATCCTCACAGTTATTTTTCCTTTTATTCTAACTCAATAGTACTCAGTGCTTAATTCACTAAAATTTATTAAAATAACCTTTACCTTTTCTATTTTAAGTACATTTGTTCAGATTCACCAGTACATATTTATTTATAATAATTGAAAGCTGAAATAAGTTGGGTCGTAATTTAAATCATGAAAATATTGTTATTTGACTTCATAATGCTTCAGAAGCTATGCTGTAGGCCTGGCTATATCAAGTTAGAAAAAAGGAGTCCCATTTCCAACAGAAAAAAAAACTTTGCTAAACATTTAATGTTGGTGCCGCACATTGCATTCATTGAGAAGATAGCAGATATAAAATTCCATATGTGACTTTAAGGGTACAGCCTTAACTTCAGATGAAAACTTCATTGCAATCATTAATAATATAGATATGATAGTAATAATTTACATTTAATATAAATTTTAATTATATAAATAAAATACCATTAATACACATTGAAGGAATTTCAGTATATAGAACTTAGTTATGCAGTGGATAAAGAGCAGCTATAAAAATTGAACCAGGGGTCAGACTTACAGTCAACATGGTGGAGTAGATAAACATCATGCTCACCTCCTTCCTTCTGCAGCCAACTCAAAATTACAACTAAATTATAGAACAACTATCATTAAGAATCGCCTGAAGACTAGCTGAATGGAAGTCCTATAATTAAGGACATAAAGGAGAAGCCACTTTGAGACTGGTAGGAGAGGTGGAGGCAAAGACTGGTTAGGTCCCACACACACAGTGT
The DNA here is from genome assembly GCF_964146895.1 of Miniopterus schreibersii. Taxonomy (NCBI): domain Eukaryota; kingdom Metazoa; phylum Chordata; class Mammalia; order Chiroptera; family Miniopteridae; genus Miniopterus; species Miniopterus schreibersii. The sequence goes on from NC_138104.1 coordinate 35,607,225, forward strand.
GGTAATTAAGAACCCAGAGGGATATCTAGGCTCTGGAGATCACCCTTGAGGAACAAGGGGTCCCAAACCCACACCGGGCTCCCCAGCATGAGGCATCAGTGCCAGGAAGAGGAATCTCCATAACATCTTGCTGTGGAAACCAGCAGGGATTACATTCCAGTGAGACGTTGGGCTGCTGGAGTCCCAGATGTTCCTCTTTAAGGGCTTTAAGTTTCCCAGTGACTTAAGAAGATCCTTTGAGAATTGAATGAAACCTTCCTTCCTTTAGGTAGTATAAGAGCCCAATGGCTACTGAAAGGACAATCCCAGACCTCTGGCTACAGGCCTAAAATTTCCATAAGTAGCCATTAACTTTTTTAAATTATTATTTTTTATTGTTCAAAATATTACAGATGTTCCCTTTTTGTCCCATTGACCCTTTCCACCCTGCACCCACTCCCCTCCCCAGGCCTTCACCACACTATTGTCTGTGTCCTTGGGTTATGCATATATGCATATAGATTCCTTGGTTAATCTCCCCCCACCCACCCCCACCTTCCCTCTGAGATTCGTCAATCTGATCCATGCTTCCATGTCACTGAATCTATTTTGTTCATCAGTTTATTATGGTCTTTAGGTTCCACATATAAGTGAGATCATGTGATGTTTGTCTTTCTCTGCCTGGTTTATTTTGCTTAGCATAATGTTCTCCAGGTCCATCCATACTGTCCCAAAGGGCAGAAGAGCCTTCTTCTTTACAGCTGCATAGTATCCCATGGTGTAAATGTCCCACAGCTTTTTTATCCACTCATCTACTGATAGGCATTGTGGAGAAAGGGGAACCCTAGTACACTGCTGGTGGGAATGCAGACTGGTGCAGCCACTATGGAAAACAGTATGGATGTTCCTCAAAAATTTCAAAATAGAACTGCTTTTTGACCCAGTGATCCCACTTCTAGGAGCATATCCTAAGAATCTTGAAACACTAATCAGAAAGAATATATGTAGCCCTATGTTCATAGCAGCAGAACTTACAATAGCTAAGATCTGGAAACAGCCATTAATTTTTGACTTTGTAATCTCTTTATCAAAAAGGAAAGTGCATTTCTGAGAGTAGTAATACATTAAATCCAATTCATGGAAATATTTTGTAGAATTAGCTAGCTATCAGTTTGTTAGGTAGAGAACAAAATGTGAAAAAATAAGAGATTGGACAAGGACATGTTGATGCAGGAAAATTTAAAGGAAGAGACAGGAGAAAACAATTCTAGATTCCAGGATATTGCCCAAATAGTGTTGGATCATTTGGAACTTACAACCCAAGTATCCATGCTGCTGGTTGATTGAGTGAAGACATTAAGTGCTGGAGTGGAGAGACAGACATTACAGACAGTGGACACTGAAATGGAGATGTGTTGGGATACATAGAACAGAAGCACTATTTTCATATTTTGTTTTTTTACTGACAGTAAATTCCAACAACAAGCTACTAGTGTGGTATCCTTGTTTTAAGGTTGTGTAAATACACTATATTGAGTCTTACTATCACTACCACTAATAATAATAATGGGCAAACGTGCATAGCACTTCTATATACCAAGTACTGTTACAATTAATTTTAGATACATAAATTTATTTAATATATACTTATTTAATCCTTACAGCAACTCAATGAAGTATGATTATAATCATTTTGCTACCTTGAAAAAAAACTTAATTACTTAAAATACTTTCATGTTTGTAGATGTGAGATCTGAGATTGTTTCAAGGAAACTAATATCTGTGAATTATAATCCTTTCTTGCTATATTTTAGATTTTTAGTCACCACTACTTTGTTATTTACAAAATAAAAAAATAGAAACAGACTCATAGTTACATAAAACAGACTTACAGTTGTCAGAGGGGAGGGTGGTTGGGGGAACTGGGTGAATAGGTGAAGGGATTAAGAAGTACAAATGGGTAGTTACAAAACAGTGATGGGGGTGTGAAGTACAGCATAGGGAATATAGTCAATAATATTGTGATAACTATGTATTGTGCCAGGTGGAATCTTGAAGCATCAGGGGGGCCGTTCTGTAAAGTGCATGATTGTCTAACTACTTTGCTGTATATCTGAAACTAATTTAGAATAATCTTTTAATGGTACTAAAATGTAAACTAAGTTCTCTAACAGAGAATCTCCAGAATGGGAAACTAGTGAAATCACTTAGAAGAGCATACCTTTGTCTAAGCATCAGTTTGAAGGTACAGAAGCCCATTTACTTTAGAGTGAGATAAATGTCCTCTTTTAAGGAGTCTGTCTGCACTATATCCATTTGTTTTTCCCTTTATTTACTTTATTTATTTATTTTCACTTTTTGAATAGGATTTAAAGCACTAAAGAACACTGCCTAACACCCTACTCTATTTTTCAAAATGTCAAGTTGACTTTCGGCTAACCATCAATATGCCTCAATTAAGGGTAATTCTGAATCTTCTATGAGTGCTGGCACATTTTTGTGCACGAACAGTGCAGAGTATTTCTGGCTCATTAATGAGAGTAAAATAAAACAAAACCAAAAAATACCTACCTGTGATAAAGCAGTGTGAAAACATTTTATTCTAGTGAATATTCTGTATATATGAATGAAAAAGAGATAATTTATGTCAATATATTTCGTTGTTTTCAATTTTAGTTCTCTGACAAAACTCTAACTTAAAGCATAAAGATACAATATTACATACATAAATTGATGTACTACTCTTCTTAAAATATGCTGCAGTCTGTCAGAAAATTCATACTCAGTTATAATGTGGGACCAGTACCATGGATTTTGCAAACACATCTGCATTACATTGCATACTGATAAAATAATAATAATAAACCGGGTACTGAATGAATGTTATCTTTCATCACAATATAATACATCTGTTCTTGTGTCTTCATTACAATATCAGTATAGATTTGCATGTATACAATCTGCAATTGTGTGGAGTGGAAAAACAGAGGGGGGAAAAAGCAAAGAAAAGTGCTTTCAATGTCTATGGGCCTCCAGATACCACAGTTCAGTAGCTACCCAAATTGTTTTCAGGCAGTTTGGCATATCTTATCAAGTTCTTCAGATTAAATTTGAAATGCATTCCCAGATGTGAAAAGATAGTAATTCATGCACTGGACCCCAGAGTTACAGCTCATTTTTACACAAATTTCTGATGCCAGATTATCCCCTAAATAAAATCTATATATTGCATTGGAAAATATCTTGTACAAACATAAAAAATAAACTATATTTTCAGACAGTTGAAATATTATTGAACACAATTTTAGCTTCCTTAAAAGCTTCTGAAAAAAGTGGCCCTGCCTCTCAACAAAAATTGTTCTGTTCTCATCCTGTGTTTGCTGGCAGTCAAAAAGGGTAGCTATGTAGAAGAGACTCAGTAATATAAATATTTTCCAATCCTCAGAATTATCCTAAATTATGGACACTCATGGTGGATTACAATATTGTCTGATGTATTTTATTCTTGGGGAGTATAACAATAAATGTTACAGCAGGTATCAGCATAGGTTTTTTTTGGGGGGGTTATTAAATAATTGTTTCAAAAGCATATGGTAATTTAAAATGTCTAATGGCTTCCTCCAGTTTTGCACACATTCTATTCCATACATGAAGCTTTCAATTTTTTTTTTCTTTCTAAATGCAATTTATAAGCACAACTTTAGAGCCAGCAGGAATAAGTAAGAGCCATTTTCCAGAGTATAGTAAAAGATAAGAATATTTTATATTGGTCATATAAATTACATAAATATGTTCATGTTAACAGTATTTGGCTAAGTTGACAATAAATATTACTCTAAATAGAACTCATTTATAATTTGAATTTTATTAGGAAAAAGTTTACAACAATCAATTTAATATGGCCAGTGCAGTCAGTTTATGATTGCACAGAGAGTCTGAAAATTTGAACCCAGTAAAATAAATGTAGGCAGTTTAATCAACTAATAAGAAAGGTAACTTGACTAAAATAAGTTTTAAATCAGTTGAGGTACACTGCATAATACTCGTCAAAAAAAATAAAGAAAGAAAGAAATGATCTGATACTTGTCCTTCTCTGACTTATGTCACTTAATATAATACACTCTAGGAAAAGACACTAAAATTTAAGGAAGGTATCTTTCCTTATTCCATACTCAACTTCATGTAAAAAGAAACATTTAATCTAAAGAGTCCAAGAATATACCTAAAAAAAAGTTATATGAAGCTTTATGGCTAGTAAAAAGTGAGTGAATGGAATAAACATGCTTAGAAACACTAAGTGTATTATATTACATGATGATACAGCATTTTATATTAGCCATATGTGCAAAATTGTTCATAATATCATGAAAAATCCTAATGCCTTTGTGTTAGAAAATAATGTGATTTGTGTAACTTGACATGAAATTATGTAGGAGAAAAATAAGGTATTAGAAATCAAAACAAAGTTGTAAGAGGCAAAAATAAAATGAAATGAGATCACACTAAATCACTGAACTTATCAATGTTGACCATGATATAAAAATTAAATTAAAAGAAAAATTGAATCCTTTTTTTCACATTTTTATAACCTTTTAAAAAAATTTTTATTGTTCAGCCTGGCTGGGCATGGCTCAGCAGTTGAGCATCGACCTAGGATCCAGGCGATCGGGGTTCGATTCCCAGTCAGGGCACATGCCCGGGTTGCGGGCTCGATCCCCAGTCGGGGGTGTGCAGGATGCAGCCGATCAATGACTCTCTCATCATTGATGTTTCTATCTCTCTCTCTCCCACTCATTTCCTCTCTCTGAAATTAATAAAGATATATTTTTAAAAAAAATTTTATTGTTCAAAATATTACAGATATTCCCTTTTCTCCCCATTGACCCCTTCCACCCTGCCCACAGTCCCTTACCACACCAGTCTGTGGCTGTGGGTTGTGCATATAAATTCTTTGGATAATCTCTCCCTCCCCCCCACTGCCCCTCATTCCCTCTGAGATTCCTCAGTCTGATCCATGCTTCCATGTCACTGAATTTATTTTGTTCATCAGTTTATTAAGTTCTTTAGATTCCACATATAAGTGAGATCATGTGATGTTTGTCTTTCTCTGGCTGGCTTATTTCACTAAGCATAATATTCTCCAGGTCCATCCATACTGTCCCAAAGGATAAGACATCTTTCTTCTTTACAGCTGCATAGTATTCCATAGTGTAAATGTCCCACAGCTTTTTTATCCACTCATCTACTGATGGGCACTTGGGTTGTTTCCAGATCTTAGCTATTGTAAATTGCACTGCTATGAACATAGGGGTGCATATATTCTTTCTGATTAGTGTTTCAGGATTCTTAGGATATATTCCTAGAAGTGGGATCACTAGGTCAAAAGGCAGCTCCATTTTTAATTTTTTGAGAAACCTCCATATTGTTTTCCATAGTGGCTGCACCAGTCTGAATTCCCACCAATAGTGTACTAGGGTTCCCCTTTCTCCACATCCTTGCCAGCACATGTCATTTGTTTTGTTGATGGTAGCCACTCTGACAGGTGTCAAGTGGTATATCATTGTGGTTTTAATTTGCATCTCTCTGATGATTAAAGATGTTGAGCATTTTCTCATATGTCTCTTGGCCATCTGTCTGTCCTCTTTGGAGAAGTGTCTATTCAGGTCCTTTGCCAATTTTTTAATTGGATTGTTTGTCTTCCTCTTGTTGAGTTGTATGAGTTCTTTGTATACTTTGGAAATTAGCCCCTTATCAGATACATCCATGGCAAATATGTTTTCCCATGCCATGGGGTTCCTTTGTATTTTGAGGTTGGTTTCTTCTGCTATGCAGAATTTTTTTAGTTTGATGTAGTCCCATATGTTTATTTTTTCTTTTGTTTCCCTTGCCTAGGAGATGTATCAGTAAACATTCCACTACGTGGGATGTCTCTGACTTTACTGCCTATGTTTTCTTCCAGGATTTTTATGGTTTCATGACTTACATTTAAGTCTTTTATCCATTTTGAATTTATTCTTGTGTATGGAGTAAGTTGGTGATCTAGTTTCATTTTTTTGCATGTATCTGTCCAATTTTCCCAGCACCATTTATTGAAGAAACTGTCTTTACTCCATTGGATGCTCTTTCCCCCTTTGTCAAATATTAACTGACCATAATGGCTTGGGTCTATTTCTGGGGTCTCTGTTCTGTTCCACTGATCTATATGTCTGTTGTTATATCAATACCAAGCTGTTTTGATTACACTGGCTGTGTAGTACAGTTTGATATTTGGTAAAGTGATCCCTCCCGCTCTCTTCTTTTCAAGATGGCAGCTGCTATTCGGGGTCTTTTTTTGTTCCATATAAATTATTGGAATATTTGTCCTAGTTCTGTGAAATATGCTACTGGTATTTTAATAAGAATTGCATTGAATCTATAAATTGCTTTGGGTAGTATGGACATTTTAATGATATTCATTCTTCCAATCCATGAGCATGGTATATTCTTACACTTGTTTATATCTTCCTCTATTTCTTTTTTCAGTGTCCCGTAGTTTTCTGAGTAAAGGTATTTTACATCCTTGGTTAAGTTTATTCCTAGGTATCTTATTGTTTTAGTTGCAATGGTAAATGGTAATGTTTTTTTTTTAGTTTCTTTTTCTGAGAGTTCATTGTTGCTATATAAAAATGTGGTCAATTTCTAGGTGCCAATTTTGTATCCAGCTACCTTGCCAAATTCTTTTATCAAATCTAGTAGTACTTTGGTGGAGTCTTTAGGGTTTTCTATGTACAACATCATGCCTTCCTTTTTATTTTTAAGTTTTTCAATTACAGTTGACATTAAGTATTATTTTCTATTAGTTTCTCAGACAGATAAATACAAATACTTATGATTTCACTTATATGTGGAATCTAAAGAACAAAATAAACAAACAAAATAGAAATCGATTCATAGACTATAGTAAGAGACAAAGAAGGACACTAAATAAAGATAAAAAGAGCAATTCAACAAGAAGATATAATGTGAGTAAACATTTATACACCTAACATAGAATCACCTAAGTATGTAAAGCAAATATTGATAGGTATAAAGTAAGATATTGTCAGTAATACAGTCATAGTTGGGGATTTTAATACCCCACTGGCATCAATGGATAGATCTTCACACAATAAATACATGCAAAAACATACAAATTAAAGTTGGATAAATCAAAATACAGATGTGACTACATATCCAAATGCTTTACCTTATAAAAATAACACTTGGTTCAGAAATGGTAAGGAGGTTAAGTTGCTGTGTAGATAAGCAACAGTCTAACCATAGAAATATCCTGTAAGACATTGAGTAACATGGTTTCTTGGCATATCATCTTTTAGTCAATTTAGTCCAATGGGTTGAGTGCACAAATGGCCCTCATTCATTGTCATCATCCAACTGTCATCACCAACACTGATACATAAAATTCAATTAAATAAGAAAACAGATGCTCATGCTTACAATACTAAAGGAAACTCATACTGAACTGTACACTATATTTTTTTCAGTTTCTTGGTTAATTTGCTGAAAATGACTTTTATTCTTTTTATTTCATGTATTTATTTTTGGCAGTAATTTTAGGCTAGATTTAAAGTTTTTCCTCATTCTTAATATTACACCTATAAATAAAGAGCTACTTCTGACTATAATATTTTTTAAATTATTTGATAGACTTTTTAGGTAGAAAACTGCACTTGAATTAATAAAGGTGAAGCATAACTTAAGACATTTGGTATTGTTTATAATTCCTTAGCAGGGAATTAATAATAATTCCCAGTGGGTTAATAATTCCCAACTGATAAACTATTCTATCACACATGAATTTCCTTCCTCTTGACTTGAGGAAATATGGGTTAATTTATGGCCAAAAAGGTGTTCAGTGAACTTAGTTCAGACTGTTTTTCAATGGCCAATGTCTGCATTATGTTTTTGACATGAGAAAAGTTTAGAAGTCTATTCTTGGGCACTTTCTCAGCATAGTTATGACCTCCAGTTGAAAAGTTGTACATAGGAAATATAAGAAGATGGCAATGTCTGCTTTCTCTTGGTAGTGCTAATGAGAATGACTTGTACTAAATATTAACTTAATTATGGATAGTAGTTGGTATAGTGTCCCAATGAGGTTGGATTTCTGGCGTTTGTATTAAAATATCACTAGGGATCCTGAAACAGCAGTAATGGTCTCTGCTGGAAAAAAGTATTACTACTGGAGCATTGTAACCACTCAATGCACAGTGAATACATCTCTTAAAAATATTCTTATGTGTCATGTAAAGAGGTTTTTATATTAAATAGTTATGTGCTAGGCAAATAATGACACTTATTTTAAAAAGTTTATATCTAAGAAATTTCTCTAATCTATTGCATTGCATCAAGGATTGGTGGGGTGCTGTTCATATTTAAATAGATTACTTGATAACAACCACTTGAATAATGAATTCAGAGTACAAGATCAAAGATTCAAAATTGACATTTTTTAGGGAAGAGCAATATAATTTTGGCCTTTTGCACATTTTGTTAATGGGTCAAAAAGTACTCACATATAGCATCAGTCCACCAAGCTTTATATCTCATATGCCCAATATTACATTGCCACCTAGTTTCTATATAATTCTCTTGTTACCATTACCTTTCATTCACCCCATCATCCATTTGAGCTCCAGTTTTAGCTGGCTACCTCCTACTCTGATAATTTTCTTGAAAACTTTTTGGTCTGGCAAAATTTTTATTTATCTAGCAGTACTACAGTATAGGCACTGGAAGAATGGAAATGTTATTTAGGTATTATGCATTTATAGATTTCAAAAGAGTATATTTAACCCATTATTAACTTAAATAGGAAGAGTGTCATGAAGGAATATGATCTGAATGTGTCATTCAATACCAATAAAATATGAAAAATTATACATTGCAAAGTTATTTTGATCAACATAAGTGGACACATTACTATCCTTACTCAATACCTAGATTTGAAATCTAGTCTGCTAAAACCATCATAGAATCTTTTAAATACTTCTAGAGTGTAAGGTTTGAAAAACTATCTAACAGGCTTATTAACCAGGGATTGAATAAACATATTGAAGACATGTGCTGCCTTTTTGAAAGGTTTTATATCATTCACAGTCACGTGTGCATATTTTCAATAATGTGGATTAACCTCATTGGCAAATACATTACTGGTCATTGCTGGACTTCTCTGTGGCTTCCGGTCCTATGTTGGCATGGGAACTATATTTTACATCACAATAAAATTATGTCAATATTTTACTAAAATTCATAGAGATTAACCAATACAGTTTTTTTCTCAATGATACTTTGGATTTAATATAGAGGATTTTCCACAAAAACTAATAAAATTTACCATATCTAAATTAAAAACAGTAAGAACTGAATAAAGTAGTTCCCAAGTTTGGCTATGTATTTGAAATATGTAGGAAGCTTTAAAAATTACCAATGCCAGGGTCCTGCCCTAGAGATTCTGATGTAATTGGTCTGGGATGCAAACTGGGTATTGCAAGTTTTCAAAGGCCCCCTGGTGATTTGAACAAGCAGCCACACTTGAGAAGCATTACAAAAACTCTCTCCCCATTTGCGAATCACTGTGTAGTGAACCACATTAATTGATGAGAATTAAGACATGGGAGAAGCTGCTGGGCTAATGAGCATTTGTTATCTACTTGTTTCACAAAGCCCAACAAAGCCAAAAATCTTGCCCGCTAAGAACTTCTCTTTACTAAGTTTAGCCTCAGTGGTTTCTACCATGAATTGTGATTTTTTTTCCTCCTGCAGGTAGTTTCTTTGCTCAGTCTTTTAATGGGATTTCCTCTTTTGCAATAGCCACTGCAATTTTTATGACTAATCCAAAGCATAATGTTTTAAATCAATTTAACACCCAAACAACTTTACACAGGCATTACAGAGATGGTATCTTATCATCAATAAAAATGATACACAACCTGTTCCGGAGTTACACAACAAATGATTCCCAGCAATCACCTTTATTACAGAATATGAAACAGATCTCAGAGACAGCTTCTTTAATGTTAGAGATTTACAGCATTGCATTTACAACTGCTTACTATGGAAAAGACTGAAGGTCAGTATTTAAGATTTGCTCCACTACACATCTTGTTTTTACAAAAATAAGGAAGGTAATCTGTCATGTTAGTAAGGAGATGCACTGTTGGAAGCATTATGCACTTCAAGGAGAAAACCCAACTCCTAAATCAATGTTTAAAGTATATTTGGATAACAATAGCTCTCTTTCATAAATAATAAAACAAGCTGTTAAAGGGTATCTGATAAATACTTCAGGCCAAGAAGAGTCAAATATAATGGGAAAAGGGATGCCATTTGAACAAAATAAAAATGCAATGGCTTATATGACTGACAGGATAAAAAGAGACCAAAATGTAGGTAGGGTCTAAAACATGAAGAGAAGATAAAGAAGAAGCCATTATATTTTATAAGAAAGATTAGTGAATTTATGGAAGCCCTTACCTCTAAATGAGCATGTCTGATAGAGATTCTAAGTACATGTAAGTGGAATTGAGATTTATGCAAGAAGAATATTATATAATAGGTTAGTATAGTAAACTAAGCTAGTTATATAAGATTTAATTTTTTGGTTGCATATCTGTTTCCCTTATTATCCAGTCGGGTCTTTAAGTTCCAATAGCCTGTCTCATTCCTTTAGATCTTTTCATCACCAATCCCATACTTTGATACATTGAAACCATTCCACATATGTTTGTTAAATAAATGACAACAAATTTTCATTAAATATTTACTAGGTTCCAAGTAGTGTGTTAAGCATAAGCTAAAGGAACTTATAAGACACCTTTTGTTTTGTTTTGTTTGTTTTGTTTTTTAAATTTATCTTTATTGTTGAAAGTATCACAGATGTCCCCTTTTTTCCCCATTGACCCCTTCCACCCCACACCTATTCCCCACTCCAGGACTTCACCACCCTATTGTCTATGTCCATGGGCTATGCACATATGCATATAAATTCTTTGGGTAATCTCTCCCCACCTACCCACCCTCCCCCACCTTCCCTCTGAGATTCATCAGTCTGTTCTATGCTTCTATGTTAATGAATCTATTTTGTTCATCTATTTATTATGTTCTTTAGATTCCAAATTATTAATTCTCTATATCTCAACATTAAACTGTAAGATTTATTATTTTAATATCTCTAATTTAAAGCATTAAAGTTAAACTTAGCAACTTCTTTTAAACAATAAAGAAATAATTCAAGGAAATGAGGAAGACTAGTTTGGTAGTGATTCTCAAGAAATAGGCTAGAAAATTTACTAGTAAATTTGTAATCTTTTGGTAAAATAACACTTGACAATACATTTTCAGTGGCTTCTTTGTGAGTTTTCTGTGAATTAAGTAAGATATTTGCCCATCTTAAAAATAAAATGCATGAAGGGGGTGGGAGTAGGGTAGAAGGAGTCAATGAGGGAGGGGGAGAGGAAATCTGTATCACTTTCAACAATAAAGATAAATTTTAAAAAATGAAATGCATGATGAGAGGCAATATATGAGAAGTAAATGAATACAAGGAAGTATGCCAGGCAGAATGTATCTAACTTAATGGCCACAAGATATGAGACTCTAAAATCTCAATTCTTATTTATAAATGTCTCAATATGTAACTCAGCAATCCTCACTAACTCTATTGAAGAAATACGTGTTCAGAAAAACACTTATTTAACCTTCTAATATAAATGTGGTTTGATAGAATCTTTTCAAAGGTTCTGCTTATATTGCACTCACACATCCAGATATTGGTTATAGAAATAGACAAAATATTTGAATCGGTGCTGCCTTGCATTGTTAAACATCATCCACCTCCATGGGTTCAATCGATATATATTATTCCTCTATGCATTAATTAAATGCTCGCTCTTGTCCTCAAACCATAAGGTTTAAGGAACATAACATGTATAATAGTCTTTAAGGTAATTAAAGAGTTTTTGATGTTTGAAATACTCAATGAAAATCCTATGTATGTAATTGCTATAAAGCTTTAAAAATTATGAAAAACCAGAATCATTGTAAAAACACATGGTATAATGACACATGTGAATACGACTTGTACATTCAGTAGATAGTGAAAAACACTCTGCCCCCTACTGGTAGCAAGAGAACAATAGATCAAGGAGTAACTAAACCTTAGCTCAACCAAGAAGAAAAACATGATTTGATGGAACAAACATCTTTTGTTAACCTAGTAGTTCAAAAGAGAGAGGTCAGCAGATATCACTGTATCAATAATATTGGCAAACTTTATTATAAAACATTATCCAATAAATTCCCTAGGAAAGTTTCCCCTGCTAGTTATTTTCAGAAATAAAAAGATGGGAATTAAGAAGGTGAAAGAAAAATGATTTCCACTACAATAAGGGATTTTCTATTTCAAAGGTGCAATTAATTTAGCAGTGAGGACATCTATGTACATGGAAATCTAAGTTTAGAATAGAAGTGCAATCGTTTCAGTTGTTTGGTTGAGATAAGAGACATAAATTCTAGTGAAAGCTCTGTAGATTTAGGGTGTGAATTTCAGTGTATCAGCCATAGACAGTACCAAAATAGACTTCTAAATTGTGTACTTTTTAAAATATTTTTTAAAAATTTATCTTTATTGTTGAAAGTATTATATATATCCCCCTTCCTTCCCCATCGATCCCTTCCACCACCACCCCTTCACCACACTACTGTCTGTGTCCATGGGTTATGCATATATGCATAGAAGTTCTTTGATTAATCTCTTCCTACCCACTCCCCCACCCCTGCCTTCCCTCTGAGATTCATCAGTTTGTTCCATGCTTCTATGTCTCTGAATCTATTTTGTTCCTCAGTCTATTTTGTTTATTAGATTCCACATATGAGTGAGATCATGTAAAACTAAATCAGGGAGAATCGGATAAACTGAATAGGCTAATAATAACTGATGAAATTGAAGCAGTTTTTGATTTCTTTCTTGATGTCTTTGGTAACCCATTCATTGTTTAATAACATGTTATTTAGTCTCAACGTGTTTGAATGTTTTTGAGTGTTTTTATTGTAGTTTAAATTGTGTACTGACTTAGATGGCATCGAATGAAGAGAAACAATGACTTTCAATAGTTGCTAGAAAAATGAATGGAAAACCACCCTATCTGTGAAAGAGTACATATGCAAAAGGCTGAATTTGTAACTACACCTAAAATTATTATAAAGCTAAAGGCCTGCGAATAGTATATTTAATACACATAAGACTGCTCTTCAAATAAACCTTTAAAATGCTTTCTTCTTTTCTACTGCTTTGAATAAAATGTATTTCAAAACCTTTTAAAACTTTGACTTATTTTACATAAGATGTCACTATTCTTTCCCATACATTCAGAATAGGGCATAGGGTGAAAATGAATATATATACTTTTATTTTAGAATATACTCAATACTATGCCACACACAGAGTGAAAACATCTGTTTCTCAGAGATAGAATGCGTGAATTTTCATGCTGCAGGGTGAGACAATGGTAGGTATGATGGCTTAAAACGCTTTCATGGGAGGTTTAGAGTTTTTAGTGTGGGATAAGCAAAGGGATGCAGTGTGGTCATGTTTTGCATAAGAGTAAAGAAAATAACATTTTAAAAGAAGAGTCCAAATTGGAAAGTTCAGCCAATTAGGACCTTACAGAAAAATACTTGAAAAGTATTCAGAGCATCAGAATTTTAAAAAGAAAATACCTCTCAACATTGATATTCCCATAATACTCCATACACCAAAAACAGGATTACAACTGCCTGAATTAAGTCTAAGGAACAGTTCACCATTCATGAAACATATTTCTTTCTGTTTTACATGAAGTCAGAGGACCCTGAAAAGAAGATTTTTAAATCCCTGCATGTCCTATTACATTATTAGAATACTCTACATTTTATTCTGGAAAATTAGAAATAAGTTTTCTTTGGACAAAGTAAAATCTCTTAAACTCTTTTCAAAATTTGGAAATGAAAAGAAGACTAATATACTAAGTGTTTATAACAAGTGAAATATGATATTGTGCTAGGAATTGAAGAGATACAGAAGATACATGTACTCAATGAACAAGAACTCACAATCCAGCTATGAACATTATCACTTATTTGTAAAAATGGTTGAGCAGATCAGAGAAAGGTTTATAGAAGAAAGGTTCCCAGAAAGACTAAGAAACAAACAGTGGTTAAAATGTCAAATGTAAAAGAAATTTCTGGATGTACTAAGAACAAAGTCTAGAGCAAATGATAAAAGGGTTCTATTATAGTTGGCAGGTAAAGATAATAGGTTATAGAAGGGAATGCATAATGAGAAAATGCAGTTAATAAAGGGAGATGACTTTTTCAATTTAATACTGAATTATAGCAATATCTAAAGAAAATAGCCTGCTTAAGGGGGGTGTCTTTTTATTTTGCATTTCCCTTGACAAATGACATTTATATTTCTTTAAATAAAAAGGTAAATGGTATGCATAAAGATATTAAAGAGCTAGATATTTCAATAATTGAAAGGGAATAAGTGAGGGCCTAGAAGAAACTCAAATATATTGTGCTTACAAAGATAGTTTCTACCTTAGGATGATAGGATTAAAGTAATCTATTGATAATTCAGTGTTGAAGATTGTGAAAAGAATTTGAAGACTGTTGGAAGAGTTTGGGACACCATTCTTAAGGCCTGGGATAGAAAGTTAATAGGAGGAGAATAAAAAGACTTCTGAGCAATACCTATAGCTTAATACCATGAATGTGTAGGAAGCTAAATCTTCAGTACAATTTTGAGCTTTTTGCCCACCCAAACAGTGTTCAGTGGTCTGTGGAGAATACAGTCTGTGAGGGAACTACAGTTGGCAACTGGCACTGTAAACAGAATAAGAAGCCAAGGATGGCAATGAGGAGATGGGGAGATAAATGCAACTAGGAAGCAATATCATAAAGTGGGTGAGATGGAGAAGGCCTGAGCAGCTGGAGGGCCTAATGAAGGGAAACCTCAGCTTAACCAGATAGGATAATACAAAGCAGATAATAAAGTTATAATCATAAAAAGGTAGGGCGATGTTTAAAACCATAAAATCCTTGTAATCACATGAAGGTAAGATCCAGGGAACGCACATGTGTATATATAAGGGTCACAGAATCAACAAAAACAGCAACAAAAATCAACAGAAACAACAACAGAGCAATCCAAACAAACATGCAAGACAAAATAGACATTTATCTGTGGTGCCAGCTACATTAACAGTAGTGACACTGAATGCCAGGTGCAGGCGGAGGTCTTGAATAAGCATTAAAGGAGAATCGAAAGAGATAAAAGCAGAAGTGTCCTTTAAATTATTTACCACTTTCTGCCACTGACCAAATTTTCAGCCATTACCCATGGAGTTAAAAAGAGAATCTATTCCAAAGCAAACTAAAAAATCTAAGACACTACAAAAAGCTTCGCAATGTACCTGCAGTACAATGTCCCTGGAAGAGCCTATCTATGGAACATATGTAGAAAGAAGGTAAATGGGTTTCCTAGCAGGTGGTAATGCTAGATTAGAGCTCTTAGTGTGATTTAATGTACTCATAGCATTATTAACACAAAATTAAATATTTGATAAGAAAATTGATTAGAATAGAAGAAATGGCATTCACAATCGCTGTAGATTTAGCCTGATGTGTTTGCTCCAAAAGGTAATGTATGAAAATAATCCTTCACTTTATAAAACCAAGGCAAGTGGAAACATTACTTCAGAAACGTACCTTTAGAATTGGTTTCTACTGGATATAATCCTTTAAAATATTTCAGTGTGCCATTCCATATTCCGACTCCCAAATTACACATTTAGAAGAATTTCTGAAGAAAGGACTTCCAAACATTTCTGGATTGTCGAATAGGATAAGGAATGGAGAAATCCCTTGCAGACACCAGTAAAGTGGGTACTTTAATATACAGTCGCCCAAATATTCTCATTCCCTCCCTCGCCTTCATGTGTAGCCTTGGAGCAATGATTACTGCACACAAACGACAGGAGTCTGGGAGAAGATAGGGCAAAGGCAGAAAATGGCTTTTGCTTGCTTTGCTACGATAGCTACTCTTCCCACTAGCCTAGTCTGAAAGAAGTCACTTTGTAAATTCACCTCAGGCAAACATAAAGAAATAAGAAACATACTCCTCTGAGAATCTGTCAGTTCTGTTTCTGCCATCTTCAGTTTAGCACTTTGGTGAACATACTCTTTAACAAAATTGGCCATTTGTGCAAGCCCTGAGGGCAATTTCGTCTGGGACTTAGGCAAAAGGGGTAGGGATCTTGGAAAAAAAATGCCCACAAAGTTATTTCCAATTTAGTATTAACTAGGGGAACCAGTTTGTGTTTAAACAAGAAATGATTTTTTAAAAATATCAACCAGGTTCAAAAATTTGTACTTCTCCCCTTTGGTTGAAAATAAACATTGCTTACAGTAATTTGTTTGATCACAGTTGGCTATGTATTGAATTGTGCCCCCCCCCCCCAATTATCTGGTTAAAGAATGAGTGAATTATAGAGTGTATCATTTGCTTTTATTCTGCGCCTTGAATGCCACTAGTTTCTCTGTGAAATATAAAAGATCGTACAGGAAGAAAGCAGAAAAAGGTGTCTATCTCTGTGATCTGAACTTCTGATGTGAAATATGAAAATAGATCTTGTTGGTTGAGGCCTCTGAAGTCATTTAAATTTAAATAAATGGGGAAATCATTGTGAAATCTTAGGTCCTTTAATGTTTTAGGATCTAAAAGACAATAAAGCATTCATTTAGATACTTTATTTTTAGCTAAGATGATGTGCTGTTTCCCCCTCCCTCCCCTTTTTTTTACAAATGTAAGATCTTTTTATTTTTCACTTACTCTGAATTAAACTGAACATAAAAGCTGTATTTTATCATTTATATTGACAAAACCTAAATAGGTGAAGTTCAGGAGTTCAAGAGATTAATTCAACTTTTTATGGAAACATTTGCAATAAATCCAAAGTTAATGAACAGTCTGACACAATATATTTAAAGTTTATAGCTTCTTGAATTTAATATCCAAAATACCCTTCAAACATGTACATAAATGCAGTGAACCAAAAATAAAGGACATCAGAGGACAGACCCAATCTCCTTGGTATATGTTAACTGTATTATATCTGGTTAGGTATAGAATGTGTACAGACCAGTGAACACTGTTTTATAGTGTGCTTGTAGCATCATCATAGTTGACAGAAATAAGAATTTATTCTTCCATAAATATAGCATTAAATGTATTCATTATAAGTACTAAACTGCAAAAAAACAATTATTTTGAGATAGAATTATTTGTTTTATGATTTCAAGTTTTTCTCTTTTCTTTTTTAAAAGATATATTCTACACAGATTGCTTGGGTTCAAACCATGGCTCTTCTACTTGTGAGCTAAGGTTTTAGGCAAGTCACTGTGTTTCATGGTTTCCTCAATTGTAAAAGAATTTCTAGAGTTACTGTTATGACTAAATATGTGTATATATGTACACACATATAGACATATGTACATGTACACACACACACATATATACACATAGTGCTTGGAACAGAGTAAGCACAACAGTAGTAATTTTTATTATTCTTACTTTGGTACAGGAAGGTAGTAGAGAAAACAAACAAGTGTTCACAATTCTACATTTATTACCCTCTGTTTTACTTTCACCAAACTTAAATCAGGTATCTTTCCTTCTTACAGGCAGCTGAGCTTTGCTTGCCCCCAAGCAATGAGCCATCACTAAAAAAGTGGAACATGTCCCCTGTATCAGGGTCTCCTGGGAATTGCTGACCACTGGGAGACACTTTTCCTGGTGGATCCCATTGATTATTTATCCTGCTTGTCCAGTTTCTTCTTAAAAGATTTTGCCTATTTCTGTCTGTCCATCCTTACCCTGAAAAAGAAACCACTTTTTCTGTTAGGTTTTAAGACCCTTGCAGATTTCAGAGATGAGAGCCCTGTTCCGAACAATGTCTCAACCTAAGTTCAGGTTTGCTTTTATTTGGAATATGTACATATATATACCCTTCACTAAGAACAGCATTTTCCATTGCTCCTTATATTGTATTACTGTTTTAATTTCTACTTTTGACATGTTTTATGTTAAAATTTCATGACTCTGGCCCAGCCAGAATGGCTCAGTGGTTGAGCATTGACCTATGATCCCAGAGATCACGGTCAGGGCACATGCCCGGGTTTCGGGCTCGATCCCCAGCAGGGGGCAGGCAGAAGGCAGCCAATCAGTGACTCTCTCACCATTGATGTTTCTCTCTCTCTCTCCCTCTGTTTTCCTCTCTTCTGAAATCAATAAAAATGTATTTTAAAAAATAATAATAAAAATTTCATGACCCAGGTATTTTTGAACAGGAAAATGAGTTCACCCCATAGTTCTACATACACAGCCATTATTTTTGAAACAAAGACATTTTCCTATTGGAAAAATAACAATATTAGATAAAGTTGCCAATGTTTCTGTTCTTCAAAATTCCAACTTTTAAATAACTAAGCAATGGATCTATTTCTAAATTTACCAGAGTGGTTGAGAATGTCATAACATCTAAAATCTGGAGAGCTTTTCTCTCTCTCTCTTTCACTTTATACAGTTACTGACATTTTACTACCCTTGCTTCCTTCCTTTTAATTGAAGAACTCTTCTATAATCTTTTGTTTTCTGGGAGGAGCTGATTCTCAAAAACTCATCACTTCAAGGTCACAGTGATAAGATAGTTCAGACAGACATTTGAAAACTCTCAGAAAGGTATACTGATTGAAAACAATATATGCCGTTATTTTAGTTTATCTTTCAAATATTAATGAAAATTCATTTTGACATTCTAGTCATGCCCCATTTTCAGGTATTTCTCACACTTCATAAAGACATGCAGGACTAAAAGGTTGCTTCTGTCACAGTGTAGAACACCCTTTGACAAGTTCTTTTTCAAACAAAATTTGAACCCTCAAACTATAATAGGATAATCCGTCTTAAATATTATACTCACATTTAACCAGGAATAGTTACAATAACACTTTGTTTTCTAATATAGACAGCATTTAAGACTAAATGAGTTTAATTTGCAAAATATCTTACATAAGAATCTTAAAGGAAACTCATTTCTTTCAACCCCAAAACATGTTGAGGAAACTAAGGCATCAATTCTATTAAAGAAATGTCAATGAACAGCTGAAAAACTATTTATTTTAGTGGTGGTGCAATTTAACTAACGAAGAAACTAAAATTTAACAATGTGTGTAAGATAGTATAGTTTTGATAGTAGAAAACCAAAGTTTTCTAAAAAGCCAGACTATTCATGTATATGTAAGCAGAACTTAAAAGTTGTCACATGAAAGATGATATTTGAAAGTTCAGTTTCTCAAAGAGCATCAATTTGCTGATTAACTATGTTCAGTTACAGTATTTTCCCTGTGACCCTATCAGACAACATCATGCTACATATTCACTAACTTTTGCTGTCACTGCTAAATTGTGAATTCATACCAAAATAGTTTCTTTTATTGCTAAAATTTATCATAAAATAACTGTGTTACCAGAACATTCACAAAGTGATGCTGTCAGCAGTATGATATTTTGGCACCATGGGAAAAGAAAGTGTTGGTGAAAAATAAAATAAAATAAGACTTGAAAATTGCTTCCAGGACTGTGTAAGTGGTACAAAATGTGGAGACAGCTCAGCTTGAAGCTCTTTTTAAGGGAGAAGCACAACATATGTCATCTTAAATACTAAGTTTTAACTCCACGTAGTAACTACTGTAGCTTCAGAAAATTAAGAAAAAATAGCACAACATATTTTGAAATCAATTTTCTTTGAAATGTCCAATCTTACCTTTCCTGCCTTTTTCCCCTCAGGTTTCCGCTGCTTTAGGATAAAATGGAGGCAAAGGAAACAAAGGAAAGAAAAACAAAAACCAAAAATCAGCTCCAATTTGTTACTGCAAGTATATCTTTTAAAAATACAAGGCATGTCACTATTCCCAGTGCAATAGTACACAGTTTTGTTCTTCCATTAAAACTGTTTTAACTTGCTCCATTCTTCAGTGGTTTCAGGGAAGGGATATAACATTGTAAATCTCATGCAACAATATGAAGAGCCATATAAAATCCTTGATCACCGTCAAAAAATTAACTTATATGTTTAGTCCACATAGGCATTGGCCAATAAAAGGCATCTTTCCAATTAGATATTTTCTTATTATACCATGTATTTTCCATCCATTTCTAAATGAACGGGCCTTTATCTCAAGCATGAACACATTTCTTAATAAAAACTAGGCTGGTTGGAAATTCATGAATTAGGAATAAACAAAAAACACTGACACCGCATTGGATATTATCTCAGAATGTTAGTTTCCATGGTTCCTAGGAGCACCTTAATTCAATTCTGTTAAACTAAATCCTTTATGAAGTCATCCTGGTAAAGCCATTTTGTTAATTTTTATTTATAAACTTCTTATTTCACCCCATCCAAACCCAGGAGACAGGTTAAATTAATTTTCAAGACTCCAGAATATTTAGGCCATTTATCTTTGGATTCATTCTCCTTTGTAGAGGGCAAATACACCATATGATGAAAGGATCAAATGTCTACTTTTCTAGCTAATGAAGCTCCCAAGCCCTTTCTCCCCCAATTTTTTAAAATGTGTTTTTATTGATTTCAGAGAGAGGGAGGGAGAGGGAGAGAGAGAGAAACATCAATGATGAGAGAGTCATTGATCAGCTGCCTCCTGCACGCCCCCTGCTGGGGATCGAGCCCACAACCTGGGCATGTGCCCTGACAGGGAATTGAACCACAATCCCCTGGATCCTAGGTCAGTGCTCAACCGCTGAGCCACCCTGGCCACACCTTTCTCCTCAAATTTTATCTCAGTTCCCTGTCATCTCTAGGGTTATGCAGTTTCTTTGAGAACTTTTGTGGATACAAAGAGTCCCAGAAAACTAGGGTGGAGGTAAGGTTGATTTTGAAATAGGGTAACTACAAAGAGAGATACAATTCATATAGTAAGAGGATGGATGCTCTCTTTTTTCTAGCCTATGGCATTTTCTCAAACCAAGAGGGTATTTTTTTTTTCCTGTTATTTTAATATAACTTGGGTTTTCAAAATTGACATTGAAGCAAGTATACAGACAAGGGCAAAATTCTGTTATCCAAGAAAATCAAACTGTGCATTTTTTTCCTTCCGTATTGGGTACTTATTTTTAGCTTATGATATTCACATTGTCCTTATGTGATCAAATTCAGCCATCAATGGCTCAGTGTTAAAATTCTATTTGTCTGTGAAGGTATAGCCTGAGGGTAATGCCTTGAGTAATCTCTTTCAAGAAAGTGTCCTTGTATTTTAATCTATTTAAACAGTTGAGATTTATCTCTCTCTTTATTATGAATGATAATTCTTAAATAACAAGTTTAAAATGTCAAGTTTCCAAAAAAAAATCTCATTGACAAATGAAACCCACAAAACTTTTTCCTTATCTAAGAATATAGCATTTAAATAACACCATTCTTTACTTTGCAGAACTACAATGGGTCTTTGTATGTTTGCACCTTGAGCGGGTCCTATTGAATGATAACTAGGTGAGCATTAGAATAAAAAGAAAGTGCTGGAATATACTGCGGCAAGCATGTGAATAGGTTGGTAAATTGATACCAGATTTGATGGTAGGAACATTTTTTTTTAAAATCAATACTGGAAGGGAAGAAAATAGAAAACATGCTGAAAGGGAGCTTCTTTTTTCATAAAGACATGGGTTTTTATTCTTTATTTAAAAACTGGCCCCAAAATGACCAACATTAAATCAACAAAATCACTGTCCAAGATAAATTATATATAGTAAAGGATGGAGAAAAGTTAACCCATCTAACTGTTATGGGCTCAGAATTTTCCATAATATACATTTGTCAGAGCTTCAAGTGTTCTTATTAATCTTCCGGTGTGAATATGCACATTTTTACTCTACTGCCAGTGAATGAACATTTCTATTATAACTAATTTTATAGACTGATAAAGCTGGTTGAATATAATTGATGAAAAAGAGGAGCAAGACATGGTGTACATGAGAAGTAATAAAACTTGTTAATAGCAAAAGTATGATCCAACTAGGGGAACATCCTAGATTTTTAGTCAGTTTTCTTCTACATCAAGCAATACTAGTCAGCACAGTAGAAAATGATAGCAGATAAGTCACCACGGTGAAGGGTTATTCATGTATGCATTGAGGCTGTAGCTGTATTGGTACAGTTGAAAGGAACAAGGTCCAATGATTTTGGTATTTCTCAATATCTGTGTGCTCAGTGTCTCTTAGCAATGGCAACCAGATGTGTTTGCTTCGTAAGCTTTGGTCCTGTGCATTCAGACAGAACACGCCAGGTACATAGAGTGAGGTCACTGCAAGAAGGTTTCTATAACCCAAAAGAGTACTGCTTACCTGCAGTCTCTCTGGGAATTCCTAACTCCTTTTTTATTCCCCCATCTCCAGGCTTAACACTTCTGTTTTCCTTTTCTCACCTGTGTAAAGTATAGCTGTTATCTTTATAACGGCTTAGTGCAGTATATTCCTGTGAATTGCTGCTTCCTACAGAGTAGTTGTCCTCATGCACACAACTGTTAGGAATTTCTGATCACTAGATTAATAATAGAGAAAAGGGAGCAAAACTAGGGTCAGAAGCCAAGTAGACCATGTCAGAACATATAGGTAAGAAAGAGGAGGAAACTCACTAGAAGGCAAAATATTGGAGCTCTACCCTGACTGGCATGGTCAAAATAATAATATTTACCACTGTGAACACATAGTAGATCCTGAATAAATATTTGTCTAATAGATGGATAAAACTAGTGGGGGGAAAAAGTTTTTTATCCTTGTGTGTCTGTGAGCCTATGTGTGCATGCGTGTTTATAACATAAAGTAGAAGCCTGTGAAGTCAAGTTTCTAATACTATTCCAATGAAGCATACCTCCCTGCCCTAAGTCTGCACTTCAAATATATCAAAACTTTAAGTGTAATTCATTTTTACTTGGCTTAAATCTCCATATAACTACCATGGCCTGGTTTATTTTTTAGTATACTGGAAAAAATGAAGAGGCTTCTACCAAGAATGAAATGTGGAGGGGTCTGTAAGGGGAGCTCTCATGCTTACCTCCATTGAGAAACCCTGTGGGAAGAACTCTTTCTTTATAACAGCCTTCCTAACTTCCTCTTCCCTTCTATAAAAGAATTTCCTCTTCTTTGTTCTAGCAAACTTACACTTGACCTACCATGGCTGCATCTTCCTGATTACAATTTTCTCATTTTCCCAAATAAACCTTTTTTTTTTTGGAGGAATACCAGCTGACTTTTTATTTAAGGTGAGCAACTGACATATGTGACATTATATTTCAGAACTGTATTCAGTTATCAACTTAGAGTGTTGTTGGCTTTAAAGGAAAGACATTGTTGAATCTAATAATAATAGTAAGCCTAAATGTCCTTCTCAAAATGTACTCTCCATTTTCTCTCTAAAATGTGACTCACTATTTCAAAATAATACATTTATGAGTATGTATCTAAGTGTTGTTATTGTTTATTGTGTTTTATTCTAAATTTAAAACTGGTATAAAAATTATTTAGTGTTGATATACAGCAGTAAAGAGAACATGAAATTTGAAATCAGAAGATATAGGTTTCAGTCTTGGGTCCATAAGCAGCTGTATCATCTCATTCAAGCAAATTTTAGAAAGCTCTGTCTCCATTCTACACTAACTTCAGGTTATTAGCTACATTTAATGATGATAATAAGGGTGATACTGATTGTGACAATGACAGAAACACTATATTGGAAGTATCACTGCTACCGTCAACTTTCATTTAGTCAGTATGAAGCATTTTCACACGTTTTACAAGTATCATCTCATTTAATTCTTATAGTGACACTTTGATGCTGAAAAGTTATCATTCTCATTTTACAAAAAGGAAAATGTGTATCCAAGAGGTGAAAAAACTTAGTCACCATATTTGTAAGGTCTAGAGCTGAGGTTTAAATCCAACTTTTCTGGATTCTAAAGCTGATGTTCTAGACTATAAGCTCACGATAGCAGGCATTCTGTCATTTTGGATTTGGGAATAGTGCTACATCCTCAATGCTCAAAAAAGTGCCTGGTACAAAGTAGATCTGCAATAAATATTTATAGGCTGAATCAAATAACAAGATATTCCTCTATTCTTTAATTATGTGATTATAGATAATTAGATCCAGAGTATAATAATTAACTATGATTTGTCAAAAGCACAAATTCTGGAGCTATATTGCCTGGATTCAACTGTTGTCTCTAACATTTATCACGTATGTGACACCAGGCATGTTTCCTCTTGTCGTTTTGTCTTGTTTCATCATCTGTAGAATAGAGAAATAACAGTTCCTACTTCGAAGTATTTAAAACAAAGTTTAAATGAGTAAATTAAGTGCTTCAAATAGTAGCTGCCATTTTAATGGTAATTTATTTTAACACCTTTATTGATATATAATTATTATACCACACAACTTATTCATTTAAAGTGTAAATTCAAGGTTTCTTAGTGTATCACAGATATCTGTAAACCATCATCATAGTCATTTTTATTTCCTCAAAAAGAAGAAACCTCACACATTTTAGCTATCACCTTCCTATCTTCCCATTTCACGCAAGCTTTAAACAACCACTAATCTATTTTCTGTCCCTTCAAATTTCTCTGTTCTGGACATATGAATGAAATCATAATATATGTTCTTTTGTGGCTGGACTCTTTCACTTATCATAATGATTTTCGATTTAATTCATGTTGCATAATGTTTCAGTAAGCCATTCTTTTTTATGGCCCAATAATTTTCCATTTTATGAATATACCACTTTTGTTTACATTCATCATTTGGACATTTGGGTTGTTTATACATTTGGCTATTATAAATAATGCTACTGTAAACATTTGTATACAAGGTTTTGCATGGGCATCTTTTCATTTATCTTGGGTATATACCTAGGAGTGAAATTGCTGGGTAGTACAGTAGTTCTGTGTCTTATCATTTGAGGAACTGCCAGACTGTTTTCCAAAGCAGCTGTACCATTTTATATTTCCACCAGCAGTGTATGAATGAGGGTTCCAACTTCTTCAAATCCTTGCTAACAAGGTGATTTATTTTTAACTCTTTAACTTTAGAAGTAAAGACTAACTATTCTAGTCTAAACGTGTTTTTAATAACTATCTACTGGTGCCCCAAATTAATTTAAGAAGATTAGTACATTTAGTAGCATAAACTACTCTACTATATGAACTTAATGCACTATTCCATGATACTAAAATTCCAGTGAGCAAATTGCCAAACTCAACCTTTCAGAGGATTGAAAAATTACCTATTTCTTGATATGAATTTATCCATAACTTGAAATATATATTTTTAATAAATTCACTCTATTAAAGAGAATGAAACTTTTAAAAATGTTGTCAAATTATTATTTATTGAAATACAAATGATCTTATATCACTATTAAAGTCTGAAAGAAAGAGTAGTTGGAATAAGACATAGAGTATCATGGGACAATGGTATTACACTTGCTGTACAAGGTGTAAAGGTATTGGAACTACTGGATTAAATACAGTTGAAATAGTTTTTCATGAATTCTGAATTTTAAAAATTAGAGCATGTAGAAATTAGATAAAGTATCAGACTAAGAGTCAAATAATTGGGGGGAAAGCAATGCTTTATTCAAGATTCATTCTAGAATGGATCTAACAAAGCTAAACAAGAATCAAATGGTCTTAAAATGACCTAGAAGCTGGATAATATGAATGATACCAAATCCTCAGGTTCTTACCAGAAGCCAGGGTCTAATTAGAATACAATTGCATTTGTTCTCACATAATCTTTGTGGCTTATTCAAAACCCTAAGCTTGCCCTGAAATATTCTTATACTATGGCAGTAACAAAAGCAATGTGACAGATGACAGACCTTGACCCATGACTCATCTAAGACCACAGACTTTTTACTTAACCCGCAGTAAATTTCCACCACTCACTCCACCCCACTCTAAGTCTATTCTAGATATGATCACATCCTGCCGGAGGAACAGAACATGTTGTACATCTGGACCCCTGCTGATGCCAGCTGTGCCCCAGAGTCATCACTTTACCGTTATACAGCCCTGAAAAACCTCAGTCCCTCAAGGAGATAAGGCCGGTATCTCTCTATAGCTCTGGACCCCTTTCCTCCCTTGAAAAGTGAATAAACCCTTTTCTGCTCAGTCACTTTCTCTATGAAATCTTTCACAACTCGCGGCTTACACTGAGACAGTCATCAGAGTCCACCTAACAGCAGACACATCTGTTTTCTGAAAATATTGCACATCAGTCAAAATAATGTCTCATTTTTAAGTGTTTGAATTTTGCATAAAGATACCTTTGTTTGCTGCTAAAGATGTATGCAACTGTCTGCAATATCACTTTAAATTACAGATCATCTTAACGTGTCGTTCTTGTGAAATGTGCAAATCTGACTGAGAATGTTGCATTGTGTCTATTAAAGCTTGTAGATGTTTGCAAAATGAACATCAACATAATAAAGTGATTATGATAATAAACATCAGAATACAAATGATCTTCCTTATTTAGTAGAAGAAAAACACTTTTTAAAATATGCAATAGCTGCCAGAGTGCTTAATTCTGTGAATACATGGTTTTTATATTAAATGAAAGCATCACAAACTAGATGTATGATAAAAAATAAAAGTTAAAAAATCACCTATGTGCTTGCCTTTATATTAAACTCAGGGATAGACAAAAGAGTATTTTAAAATAGTATTTACTGGCTCCTAAGCATGGATCTCAAAGGAAAGTCAAATGTTATATAGTCTTCGTGCATTTATACAATTAAGTATATAACTTTCTGCCCTAGCCAGTTTGGCTCAGTAGTTAGAGCATCAGCCCACGAACCTAAGGGCCCTGGTTCTATTCCAGCTAAGGGCACATACCTCAGTTGCAGGCTCAGCCCTCGTCAGGGCACCAGAAGGAGGTGACCACTCAATGATGTGTTTCTCTCTCTCCCTTTCCCTTCCACTTTCTCTGGAAAAGCAATGGAAAAAATATATCCTCAGGTGAGGATTTTTTAAAAAAAGTATATAGCCCGGCCTGGCATGGCTCAGCGGTTGAGCGTCGACCTGGGATCCAGGCGATCAGGGTTCGATTCCCGGTCAGGGCACATGCCCGGGTTGTGGGCTCGATCAATGTCTCTCTCATAATTGATGTTTCTATCTCTCTCTCTCCCTCTCCTTTCCTCTCTCTGAAATTAATATAGATATATTTAAAAAAAAAAAGTATATAACTTTCTAATAGTGACTTGAACCTAGGATATAGTTGTATTTCTTTTAATTTATCCCTAAGCTTTAGATGTAATATAATAATATCTAGTTTGTAACAGATTAAGTTATTTTAATTATTGATAACCATTGTCATCTCTTACTTATTTCCTAGGTAGGAAAACTATTGTCCTCTGGGATTATATAGTTTTCCGCAGTTCTTAGTTGATTACTGATATATCTCCTCAATTTCAAACTCCTCTAGCAATTTAATGCTGAAATTCTTCTTTCAGTGCATTTTCTGTGGAATTCTCAACTTTACTGCACATCATTTAAGAAACCTGAAACCTTCCTTGCCACAGCCATCAGACAGAAAGTTAACATAAAAGGTACCCAAATTGGAAAGAAGGAAGTAAACCTGTCAGTATTTGCAGATGACATGATATTGTACATAGAAAACCCTAAAGACTCCACCAAAGCACTACTACATTTGATAAATGAACTTAGGAAGGTAGCTGGATACAAAATTAGCATCTGGAAATTGATGGCATTTTTATACACCAACAATAAACTCTCAGAAAGAGAAACTAAAAAACAATACCAATTACCATTGTAACTAAAAAAATAAGATACCTAGGAATAAACTTAACCAAGGATGTAAAAGACGTGTACTAAAAAACTATAGAACACTGAAAAAAGAAATAGAGGAAGATATAAACAAGTGGAAGAATATACCATGTTCATGGATTGGAAGAATTAATATCATTAAAATGTCCATACTACCCAAAGCAATTTATAGATTCCATGCAATTCTTATTAAAATACTAAGAGCATATTTCACAGAGCTACAACAAATGTTCCAAAACTTTATATGGAACCAAAAAAGACCCCAAACAGTCACTGACATCTTGAGAAAGAAGAAGAGAGTGGGAGGGATCACTTTACCAAATATCAAACTGTACTACAAAGCCATTAAAATCAAAATAGCCTGGTATTGGTACAACAACAGACATACTGATCAATGGAACAGAACAGAGACCCCAGAAATAGACCCACTCCATTATGGTCAGTTAATATTTGACAAAGGAGGCAAGAGCATACAATGGAGTAAAGACAGTCTCTTCAATAAATGGTGCTGGGAAAATGGGACAGCTACATGCAAAAAAAAAAGAAAGAAACTAGATCACCAACTTACTCCATGCACAAGAATAAATTCAAAATGGATAAAAGACAAATGTAAGTCATGAAACCATAAAAATCCTGGAAGAAAACATAGGCAGCAAAATCACAGACATCTCACGTAGTGGAATTTTCACTGATACACCTCCTAGGACAAGAGAAAAAAAAGAAAAAAATTAACAAATGAGACTAAATCAAATTAAAAAGTTCCTGCACAGCAAAAAAAAAAAAAAAAATCAGCGTCAAAATACAGAGGAACCCCATGGTCTGGGAGAACATATTTGCCAAAGATGTATCTGATAAGGGGCTAATTTCCAAAGAACTAATACAACTCAACAAGAGGAAGACAAACTATCCAATTAAAACATGGGCAAAGGACCTGAATAGACACTTCTCCAAAGAGGACATACAGATGGCCAAGAGACATATGAAAAAATGCTCAACCTCACTAATCATCAGAGAGATGCAGATTAAAACCACAATGAGGTATCACTTCACACCTGTCAGAAAGGCTACCATCAACAAATCAACAAATGACATATGCTGGTGAGGATGTGGAGAAAGGGGAACCCTAGTACACTGCTGGTGGGAATTCAGACGGGTGCAGCCACTAGGGAAAACAGTATGGAGGTTCCTCAAAAAATTAAAAATGGAACTGCCTTTTGACCCAGTGATCCCACTTCTAGGCATATATCCTAAGAATCCTGAAACACTAATCAGAGAGAATATGTGCACCCCTATGTTCATAGCAGTGCAATTTATAATAGCTAAGATCTGGAAACAGCCCAAGTGCTCATCAGTAGATGAGTGGATAAAAAAGCTGTGGGACATTTACACTATGGAATACTATGCAGTTGTAAATGAAGAAGGATCCTGTACCCTTTGGGATAGTATGGATGGACCTGGAGAATATTATGCTAAACAAAATAAACCAGGGAGAGAAAGACAAACATCACATGACCTCACTTATATGTGGAATCTAAAGAACTTAATAAATTGATGAACAAAATAGATTCATTGACACTGAAGCATGGATCACACTGACAAATCTCAGAGGGAAGATGGGGGTGGGTGGGTGGGTGGGTGGGGAGAGATTATCGAAAGAATCTATATGCATATATATTCATAACCTAAGGACACAGACAATAATGTGGTGAGGGACTGGGGAGGGGGGTGAAGTGGGGTAGAAGGGGTCAATGAGGAGAAAAACAAACATCTGTAATATTATGAACATTAAAATAAATAAATAAATAAAAATTAAAAATTAAAAACAAAAAACTATACAGAAAAAAAGAAACGAAAACTGAAACTTCAAGCCCTTAATTTTCCCCCCAGTTTAATTCATTCTTTTTAAGCTTCTGAGGTTTCATTCAACCTGTCTTGACATTATCAACTCAAATGAAGTGTCATATCTATAGTGGGCCATATAATATCTGCCCAAAATTTATGTCCACTCAAAACACAACACTTGATCTTATTTGGAAATAGGGTTTTAAATATATAATTAATGAAGGATCTTGAGATTAAGTCATCCTTGATTTAGGTGTGCCCTAAATCCAATGACTGGTGTCCTTATAAGAGGACACGCACACAGAAAAAAGGCCATGTGATGATGGGGACAGACTGGAACTGACAAAGCTATACCCAAAGAATGACAAAGATTGCCTGGTGCCACCAGAAGCTGGAAGAGCAAGGATTACTCCCTAGATTCTTCAAAAGGAACATGGCACTGAGGATACCTAGTTAAAAGTAATATACTTCTATTTTAGAGGAAGAATATGCTAGGATATAAAACTGGTTGATTACAAGTATGCATGGTACAATGGAAAGAGTATACAGTTTTGAATAACAAGACATAGGTTCTAGTTCTAGAGCACTCATTTATTTGTAGAAATCTGTAATTACAATATAACATTTTAATTATTATATGGGCATATAAATAAAATGTTATCATCACAAGGAGGCAGAGTTGTATGACAATGAGCAAGTCCCTTGACCTCTCTGAATCTTAGTTTATTAATCTGTAAAATGGAGAGAACAATAACAGTTCATATTCCTTCTATCTTTAGAAGTTATTTTGAAGGTCAAATAAAATTCTTTCTCCCCATCACTCCCTTCTTCTTTCTCCTCCTCTCTTACTTTTGACATCTACTATTTTAAGAGTCCTATGAATTAAACACTCTCTTATCTAATATACATTATGTGAATTAATCATTAAAATAGTTCATCATGGTAAATACAATTATCCTAATTTTATTTGTGTGGAAATCGAAGTACAGATATTTATACTATGTGCCAAAATTGTGTAGACTATAAATCAGGAAGTAAATACTCTTTTCACTAGGGCCTGTTGTATATCATAGATATAAATGCATCAAAAATAAATATTATAATGCTAGCAGTTAATGTCTTATGTGCCCCAATATCTGGCAATAAATAAATTAGGCAATGAATAATGTTTCAAATGTGCATGAATAATTCTGAGTAGATAAATATTATATATCCCCTATACTACTTAATTTCTTAACTAATTAAACAATCTGTTCTAGAGTCAGAACATTCAGATTTTTAAAAAAATAATGTAGCCATTTGCATTGATTTTAATATTAGGCAATATTCAGTGTTTTTATAAACATAAGTAGCATGGCCAGCTCCAAAATCTGGAGCCTTTTCTATTATGTAGGCAAACTAGTAAATTGAAATAACGATTAGTTTTTAAATTCAGACATTTTAGTTCTTTGCCCAATTTTGATCTGGTTAATTCAAATGCATCATATGTAAAGAGCACATCTTATGTATGGGGAAAAGATCAAGGATTTGCAATTAGCTTCCCTTCAGGGCAAGAAATACTGCCCAGTGTGACAACACTAAGGAAATACAGCCTAGAATGAATTTTGTTTCCTACACCATTTCTAACTTCATTCATTCATTCATTCATTCATTCATTCATCCACTCATTCATTCATTCACCAGGCTACTTACTAAAGATACAGTGATTGCCAAGATAGAAAAAGTCATCTTTGCCCGTAGATCATAGTCTTTATAAGGGAATAGAGACAAGGACATAAGATAACTATAGTACTTTGGTATTGAAATAGTTTGGCAGCTTTTTCTTCATTAATACAGATTTCCTTATATAATTTCATCTCCCAGATAATAATTTCTAATCATTTAGTTAAAGCGTTAGCAGAGATATGAAGTGAGCATTAGTTAAAGGCACAACTTAATATTTACCACAGCTCAACTCTAAAATCTATGATGCTGCCAGATTTCTATAATACGGAAATAAAAGCTCTCCTCCTGAGTGATCCATGAAGTCCTGAATTATCAAAGACTCACATTAAAACTGCATAAGATAGGGTCTGCGCTTTATTTAAAAAGGTACTTCATTCCCCTAGAGGTTCATCCGCCTCAGGCATCTTCCCAGTATTTAGATCTTAAAGTATCTAAAATATTTTAGGCTTGTACAATTTTTACTGCTTTGTGAATCTATCATGTAGATTTTTTTTTTTCAATTTACCACATTGACATTGTTATTTTCAGCTTCCGATTCAACATAAAATAGCAAATAGTTCCATTTATCTCTCTCTGGCTGAGTTTATTCACAGCAGAGCTCTGTATTCAGGACATTTTTATTTTTATTATTGGTTATTTATCGTTAGTATTTTTAGGAGAATGAAAGAGTTGTAATTCTTCGAAGCTTTAACTATGAAATTTTATCAGTCAAGAAATATTCATTGAGCATCTACTATACGACAGGTGTAGTACTTAAGATTAAGGGCTCTGGAAGTAGACTGCCTGACTCAAAATTCAGCTCCACCGCTTATTAACCATGTGACCTTGGGCATGTTGCTTAACTACTCTACTTGGTGCTTGAGTCTATATATCTGTAAAACACCGACGTTAAAAATAGCAGCTATATTATAGAATGTCTGTGAGGGTTAATTGAGTTAATACAGTAAATCACTTAACATAGTTATATACGTAGCAAGCTCTCAACAAATACTGTCTATCATTATTATTTTAAGCATGCACTGTGTGAAACCTTCAGAACACTATGATAAACAAGGAAGAATTTTATAATCTAACCGAGTCAGCTACTAAAAAATACTTAGAGATGATCAATTAATTAACTGCTGGTAGACTGTGAGAGAGAAAACTTTTGCTTTGGAGTCCCAAGTGAATCACTACCTCCTGAAAATGAATTATAGAAAACTGTATAATACTGATCTAGTTTGCCTGAAGCATATAAAAGAAAGTCCCAGTTAAAAAAAATCAAACATTTTATTCAGCAAGTGACTATGGTCCAAAAGTAAAAAGCTAAGTTTATTAAGGGCTTTAAACATTTATAAATCTCCAGAGCCACATGACTTAATGCATGGCCCTTAATGTTAAATCAGTAGTGAGACAAAGGTTTCTATCTTGGGCTCATGGGATCAGAATCTTGGCCCAGATGATGAGCTCTATTGTGGCTTATCTTGAAATGATTAGATATTGTTAGAAAGAGACCTTGTCAGCACTAAGGATGCAGTGATTAATAGAAAATTTGCTATAATTCTTTTAGATATATATCTGAAGTCTCAATTGAGCCATGGACCCACATTATTAAGTGATTAAAGAAAGTGTAAATTCCACCCTTTATTCACATTTATCATCTAGCTAGAATTATGCATTGTATGCAAAGAACAGCACAATGTAACATCTTTTATAACTAGTACTATACAGATAGATGGCAAAACTTAAAAATGGGCTATAGGAACAATGTTTGATAAAATACCCAAGATGAAAAGTAAATCATTAGAAATGCTCTAACAAAATCTGGCTTAATTTCAGATGAAGGTCAAATATACCCTTTTTTTTCTTCCACTGTCATGGATAACTTAGCTATTTCCTTTTACTCCAAGAAAGGGCAAAAATTGCATTTCTGTAAGTCCTGCCTAATAATCTTCAAAAGTTTTATCTTAATAGCATGCTATTCCTAGGTCAGTTACCACACTGATTTTTTGTTCACCTGAAAGACATGTTTCCAAGTTGTAGTATAGCAACATTAAAAGATCAGGACTGTCCCGCTGTTTCTATAAATAAGGCTATGATCAAAATAAGCAGAATTTAATGTAGGTACACTTCATTGGGAGGAGGGAATGTATCTAAACAAGAGTCAACTCAAGGGGGAAAACTCTGCTGGTTGAAAATCATAGTGGTATGATTAGAGGGCTAGGGAATCCTGTCAAACATTTAAAGAAAAATTGATTTCAATTATATTCCAAGAAAAAGCAGAGGAGGAATGCTTTCCAATTCATTTATAAGGCTGGTATTACCCTGATACCAATACTAGACAGACAGTATAAAAAAACTACTGTCAAATAATATCTCTCCTGACTGTAGAAGCAAAAATTCTAAACAAAACATTAGTAAATCATATTCAAGAATGTATAAACATAATAATAACCTATGATTAAGAGCATTTCAGGTATGCAAGACTTGTTCAACATTGGACAAAAATGTAATTCACCATATAAGCTAAGGAGGAAAATCATATGCTTCTATCTCAATTAATACAGAAAAAGCATTTGGAAAAAAATCAATACCCACTCATGATAAAAAAAAAACAACACACAAAAACAGTTGATTAAGAATAAAAGGGTACTATGTCCTCAAGATAAAAAGCACATATAAAAAAATCAGTACCTAATATCATATTTAATTGGAAAATACTGAGTGTTATTCCGTTAAACTAGGAACAAGGCAAAGATGCCCACTCTCAGCATTCTTACTCAATAGTACTGCAAGTTCTAGCCCTGCAATAAAGCAAGAAAATGAAGTAAGAGCATAAAGATCAGAAATGAAGAAATAAAACAACTTTTATTTGTAGATCACATGATTGTCTACCTAGAAAATCCCAAGGAATATAAAAAACAAAACCCTCAGAACTAGGTGAGTTTAGTAATGTCACCAAATGTAAAATGAACACACAAAAAATCAATCACTTTTCTATATACCAAAATTGAAGTCTCACGTATAAACCAAAATTAAAAATAAATATCCAGTATCATTTCTTTAAAGATAATGAAATAATTAGGTATAGACCTGCCAAAACACATGCAAAATTTGTATGCTTAAAAATACAAGCTGCCAATGAAATAAATCAGAGAACTAAATAGAGAAGCATACTGTGTTCATGGATTAGAAGAGTAAACCTAGTAAATTGGTCAATTCTCCCCCAATTGATCTAAAGGTTTAATGCACCCCCTACCAAATTCCCAAAAAGGCTTTGGAGACATAGTTAAAGTGGAATAAAATGGGAAGAATAATCCTATCTGATATTAATCCTTACCATATAGCAGCAGTAATCAAGACAATGACATAATGACAGAGGATTAGAAAGAGAGATCATTGAAATAGATTAGACAGCCCAGAAATAGACTCAAATAAGGTACAAAAGTAACTCAATGATGATAGGGTAGCCTTTTTGATAAATGTTCCTGAAGCAATTGAACATCTGTAGGCAAAATAATGAATATTGACCTAAACTTCATACTTATACAAAAATTAATTCAAAACAGATCATGTAAGACATAAAATGAGAAAACTTACAGAAAAAAATATAAAAGAAAGTTTTCAGGATTCAAGGCTAGGCAAGGTGTATTTATAGTCATAACCAAAAGCACAATCCCTAAAAGATAAAATTGATTAGATTTCATCAAAATAAAAAATGTTTGCTTTGCACCCTGGCTGGTTTGACTCAGTGGATAGAGCGTCTGCCCTCAGACTGAAGGGTCCTGGGTTCGATCTCCTGATCTAGTCAGAGCTCTTGCAGGAGACAACCAATCCATGTGTCTCTCTCACATTGATTACTCTCTCTCTCTCTCTCTCTCTCTCTCTCTCTCTCTCTCTCTCTCTCTCTCTCTCTCCTGCCTTCCTCCCCAACCTTCCACTCTCTAAAAATCAATAGAAAAATATCCTCAGGTGAGGATTAAAACAAAACAAAACACTTTCCTTTAAATTATTCTGTAAATAGGATGAAAATAAATACAAGCTACCATCTGGGAAAAAATATTTTTAATTCATATGTCGGACAAAAAGATAGTATCTACAATATATAAAGAACTCTCAAAATGCAACAGTAAAAATACCACAAATAATCCTTTCAGAACATAATCAAAAGATATGGACAGTCATTTCACTGAAGAGGATATATAGATTGCAGATGAAAAGATGTTCAGCATCATTAGTGTCTTAGTCTGTTTGGGCTGCTATAAATTAATATTATAAAATAAATAAATACTATAAACTGGGTGGTTTATACGCAACAAATATTTTACTTCTCACAGTTCTGGAGGCTGGGAAGTCTAAGATCAAAGCCCTGGCTGACTCAGTGTCTGGTGAGGGGTTACTTCCTGGTCCATAAAAACTACCTTCTTGGTGTATCCTCACATGGTGAAAGGGACAAGGTACTTTTCTCAGGACTCTTTTCTAAGGACAATAATTCCATTCATGGAGGTTCTGACCTCAAGACCTAACCAACTCCCATACGCCTCACTTAAATACCATCACTTAAAAGGTTAAGACTTTAGCATATTGGGGACACAAACATTGAGACTATAGCAATTAGCCATCAGGGAAATATAAATTTAAACCACAATGAGGTATCACTTACATATCTATCAGAATGGCTAATTTTTTTTCATAGTAACAAAACCAAATGCTAGAGAAATTGCCAAGAAAATAAATCATTCATTGTCAATGGAAATAAAAAATGGTATAGATGCTTTGGAAAACAGTTTGGCAGTTTCTTATAAAACTAAATGTATGACCAAGCAATTGCACTTTTGCACATTTATCTTGGAGAAATTAAAACTTACATCCACACCAAACTTGAACATTAATGTTCATAACAGCTTTGTTAATAAAATCCAAAAATTGGAAACAGCTCAGATGCCCTTCAACAGGTGAATGGTTAGACAAACTGGTACATCCATACCACGGAATACTACTCAGCAATTAAAAGGAATGAATGATTGATGCACCAACAACTCGTGTAAACCTCAAGGGAATTACGCCGAGTGAAAAAATCCAATCCTAAAAGGTTATAAACTGTCTGACTTCCTTTATACACATTCTTAAAATGACAAAATTATAATAATTGAGAACGGATTAGTGGTTGCCACAGATTAAGCATGGGAAGGAGAGATATATATGTACCACATCTTCTTTATCCAATCCTCTAGCAAAGGGCACTTTGTTGGTTTCCATGTCTTGGAAACCATAAATAATGCTGCACTAAACATAAGGGTGCATATATCTTTTCAAAAACGTGTAGTGTTAGATACACGAACTTGCACATGTGATAAAGTTGTACAGAACTAAATACACACATACATACACACACAAATGAGTGAATGTAAATCTAGTAAAATGTAAATGAAGTTGGTAGATTATATCTATATCAATATCCTGGTTTTGATATTATTATAGTGTTGCAAGATATTACTATTGGGAGAAGACAGGCACAGAATACAGGGGATACATCTGTATTATTCCTTACAACTTCATGTAAATCTTGAATTATCGCAATAAAAATTTCAATTTGAAAACAAAGCCTTCTTGAGTTCAAAAGAAACTAACCAAGGAAAAGCATAATTTTTAGGCACCATACGTTGCCATGTCTGACACAAAATATATTGCCTATAAACATTTCTCTGGTGAAACAGACTTCCACTGACAGTTATGTCCACTTTTTATCATTATAAAAAAACTTCAGTTCTTTGTAAGTGGATTTGTAAAATATGTTTTTATGATTTTAGAGAGAGAGGAAGGGAGAGGTATAGAGATATAGAAAGATCGATGAGAGCGAGACATCAATCGGCTGCCTCCTGCACGCCCCCCACAGGGGATTGAGCCCACAACCCGGGCATGTGCCAGTAAGCTGGAATCAAACCGGTGACCAGGTTCATGGGTCTATGCTAAACCACTGAGCCATACCAGTCAGACAGTAAGTGGATTTTTAATGCTCAGTTCTTTTAAAGAAATGACAAAGGAAAATAAAAAGTAGAAAAGGAAATAAGATCTAACCAGAAAACGGGAAGGATCTCATCATCATGGAACAGATTGGATTTGGATACCATTGTAGCACATCTTTCATGTGTGCTATAAGTGACAAGATTAGATATATTGAGAAAAATATATTGTTTTTCATAAGTCACTGCACACCATTTCTTTGTTGATGCATTCATTCTATTATTTCTAATTTTATTTATCAGTTTTAGAAAAAATAATATGGTATGTATCTACAGGTTTTTTTAAAGTATTCTCATTCATATTGGTCCTCAATAAACATCAGAGCCAACCAGTCTTCTTTATTACATTTTGCAAGGTCACCCTAATTTATAATAACTGTGGTCGAAGTATGATGGAATTTATTTGGACCACTCTTCTCATTTATATTTAAATGTATACCATTAAAATCAGCTCCACTTTATCATTACTATTTCAATATCAGCTCTTGTGTATCATCACATGAATATATACTGAGCAACATTTTCTTAGGCAGAATAACGTGCATTAAAAATGTATATACATCCTTTGCAAAGTCGACATTTGTGTTGAGTTCAAGATTTTCATGGAATAAAGATCACACAGTACTTGAGGCCAAAAAAAAGTATAGACAAATTGTCTTATTCATAATTTCAAGATTTTTGCTGAGATTAAGAAAAAATAAAATACCTTAGGCCAGCATTAAACTGTAGACATTTTTAGCCTGGTTCTAGTCAAATGATAAACTTTAAGTGATTGAGATGTTAACTGTTGAAAAAAATAGTAATTTTGCAGCAACTTCAGAAAACAAACTTGTGTAATTATGCACTAGCAGAGTCAGATATTTGACCATTATGCCAATATTATGATTGGAAAAATTAACCGAATGATTATTTTTTTAAAGAACAGTTTTGTTTTGTTTTGTTTTTTTAATTTTAGAGGGAGAGAGGAAGAGAAAGGGAGAGAGAGAGAAACATCAATGTGAGAGTGTAACATCCATAGGCTGCATCCTGCATGCCCCCTACCAGGAACTGAGTCCGCAACCTGGGCATGTGCCCTGACCAGGAATCGAACAGGCAACCTTTTGGTGCAGGGGATGATGCCCAACCGATTAAACCACACTGGCCACAACGACCAAATGATTATTTAAAAGGTAAAACATTAATTTAGAATGCAAACTTTAAAATTTAAGAGGTAATGGGTGAATTTCATTGTATGCTAATTATACTTCACTGAATTTGTAACAGTGTTAATGACAGAATATAGGTGGTGGGTTGTGGTAAGCTGGTAAGCAGAAATCAAAGCAGACTTCCAATGATCCCCACCCTTGTATAAACCCCTTGTACTTTGAATGTGGGTAGAACCAATGAATATGATGAGATATCACATTCATGATTATGTTACATTATATGACAAAAAGGTAGATTATTCTGGTTGGGTCTCCTAATCAGTTTAGCCACTCAAAAGCACAGTTTTTCTCAAGCTGGTCAAAGAAAAGAGTATCAGGGAAATGCAGAGCAGGTATTCTAAATGAGATCAAGCATTCAGGCTGTGAACTGCCTATGTTGAAGCCCACCTCAAGTATCAAGAAATCACAGATGGATTCTAGTGTTGTACCAAGCCAACAGCTAGCAGGCAAATGGGAACAGGGGCCTCAGTCCTACAACTGCAAGCAAATTAATTTTGAAAACAACCAGTGGACTTGGAGCCCCAGATGAGAATTGCAGCCCAGTGAGATCCTGAGCAGAGAGCGCAGACATACTGTGCCTGGATTTTCCACCTATAGAAACTGTCAGATAATAAATGTGTGTGTGTGTTTAAGCCACTGAGTAATGTGTTAGCTAGCAACAGAAAACTAAAAAAGAGTTATATAAGTATTCACTGTAATATTATTTCAACTTTGTTGTATATTTGAATATTCTTTTATTTAAATGTTGAGATAAGAAAAAAATCTAAAAGGGTGAATGATATTGGATAAGTGCCTTGTAAATCTTCACAACCATAAGCTTTGGTCTCAGTGGAAAAATAAAGGATGCTACTAACTAATCTTAGGCATAATTCATCTGAGCATGTGCCAGAAGGTGCAGAAATGGATAATGGAGGATAATAAATAACTATAGTGTATGGTGTATGATGGAGTAGAAATAAAGTGCTCTGAGTTACATTACAATGTTCAATCATACAGTTGGGTCAGTCAATGCATGAGCTACAGGCTGGTTGTGCAGAAGGAGATTAATGTGTATAGTCAGTAATACCAAGCTGCATGATTCAGTGAAGATCTTTAAAAAAGTCTCATATACGAATGTACACACACACACACACACACACACACACACACACACACACACATATTGCAGTTTCTCTATATTGGTTTAAGTTAATTTTCATGATTAGGTATATTAAAATTGAAAGTAAAATTTCCATGGATATTGCAAAGCATATGTGATTCCCATTTGAAACCAGTTTATTTCTCTACAAAATGGGTTTTAAATTTTGTATCTGCATAACACTAACCACACTAACCATGTATATTACTGTTAAATCTATGCCTTGTAGACTCCAAAACCACATTCTATATGTGAGTTAACTAAATAAGAAAAATAAATGGCCAAATGCCATGGATGCACAGAATCCTTTTTGGGTAACAGATTGCATATTAAACCTAAAATGCAGACTTCATCATCTTACTTCTTGAATCAGTATATAAGGAGTGATCCACTCATTTTATAAACTTTTATTCCAAAATCCAACATATGAGATATGTGGAAAATAAATGAATGAGGAATAAATGATGCATGGAAATAAAGGAAGATGATATCTAGTGAGATGAAATGACTACAAGTAAGACAGATAAAGCATGCGTCAAAGACATACAGAAAGGTAGCAGATATATATGTGTATATATATGTGTGTGTGTGTGTATAATTTTTCTCTAGAATAATGACTGGTATGCTTTGTTGTGAGTACATGTGAGTCACCAACCACAGGTTAGACATGTGAGACTCTCCACCAATAGTTGCTGAAGACTGTATGTGTGTAAGGAATGTGCAGTATTCATCATTTTTGAAATACAGGTTATTGGGCACTTGTTATTTATTAAGCACTATACTTTATATGTATTTAATATTATTCACATAGTGGTAAGAGTTAAGTGTAACTGTTTTCCTGGTTTAGAGAGTTGTGAACTACTTAATTATATGGATGTACAACAGCAACAACAATTTAAAATAACAGGAAGAGCTAGAATTTATGAAGTCTTATTTGTGAGATCTTACCAAGAGTCAGACATTATTACAAATCCTTGCATTGTATAATCTCATTTAATTTTTGCAATCACTCAGTGATATTTTTTAACGTCCACTATATAAAGTATAGCTCACTGATGTTATGTAACGCACTCCAAATGAGTCCCCTTGTAAATGGCAGAAATAGAACTTTGATGTATATATCTGTCTGAATTCTATTTATCATAATGCATAATGCCAGCCTTCCTATTGAATATGATGCTGTCTACAAGTAACAATATTATACAATATGGTCATAGGGAACTAGGTTATGTAAAATATTTGCAGTATACATATACATATGGAAATTATTTGCCTTTCCTTTAATTTTATAATCCCACAAAAAGATAAAACCTCAAAGCTATCAAGATAACAAGGTATCTTTTTACAAATTTTTTAGTTTTCACAAATCTCTGAAAATTGTTACAATATCCCACAACACTCAGAAACAAAAAAATTTTGGCTGAGCTTTGTTTTCTTCAAAAGGTGTAGGAGTTTATTTGTAGAAAAGGCATTTGTTAAAGCTTATGAGCTTTACATGAATAAAATACTGGAATAAACTTGCTTCTTTCATGACAGACAGGAACATGAAAACATGTAGGCAAAGTATTGTACCACAGATTAATGTCATTGATAGGTAATCTCATTACTGCTCTGAAGTGGCAGTTAGCCATTGTTTTATTCTGCAGTGACAAGTTGTTGACTTTTTAAAAAAATGGTCTTCCATGAACTAGAATACTAGATAATTAATTAATTAATTAATTAAATATTATTTTTAGTATGTTTTTAATTTATTTTCGAGAGAGAGGAAGGGAGAGGGGGAGAGAGAGAGAAACATCAATGATGAGAGAGAAACATCAGTCAGCTGCCTCCTGCACGCTCCCTACTCGGGATCAAGACAACAGCCTGGGCATGTGCCCTGACCAGGAATCAAACCGGGGACTTCTTGGTTCAACGATTGATGCTCAACTGCTGAGCCACACCCGCTGGGTGTTGTTGACTTGTTCTAACCATGCTTTGGCATAAATTATTTTATAGGTGATAGACTTCTTTTATTATTTGTAATTAAATATG
The DNA here is from genome assembly GCF_964146895.1 of Miniopterus schreibersii. Taxonomy (NCBI): domain Eukaryota; kingdom Metazoa; phylum Chordata; class Mammalia; order Chiroptera; family Miniopteridae; genus Miniopterus; species Miniopterus schreibersii. The sequence continues at coordinate 35,649,150 of NC_138104.1, forward strand.
GGCCCAGAAACCAAAAGAAACAACAACAAATATGGAACTGAAGATTGAAGAGTCACTACCTTGGAACTTTTAGAGAATAAGACAAGATTAAGGAGGTAGTTGCTATAGGTACTTACTGAGCATTGATAATCTACTAAATGGAGTTTATAACCTCTCTTGAATTTTTGTCCTTGTACTAGCAATTGGATTACAATAATAATAACCAAAAAATTCATTATGAATAATAATATCTATCTTTTATTCATTTTATATTGTGCCAAACATTATTCTAAAGTTGTACATGCATTTCTTATTCAATTATGCCAATTCACCTCCGTATTGAGAACTGTCACTATCCCATTTTACAGACCAATTTTATGGTTTTTATTTTTAAATTTTAAACATTTTTTAAATTTAATCCTCATCCGAGGATATATTTATTGATTTTAGGTGAGAGAGAGAGAGAGATGTGAGAAAGAAACATCCACTTATGTGCCCCAACCAAGAATGAAACCCACAACCCAGGTATGTGTCCTGACTGGGAATTGAACCTGCCACACAGGAGGACATTCCAACAAACTGAGCCACTCCAGCCAGGGCTACAGACCAACCTCAAATGATCAAATAGAGTAAAGAGGACAAGCAACTTGCTCATGTTGAGCAGGGATAGGATTCTAACCTGAACCCATCTGATTCCAAAGCCTGCTATACTGACAATGATAAAGTAATTGATAAAAGTTACTCTCTCCTTTTGGATTTAATTTTCCTTCATCTAAATCTAACTACAAATTGCAGGTAAATTGTAAAGGATATTTCACTATGTTAATCAATTTTTTTAAATACAGCTTTTAAAAGCCAAGTATCTCCACCTGTAAAAGACCATGTTTACCTCTGTATTAGACAATGAAAGGAGTTCCACTTTTGAAATTAGTATAAAATGTGGGAAAAATCAAGAAAAACAAAATATGGAAGAAAATACTAAATAACATGTATTTATTCAATCTGGAAAAGAGAAAAAAACAGGGAATGAACTATTACAGATTTTTAAAACCATTAAATCCTTTCTGAATATGCCATTATTGCATAGTGAGTGATTTAAACATAAGTAATGCTATCATTTAAGTCACAATTCCATAAAAAACTACTATAATGTATGATTGCTTGTAAAAGAACTCGAACTTCTAGATTCACAACAACAATCATCTTGAGTGGATTTTTTCCTATTAAAATAAAACAACACACTCTTCCTGAAAGCTACCCATGCATGACTGATAGAAGTGAAAAGGAACAGTTAAATACTAGCTAATCTCCGCAAATAAAATTAAGATTTTTAGAATCAATTTTAAAAGTTTTTTTCAACAACTTTTTGGGAATTGAAACCCACAGTTTCTAAGTTGGGTTTAAAATTACATTTATTTGGGAAATATTTTACCATTTGGAATCTCCAAATAAGACATACAAATGGCCAACAGATATATAAAAAGATGCTCAACTTCACTAGCTATTAAGGAAATGCAAATCCAAACTACAATGAGATACCACCTCACACCTGTTAAAGTGGCTATGATCAACAAGACAAGCAATAACAAGTGTTGGAGAGGTTGCGGAGAAAAGGGAACCCTTATTTACTGCTGACGGGAATGTAGACTGGTACAGCCACCATGGGCAACAGTCTAGCAGTTTCCAAAAAATTAAGTCTCGAGTTACCATATGAGCCATCAACCCCTCTTCTGAGTATCTACCTGAAAAACCGGAAAACATTTATTCACAAAGATATATGCCCCCCTATGTTCATTGCAGCATTATTCACGGTTTCCAAGACATTGAAACCATCCAAGTGTCTTTCACTAGATAATTGGATAAAGAAAATGTAGTACATGTATATTATGGAATACTACTCAGCCATAAGAAAAGGTGAAATACTGCCATTTGTGACAACATGGATGGATCTTGAGAAAATTATGCTGAGTGAAATAAATCAATCAGAAAAAGCTAAGAACCATAGTATTTCACTCATATGTGGGATATAAAACTGAAACTCATATGCCCAGCCGGCGTGGCTCATGTACTGGGGGGTTGCTTGTTTGATTCCCTGTCAGGGGGCACATGCCCGGGTTTTGGGCTCGATCCCCAGTAGGGGTCATGCAGGAGGCAGCTGACTGATGTTTCTCTCTCATCGACATTTCTATCTCTCTCTCCCTCTCCCTTCCTCTCTTTAAAATCAATAAAAATATTTAAAAAACAAAACAAAACAAAAAAACCCTGAAACTCATTGATACAGAAATTATGGTGTTTACCAGAGGAAGGGTGGTGGGAAGTAGTAAAGGGGGCCAAATATCCCTGGCTGGTGTGGCTCAGTGGGTCTCAGTGGGTCTTGGGATCGATTCCAGTTGAGAGCATGTACCTTGATGTCAGGCTTGATCCCCAGCCCTGGTCAGGGTGCGTGAGAGAGGCAACCAATCAATGAGTCTCTCGTACATTGATGTTTCTCTTTCTCTCTCCCCCTCCCTTCCATTCTCTAAAAAAATCAATGGACAAAATATCCTCTGTTGAGGATTAACAAAAACAAACAAACAAAAGTACACAAAATAATTAATATTTAGTTTTGTTTCATCTATTTTTTCTCTCAGAATGCAAATAAATACATATCTTTTCCAAAATTATTTTTTATAGGAAAAAAACCCATACTTCCTCATGTGGAAGTTTCAGATCCCATTCATTAATACTAGTTACTCAAGACTTCAGGTAAGGGGTCTGGAATTGTTTCTCATATCTCAGTGAACCGTGGTTTAACTTGATTAATCACTATGGTATAGGAATTCTTTGATATTCAGATGATCAGAATAGTTATAGTACTAAAACAACTTAATATGTACTTGGCAGAGCAAAAGTCTCAGATTTCTTGGTTAAAAATGTGAAAAATACACTGTCTTTAATACAGATTGTTAGCATATTTGTATCTGAAAATAGAGAAATTTTTATTACAATTACCTTAGCATATGGATATATATCAGCATAAGGTAATCTGTGGAAGTTGGTTAGGTCATCTAAGGCAATATTATCTGTATTTCTTAAGAAAACATCAATACAATCATGAATTGAGAAGTTTTTTAGATGAAGAAATCCAAAATCCTTCACACAGCTGTACATGAGAGCTGACAGCCAATTCTGAGGCACATTGCAAGCTTTTGTTTGTCCACAATCATTTGATTTGAGATGCAGTTCAAGCAAGTGCAAAGCTGTATTCTTCTGAACATGACCCTACCACATAGGTTTCCAAACTGATTCTTTAAATAAATTGACCCCTTACTCTTTCTTCTCCCTCTTATGGAAGAAAAAATAGAAAAACAGCTTTGAACGATGAAGAGTTGCACTGCTGCCTTGATCAAAGTTCTAGAGTTGCAAACCAATGTTGCCATTTTCTACAGTAGTGATATTAAATAACCAAGTCCATCTGCAGAAAACTTTGAAAGGCCACACCAGCTACCAAAGCAAAATTAGAATTCCTATATTACAATGGATAAAATACTTTCTATTTTATTTTATTTTTATTTTATTTATAGTGTTTCATATTACCATTTACACTATACCATTTAATCAAAAAAGATCTGTACTAAGATTAAGAAGCCTTATTTGTCAAAACTCTACATAATTGGTCAAGAATTAACATTGTCACTAAAATTATGACCAGGTCCAGACCGCTAGAATTCAACGCAACTGAGCCATGCAAAGTCTCAGGGAGTCTCAGGATTACCTTTGAAAATCCAAGAATATAAACAAGAATAATTTATATAAGTAAACTACTGGATTCATGGACTGTAATATAGCTATATAAAAAGAAAGAAAAATATTTTAGGCTTCCATTTTCTTTTATTTCTTATTGTATCCATGTGGAGTTTCAATTTTTAAAAATATCATGCTTCTGAAGATTCTTCCTTAATGTATTAAAATACATTTTGTAGATATATAATTTATAAAGAATTTTTCTCCTTTACAATTAAAACAACACATGGGAGAAGGAATACTTCCATTATCTTTTAATGTAACAATTCTTAATAAAGATATGGTTTAACTGATGATAATTCTTCCTTCTGAGAATTTGAGCAAAACTCACTGGCTCCTCCATGGCCCACTTAAAAAAGTAACAGTTTTATCCAAATGTAAATGTTCATATTGGGGCAAAAAAGGAAAAGAAAAGTGCTTTGGAGCTAGAATATGAGCATGATAATCTTTTACATTCTCATTCTTTCATTTAGAACAAACAATGTGATATTCTAGGAGCTTTGTCATTAAGTGTATATATATTATATGTGTATACACACACACACACACACACACAAAATCCCTTGAAAAAAGAGAGCTTAAAAGTTAAAAACCACTATGAGTTTATTGAATGCCAATGTCAAGATGCATGGTAAAACCACCTTATATGTTAGATTTGATATTACCTGGTTTTAAGAGCTATACTAAATACATGCAGTCATGCCTTAAAAAGGCATAACTCTGCATAGGGATATTGTCCCCTCCATCTCCTCTGGTATGGGTGGGAGAGCCCCTTCATTTCCCACCCTGGCAGGTATTGCCACCAAGTTCCTTATCAAAGCTATCTCTTTAGTTATCACTTTATCTGCATGATCTGACTAACCAATTTTCTCCTTGTAGTAACTTTTAGTTCAATATAACTATTGATATGTCGTTGACAGGCAAAAATAAAGAAGGTGCTATTCAATGCTGTAGGCTTTATGGTAATGAAAAACAAAAGACATATTTAAAAAGAAGATCTGATTCTCTGGAAAAAGAGCAAGTGCTTCTCCCATTTTAGACACTAATTTTAAAAATATTAGTGAATTATCTAGACAGTCTTGGCTCCTTGATGATATCAAATATTAAGCCTAGAGATATTGTATTATTCTATGAAATTCAAGCTGTTAAAAACCATGTCAGTGTTGCAACAGAAAATTGAAACCACTAAGCCTTCATATTGGCATAAACTTGGAATTCCTTTTCATTTGGGAGAACTGCTGTTTTAAAAATCAGTTAATACTACAAAAAGTGAATTATGTTGTAAACATATGTATTAAATGTATAATTGAAACACCATTACTGTTGCATCAAAGACCCACAGTGGCCTTTATTCATTAAGATTCAAACACACTTGAAAGTCTTGTGAACAGTGTAACTATTCTGTGGACTTAAAAATATTCGTAGCTTTAATGTTTATTCTTCATTATATTGGTTTCAAATAAATAAATAATGAAAAATGTTTTCTCTTAACTAAAACCCACACACATGTAATATATATTGATTAGTTCCAACAATGATTTGCATTAGCCTTACACAATGAAACACAGAATAAAACAGAGTAAAATTAAATGAAAACAAAAAAATAAAAATATCAGAAGCTGAGAAATACATACATACATACTACCATAATTCACAGGTGTTTTAATTTTATAGTTAAACAATGAATTTTGTTCTGACCTTGCATGACAAGTAAAGCACAAGGAAAAGTCTAAGTTACTGCCAAAGCCTATGACATTGTTCCAGCAATTTATGAGGCATTGCATATTAAATTAATATTGTGTAGTATTTCACAGTAGTTGTTATATTATTAAACAAATGAGAAAAGACTATGTGTAACTAGGTATTAAGTATGACAATGAGAGAGAGAAATGAAAATAATCAATGATGTCATAGTTTATTGCCATAGTATAATATTACTAAATATAAGGAAGAAATCCACAATATGAGTTATTACCTAAGAGAGTACAACTGAGTGAAGCTCTAGGAGGTATTTGGTGAGGTTTAGGGTACAGGGAACAAAAAGAAACAATGGGTAAGAATAGGTTGCTTTGGAGTCAAATTTTATTACTGAACTATATTTAGGGCATGCCTTAATATCAGAATGAGCAACTTTTCTCCTTGCTGTGAGTCTCTGAATTACACTGTCAATCTTGGACTCAGTGTGCATATCTATATGGCCTGGGGGGGGGGGGGAAGTGAGTGCTTGTATGAACCTGCATATGGACAAGTGTAATTCCCCCAGAGGCAACAAAATCATATAAGTTGGCAAGTAGAGTTGTGTGCAATAACCTTTAGAGAGCTGCCAGTAAAACATATATTGTATATTTCTAGCAATTGCAGAAGGAACATTTAAATATTTTATATACACAGGGCTTTTGGGGTAGCTTTTAAAATTTGGGAGAACATGCAATCAACAAAACTGCAGAGTGCACCATCTAGTGGTTCAGTGTGGTATATGACAATATATGCTCTAGTGGAGTGCTATGACTGCAGTGTTCTTGTTTTGCAATTTTGCAGTTGTGCTATCCTTCTTTTTGTCTCTGTTGCCACTGACCTTCTATTCGATTCTTTTTAAGAGACATGAACACAATTAGCACAGCTTTTATAATATCAACTGTCATCAATCTGCTCTATGTCATTGTTCATCTTAAACTACAGAAACTTTGCATTAATGCCACTTGATTCATGAAATAATGGCTATGATACAGATCATGGTCGAAGAACGGGTGAATTTCAAATGTACTCATTTATGTTTCCTTATAAACCTGGTCTTGTATTTGAAGATCTAACTGGACTTTTGCCTTCCTCATAATTCCCTAAATCTCCAAGTGTGGCTTATATTGTAAGTTGCTCAACATAGTCACGTTGGAATAAAATGAGTCTTTTTTGTTCTTTTCTGCCCAAAAATGTATTCAAGATATTGTCCATGATACCCCCATGACCTTTTGCACAATAATACAGCATTATGGATTGGAACCTCCCATGGTCAAGTGGCATCCTTGGAGAGAAGTGTGCTTTATTAGCTTATGTCCGTAAGAGCTTAAAATTGACATATACCTACTTATCTCTTATCTGACATACATAGTCATACATTAGATGATCCTTTTTGCTACTGTGAGAATCTGATTCAACTATTTGTTAATGACTGAAGAACAGGTGCCACATATTTAACTGTACTGATATATTATTATATCTGTACAAAGCTGCAAAGGGCAAATACAAACATACTAAAGGCTCTATATGCCGCATACAAATGATCTCCTTAGCATTTTGTTGCCCTGTAATAGAATGGAATTTCCCCAGTTTGCCCATTTAGCCTTCTACTGGCATTTTTATTGCTGTTACTAAGATTGCTTGAAATTATGAGAAAAAAAAGGTACAGAAATTTTCAGGATGCCCTTTCTTCCAGATAACCTGGCACTTTTTCCCCCCCTGAGATCTTCAGCTATAAAATAGCAAATAGTACACACAAGAATTACAATTAAAAAAATTTTTTATATATCTTTATTGATTTCAGAGAGGGAGGGAGAGGGAGAGAGATAGAAACATCAATGATGAGAGAGTAATCATTGATTGGCTGCCTCCTGCACACCCCCAAACTGGGGATGGAGTCCGCAAGCCCAGGCATGTGCCCTGACCGGGAATCGAACTGCGATCTCCTGGATCCTAGGTCGATGCTCAACCACTGAGCCACGAATTACAATTTTTTAATGACTAAAGTTTTCCCCCACCTGGATCACTTTTTCAGATAGTAAGCAATGAAACAGATCTTATTTCTAATTCTCTTCTAGTACATTGAAATGGGCACATTTTGGAAAATTACTGAAAAAAATAAAATGTTCTCTACTAAGACAGACTTCATAAAGAGAATTAGAGTCCTCTTTCTATTTCTACCCTGGACAAGTTTATCTATGATACACAGACAAATTCTTTACAACAAGTGAAATATTTATTGACAACTGCCTAGAGCTGCTATCTTTGTTCTCCATACTCACAGATGTTAGTGAAGAACTGCAGTGATTTTACTGACTTTTCTCTATTGCAACCTCCTGTACTTCCAGAGTATACACTAATCATTGTGGCAGATTGATCATAAGTCCCTGAAACAGTGACTGATGTACTTCATGGCCTTTCTGCACAACCATGTTCTCCTGTGGGAAGACTAGCAACAAAGAATCAAATTGGGATGTCTCTGCACTGTGTGGCCTCCCTGGTATATTTGCTGACAGTGACAGAACATCGGTCAATGGATCTGGCAAGTTGTACAGTAACGTTTTCATGTTGTCTCTTTGTCACCAAAAAGTCAAGGAACAAAATAAGTTCCCTGGCTACCAACTCAATTGTTGACTCCAGCAACATCCTTAATCACCCAACCAAGAGGACTTCTGGGGGGAGAAATGTACTTGCATTCCAACATGAGAGACATATATGTTCATATACATAAATAGAAACTCTTTAGGACGAAATTGAGAGATGCACAACAAAAATAAGTAGATGAGAGAACAACAGGAGTTCCATGGGACACTGCAAGTATACATCTACAAGCCGTCTCAAGGATATGTTTTCACTTTATCTGGTGTACAAATTACAAGAAAAAAAGAGCTCATATTTTCTGCTCGTGGATATGATTCTTCTAAAACAATTTTCCTTATACTTAAAAATGGTTTTCAAATAATTTTAGCACAAATATATTTCAGAATATGACCCAGATTTTTGCCATACAAAAACAGGATATTATTTTACTTTAAGATTATCCAAATTTCACCCTGCCTGGTATGGTTCAGTTGGTTGTGCATCGTCCTGTGCAGTGAAACTTTGCCCTCTGCCGTTTGATTCCTGCTCAGGGCAAATGCCCAGATTACAGGCTCCATCTCTGGTGGGAGACTTGCAGGAGGCAGCCGATCAATGTTTTGCTTTCATATCAGTGTTTTCCTCTCTCCCTCTCCCTTCCTTTCTTTCTGAAAACCAATTAAAAAATCTTTCAAATTTCTAGTGATTGCCCTCCACTAACTGATTACCCAGTGAAATCCATAATGAATTAGTTCAAAGCAATAAAGTAGTTAACATTTCTGAGTTTTTAAACTTGAAGATTGGTTTAATGCATTTTTATAAAGTATTGTAAACTGTACTTAACTAAGCATTTGATTTTTGAGGAGTCATTTCTAAGAGTGGCCAGAAAATTATTTTTCAATAAAGTGAGATTATAAACCAAAATCACATAATTTTACTCACTGACTATATCAGGGCCTCAACTGCATAGTAACGGAGGCCATGCTTTAAGAAATAAATAAGCTTACTTACAATGTTCTTTCTTTCTTCTTTCCATTTCAATTTATCCAGAATAAATACTAAAATCTTATTTTAGACTTGTCAATCACCTGAACTGGCTAATGACTTAATACAAAATAGGAAAAGTTATGATATAATTATAGCCAGAAAAAACTCATGTCAACTCTGCCACTCCTCTGATATTAGCTAACAATTTATTTCAGGTGCTGTCATGAAAGTTTCAAGTCTAGAGTTTTTCTCCTCTCTAGGCTGTTAATGCATTCTGACATTATTAATGGCTCCCTTATGGAATCACACAGTAAGCTGAAAGTGCAACTCTCTAGGCGTTATCATTTATATTTCAGAATCACTTAGCAGGGAGGAAAACAAATTTAAAGTCTTCTGTGCCAAGCAGTCCTACCACTCAGTCATCTTTGGGAATTGTTTGAGAAGAAAAATGAGACCTTGGCAAAACGATGGGGGACTGATGGCTGCTGCAAGTTGTTCTTATAATCTGATTGCTCTTCCCATCCCCACAAATGCCATTTTGTTTCCCACTTTACAGCCCAATAGAATATTCTTCCTATTTTTTTTTCTTCTATCCAAATTATAATAATCTCTGAAGGCCCAGCTTGAATCTCTTTTCTAACAAGACTTTACTGGGTACTACAGTGCCCATCAGTCCTGCCAGTTTTGAACTTCTATAGTACCTAAAGCCTGCAATGCACAATTAAACCTCAATTAAGGCAAATTTGAGAACTTTTAAATGTGACTCTTCTTCCCATCCAAGGTAGATTTTTTTGAAAAAAGAAGTGCTCTTAAATATCTGTGTGCATCCCTTAGCCTATACAATGGACATCTGAAATTTTGACTACTGGCTTTGGGTGAGATAAGATCTCAGAGTGAAAAAAATCACCATTTTTCAGTGGGGAAAAAAGGCTATTGTAAGTATAATCAACCCCTTCTTAGATGTCAAAAAAAAAAAAGAAAAAAAAGATTCAAGGAATAATAACAGCTGCTGTTTTAGAGGTTTGACTCTGTCCTAGCACTGGCTCAATTGTTTTGCATACATTCTTGAATTTAACCTTTCCAACAGCCGTATGCAGCAGGTACAGTATTATCATCTGTTTCATTGATGAGAAAACTGAGACTTCAAGAAATTGACTATTTTTTCCATTGTTGTTGTGGGCAAGCAGAATTTTTGCTATCCCAAAGTATACTCTTTGGAATATTGATTATTTTAAGCTGTTTATTTTTAAGAAACAAGACTCAGAAAAAAAACCTTTGAACTTCCCTTTGTACCTGCCAGAAGGAATTCAGGTAGAAAAACTTGCTTAAAGAAAGCTGTCACCGTAGCATCATAATAGGAACTTAAGTGTGGCAGACAAGTGTGGAAGAAAAAAAGGGTTTCTATGGAAAGTAAACTCACAGGCTGATCTGATTATAAATTCCTAACTTTGCAAGTTATGATGGGTAGTCACACCCCAGGCACATAACATTTTTAGTGAAAATTTTTAAACAAGCCCTGTGCATCTAGGTTAACACACCTTTGAAATACCAGAAGTAATGTCTTCGGAAAAGAGTATTAACCCTCCAGAGAGCACACAATTGTGTTAACTATCCTGGAGTCCAATCCTCACTTTCCTTTCTCCAATCTTTCTTAACTTCAAATGCACAAAAGAAGCTGCAATACTGTTATTCTCTGGAGCATTTGAGATCCTGCTCCCCACTGTAAGTTTGGCTCAAAAAAACTAAAATTTCTCTACACAAGGAAGAATCTAGCAAGTTATGTTTGTTAGACTCCCATCTGTGTCTCTGTTTCCATGCCTGGCAAGAATTTGTTGACCAATGGCTTGCTCTTTCTCTCTACCTTCTACCTGGGATTTGCCTACTTTCCCTCTGAAGCCCTGTCCCCTGCCTCCCTCTCCTCAGTCCAGAATGGCGTATAAGCTTCAACTGCCGATTCGTTCAGGGCTCCCATATTCTTATGGAACCCCTGTATGTACTGAAGGGGAGCACAGTTTGCCACCCCAAAATACACCTCTTTGAGACACAGATCATTGTAGGCTGATTAATTTTAAAAAACAACAGAACTGGGAGAAGCTCTGAAAACCTAGTACAGTAGAAGTTGCCCATTGTCAAAAACATTTACATTTGTAAAGGGAATCTCCTTTTGGTCAGGGTGTTCCCCTTATTCTCTGAGGCCTGCCTTCACTATCAATAGAGAAGGCTTGGAATTAAATCTGCATAACAACCTTACTCTTTGCTGTACCTTTCCTGGTAACTTCCCATACTGGCCCCCACTCCAACATCTTATTTTGTCTTTAGCTAAAGGTGGTATTTAAGATGATGGCTTCCACTACTTTGGCCACTCATTGTTCCTGGTTCTCTACCATGTATACAGAAGGTATACATGTTATTAAACTTTAATTTGTTTTTCTCTATTAATTTGTCTCATGTAAACTTGATTATTAGTCCACTCAGAAGAACCTTGAAGGGTAAAGGATAATTTTTTTCCTCCCTGATAGTTTATACATAATAAATTTGGTGATTTTTCTTGTTAATCTGTCTCATGTTAATTTGATTATTAGACCTGCAAGAAATGAGAAGTGTAGACATAAAATTATTTTTTCTCTCCCACATTGTATAATCAGTAAGAACTGAACTAAGATTCAAATGTGGGTGTTGCCTGTTTGCAGAGTTTATCTATTTTAAGCACTATGTTTTACTACGCGTCCCCACAGTGAAAACAGATTTATTGGAGAGGGAGCAAATGCAGAATTACTGCTTTCAAATTTGAATTTAGGGATACCCTGTGGTCTCCCTGCCTCAGTCTCTTTTCCTTTTGGCATTTCCAAAGCAGGCTCTCAGTTTCCCATTTGAGTATGACTTAACCATTAGCTTCACATTTTGAAATATTTAAAAAGGAAGGAAGAAAAATAGGGAAGTCCTCTCTGCTAAATGCTTGTCTCATAATTAAAATAACCTTTAACATTACTTAATCTGACAGTTAGTATGCATAAGTTTAGCTGACTGTACAAAGGTTGCTTAACCCCCAAAGAAAAATGGTTCTCAAACGTCTTAGGCATTGTTTTAAGATGTGAAATGACTGAATAGTAGTGTCAATTATAGGTGTTTCCCAGCATGACCTAAATATAAAAGGTTTTAATTCATGTTAGAATTCTTTCATTCTATGTCTGTTTGTTATTTTATATTGTCTCAAAGCTCTGTGCCTCCAGCAGTGTAGAACAAGTTTATTCTTTTTATTTGTTAAATAGCTTGATCTCAATAAAAGTAAAGGTATAAGAGATCCACAAAGAAAAAAGTCTATTCTTAGTCCTTCTTATTGGGACAACATAAATTCCTCTTTCAGCTACTGTTGTCTTGTGAATCTATCACTGTGCCCTGCTAGAAATTATCCTGTGGGCTGCCCTACTAAAAACAGTTCAACCTCACAATTTTTAGATTAAGTGCAGACTATTTAAATTATCTTTGCACAAATCAAATTGTAGTACATTTACAGAAAATTTCCTTAAATCTTAAAATATTTGCTTAACAAGTTTCCTTTATCCCTTTTATGGCTTGATTCTATAGTAAGTTAGCAATATATAAAAGATGATAATGTTAATTAATGGTGAACCTCCACCAGATGTTAGACCCTGGTCCTTGAGTTCTGGCTAAGAAAAAATTCAGAGCCCAGACTCAAATACAAGCCAAAGTTTATTTAGAAAAATCACAGAGGTAGAAAAAGTGAGCCATGGAAGAAGTGAGCCAGCTGGGTTGTGTGGACTTAGGAAACGAGTTATAAAGGCCTTTGGAGCTTAGGAGAAAGAAAGTTAAAGAAAACATGCCTGGGGGAAGGAGAGGGGAGAAAAGCACAGTCTTGCTCCAGAGAGAGACAGAGAGAGATAGAGACAGAGAGAACTTGCACACAGCATGAGCTCATGCCTATGCTGGGGAAAGAAGGGGGTGGGGAAAGGTGCAGGTGTGCTCAAGAGAGAGCTGGAAGCTGGGGTCTCTGTCCTAAGGGCAGATCTTAGGGGAGGTCCCAGTGTAGGATCTCAATAGAATATTCACCAGCTTTGAGGTGTGCCTTTTCAGGGTCATGGTCTATACTGCTTGGTTGGGGCCAGGGCAGGGGGTCATTAGTCATCAAAGCTGATCCTGTGATGATGTCAGCCATGGTGTCACCCTGCCCAGCCTTGCAGCTTTTCTGGGCCTGGGGCTGAAACACAAGGGAGGCATAGATGTTATCTCTAGGGCTTAATTCTTAAAAGAGTGGTCTTGTAAGGGCTTGTATGGGAGTCCTATTAGACTATTCTCCAGCCCCTTTGTTCCTCCTCTAAGGGCGTCTATTATATGACTAGCAACATGCCAGGGGAGGAATAGTCAGGGGAGGGTCGGAACCTCATGACCAGAGATACAAAAATCAGGGGGTTTAAACCTCATGACCAGTGATATGCTGGAGGAGGGAAGGTCACCCTGGCAGTGAGGTCCTGCCTTATAATTGTCTATTGCTAAGAACCCTGGGCTTTCCACCCTGGTGACCTTCCATACCTGGCTTATCATTCTTATTCTGCTCATATCTAACTGCCCACTATACCAATAAAATCTGTTTGCTGCCTATAATTTGCACATACAGTATATTATTAAAGGACTAGCACCACTACATAATAACAGTGCATCAGATAACTAGTGAGTATTTAATGAGTCTTAATCCTCAAAATATAAGCATCCATATTCTCTTGCTTTCTAGGTTTTAGTTTTCCCCAAGTAAATGTTAGAGAACTTGGGAAGCATCATTAACTTCTTTGAGGTCACTAGATCGTTCAAATTATCAATACATATTTATTGCTTGAGTATTACAAGATATTACAAGGTAACAGGAAATAATATGTTAGATTTTTAATCACAAGTTTCAATGTCCAGCTAACTAGCAGACACTAGAAAATAAAAACCTAAATCACTATGTTTTGGCTGTAGGTTGATAAGACTACATTCTCTTAAACACCGAGAACACCAAAAAAGGAATGAAAATAAATTGATAATCTTTCAGTAGAAGGTGTAGCATAGTTTTCAAGTCTCTTTTCAGTCAATTTCTATTTCATTTAACTCTGGTGTGATTCTCACTGTTTTGCTATAACTTTTAAATTACTTGTTTCACTTTCAAGAATATAGTCTTTTTGATAAAGTATACACATCTAATCACATCTATTTTTCACTTTTTGATAGAGCAATGTTCTTCATGTTCACTGTTAAACTATATGCTTGTTTATTTTCTAAATTATAATGATTAGCAGAATTTTTTTCTGCAGTCATGCTTCTTTATCTTAATAGTGTTTACACTATAGCATCTAAGAAAGTATAAAAACAAATGTGAAGCTCTCATAGTCTGAATCATTAAAATACCCACATACTTACACATTACTTTCTCTCCCCAATGAATACATAAATTTAGAAATGCAACAATTTGAATTATAGATTAAATTGTTTAAAGCATCACAATAATATTATTTAAATTTACGTGGTATTTCTTCCTAAAAATATGATGCATGACCTTTAAATTATGTTCAGGAGGAAATAAAACAGTCTAAACAATCACCAGAGGATTTTATTTCAATGAACAATAGACATAGGATTGTTTGTTTAAAATTAAAAAAAAATAACATATGCCAGGAAAGTCAATAGTGGTAGGATTATTACCTATAACCAAGAGCATTGTCACATTATCTTAGAGAATATATTTCTGAAGAGAAAATAAAATTCAGTAAAATAAAATTACTGTAATTTATTGCAATTTGCATCAAACTTATAAATCTTGAAATACTAAGTGATGCCAAGAAAAAAAATCCAGAAAGAGGAGTTAAATCTAGCATATTTTAAAGGATCAATGCAAGGATCAGGTGTTACATTTGGCAATGAAATAAAAGAAGCAGAGGAAAGCTGGGGAAAAGCCAAGGAGTAGAATTCAAGTGTAGAATTCTAAGTGCACTCCATGAAGGAAGTTGATATTATATGTAGGTCACTGTTTATGACAGAGAAAACAATAATATATACAAACACTTGCAAACTTGCAGATGCTCAGAATATATACTTTATCTATTAATTATTAAAATTAAATGTGCTCCTAAATTATATTCACAATGTAAATTAACTGGGGGCATTTATTTGCCTGATTCAAAAATTTTTTCTAAGGATTAAATTAAAAACAAAACAAAAGAGTCCACTGGTAAGCTTACCTGTTTTGGCCTCTTTATCTTTAAAAC
The DNA here is from genome assembly GCF_964146895.1 of Miniopterus schreibersii. Lineage (NCBI taxonomy): Eukaryota > Metazoa > Chordata > Mammalia > Chiroptera > Miniopteridae > Miniopterus > Miniopterus schreibersii. The sequence continues at coordinate 35,664,467 of NC_138104.1, forward strand.
TTTGTTAATGACACATGATGTGCATGTGTGTGTGCATGTGTGTGTCTGTGTTTAATATTCCCTAAAGGTTACTCTGATTTTTTCCCCTGAATTTCAGGTTCAAGTAACCATTTAATACCTGATAATCAAGAATGGTTTTTGAAAAGAATGAAATCTTACCATTTGCAAGAGCATGGATAGACTTAGAAGGTATTATGCTAAGTGAAATGTCAGTCAGAGAAACACAAGTACCAAAAGATTTCACTATATTTGGAATCTAAAGAACGATATAAACAAACAAATAAAACAAACAAATTCATAGATATAGAGAACAGACTGATGGTTGCCACAGAGGAGGGGTGTTAGGGGGCTGCATGAAAAAGGTGAAGAGATTGAGAAGTACAGATTGGTAGTTACAAAATAGTCACGGGGATGTAAAGTACAGCAAGGCAATATTGTATATAATATTATAATAACTATGCATGGTGCCAGGTGGGTACTGGAAATGTTAGCATGAGCACTTTGTAAAGCATACGGTTGTTTGACCACTGAGCTGCATACTTGAAACTAATAAAAAATAATATTGAATGTAAATTATAATTGAAAAAATAATAACTTTTTGAAAAAATTAAAAAAAAGAATGTTTTTTGATCTTTAACCTGTTTCTCTCATGTACTTGTTCCCCAAAATGGAAATTCTCAAGGTAATCCATTTCATTATAAAATTGATTCAGTTTAATTTAAATTCTTTTCTGCTGATATTGAGAGAACTCATTTAATCAGAGCATACTAGGTTTAGGGAGAAAAATATATAGAAAGGCACTATTATGTAAAACAGGGGATCTGGTTTCCAGTTCTGCCACTTACTACCATTAAGAACAGAATGAGATTGTCCTCCTGGCACTAGCAGAGCCAAACACTAAAGAAAGAGAATTGCAGTAGAGGAAGGTTGGCTGTTTTATTATAAATGGTATCACCCAGAAGAACAGAAAGCTAATGCTGGAAATCCTGAACTCCCTGGGCTGGGGGCTGGTTTTTAAGGGCTAAAGGGGAACAGGTATGCAGAAGTGTTGGCGGGTCAAGTTTTAATTGGAAGACCTCAGAGGTTGTCCATTTATGGTAAGGGGCACCAATAAGAGTTCTTCCTGGACAATGGACCCTTCACTTCAGAAAGTGTTCCAGTGTTCAAGTTCTTCTGGTTATGTCCTGGTTCTTTGGGATTTTGGTTCTGGGAGCAGCCAAAGGTCCAAGTTCTTCATCTGCACACACTTTGGCAATATAACTTGCTGTTTTGGTCTTGTTTTCTCCAAAAGCAACTAGCCAATCAGTATCTTGTTTAATAGAATAGGAACATTTTGAGTTGGTTCGATGTTTACACTACCTGTGTGAGTATGGGTAATAATAACTATTACTGCTCACTGAGGGTCTGCTGAATACAAAGCTCTTTTTTTGTTTGTTTTTTGTGGGTTTTTTTTTTTTTTTTAATTTTAACAAATGTGTCATTGATCCTAACCATTCTCATCTTTGAATTTCAGCTTCAATGCCACTATGAACCAGAAATCTTTCCTGATTTCCACTCCCAGTAAAATGTAATCACTTCTTTTGCATAATCATAACATTTTACTTATTCAAACATGTAGCACCTATTTATTTCTATTTTATTTTATATTTGGTGGTTAGCACTTTTTTCATACTAGACTGTGAGCTCACAAAAACAGTAAGTAGCAGAATTAGAAACCAGGGTTTGCCCTTTTTTTTCTTCTTATTTTCTTTTTCATGGTTATATTTCCAGTATTTGCCTCAGGACTTAGCACAAACTAAACACTCAATAAATGGTTGGATTTTTTTTTTTTTAATTATTGTTTTAAGTGACAATAAAGCAAGAAAAAAATAGTACAAACAGCTTTCTATGGAAAATATTAGAGCAAGCGGAAAGGATAGGACATATGGCACAAATAATTTATTTACCTTCATTTAGAGCAAAGTGCATTTTGTACAGGTATAAATTATATCACCTCAGAAGAGCTAACTCTCAAAGACACTTTTATTAGAATATTAAAAGAAAAAATTTGCATTTAACGTGTTGTAAAACTCCCTTTCAAACTAACAACGGAGCTTTTAAAAGTTGTTGTAATAGAAAAATATGAAAAGGAGCTCAATATGTTTCTATTCTACATATTAACAACAATGCCAAACACTCAGAGGTGATGCAAAGGAGAAGAACAATTGTGTTGGAGGAGGACACCCACAGAATTCTTAAAGCTATAATTAGCTAGTTTTTAATAATAAGAAAGGGGCAAATGGGGAGGCCAGACATTGTAGTCATGTCATTTGGGCAGCTTCACCAGGGAGCTGCAATTTCACACTCCCCAGGGAACCACCGGCCCATTCCCTGAAGATTGCTCGGGGAAGGGACTGGACAAAGGGGGAGATGAACACATGTGCAGTGAAATTGTAGTAACTAGGGAAGTTGACTATCAGTCAAACTTGGGAACAGAGATAAATGGCCAGAATGGGTGGAGCCAATGCAAATCCACATTGATTACATACTTCTTCAGGAAGCCCATGATCTATGGGGAAGAAGGTTCAGGGTGGAAGGAAGAAGTGCTGCAGTTCATATTTATTGCATCAGAACACTTGAGACACTCTTTTACAGTTACCTATTTTTTCTGAACACAAAGAACACCTTAAACTTATACAATGCTATATATCAATTATAGCTCAATAATGCTGAGGGCCAAAGAGGCCCTCACAGTTATCTCTCAAGATACATATAACATATGCATTAAAGAGTCAAGGGAGATCACTAAATCTCCTTCTGTATACCTTTAGTACTTATGCATGGCAAGCAAATTTCCATTTTTTAGTAAATACACAAAGCATAAAAAGTAGCTCATTAACAGATACTTTAGAAATAACCCAGCTCCAAAATTCTCTTATAGAATATTTTAAGATATCACTTGCTAGTCTTAAGAAATTAGTTATAGCTGATTTTTTAAACTGTAGCTTTAATTAGGATGTCAATTACTGAAGCCCCCAAGCAGCAAAGTTCATTTGATCATGTTTCAGATTTGGTCTCATGTACCAAGAACACTGATGGAATTCTGAAGAGCAGCAATGATAATAGACAAAAAGTAAAACAGTCAGCTTTACTTCATGGGTATCTTGTTCTATTAAGTCCTACCATTTGACCCTTGCCAAAAAAGGGCAGAGTTTAATGAATTAGTTATTTTAGAGGCTGAATAATCTTCTTCTTTTGAGACTTTGAAATAAAAATAGAAACCACTATGAGATGACATAGGTTTAAAGACAGGGCAGCATGGACTTTTTTGAGAATGAATAAAGAAAGGGATAAAAGTGCATTAAATTATAAAACACTTATTTGTGGACTGCAGCTCAGTAGGTGAAACAGAATATAAATAAAATTAAATTTACATGAATATATAATGTAATTAGCATTTATTAAATATTTACTGTGTATCAGACATTGTACTAAGAACTTTATATAGGTTATGTATATCATCTACATCAATTCTTGATGAAAGAGGTATATTTTTTTTGTCATGACAAATGATGAAAATAAAAGTTAAGAGCTATTAAATAGTTTAGTGAAGATTATGTAGCTAGTTAGTGGAAGTGCTGGATTTTAAACCCAGAATTATCTGACTCTAAAATGCAAGCGCTTGCTCTGGCTGATGTGGGTCTGTTGGTTGAGCATTGTCCCGTGCACTGAAAGGTCACTGGTTCAATTCCCAATAAGGGCACTTGCCCAGGTTTCAGGTTCAATCCCTGGTTAGGGTGCATATGGGAGGCAACCTACTGGTATTTCTCTCTCACACTGATGTTTCTCTCTCTCCCTCTCTCTTCTTCTCTCTCTAAAAATATCAATAAAAACAGGTTTAAAAATTAATAAAATAAAATGCAAGCTCTTATCCAGCATGATGGACTGCCCCTTCAATAAAACTAAAGGAGAATCCAGTGTTTAGGTGGAAGAAAAATATCGTGCCTGGGACTGAAGAACATATAGTGAATGCAAGATAATATACTAAGTGTGGAATCATAGTAAAAAACCATCCATTTTCTCAAAGAACAAATATTGTAGTGGAATAATATGATATGGGCACAAATATTTGAAATGTAAGCCTGTGTGTGATAAAACCTTGAAAGGTACAGACAGTGCTATGGGAGCTCAGAGAATAGAGAGATAATAGGCAGTTGGGTGGATTAAAAAAATTTTAACATGCTACTTTACAAAATCAGTACTATGCCAACAGTTAAGCACAGGTAGAAATAAAAGAGAAACATTGCTTGGAAAAGGAGAAATATACATATAAACAAATGGTTATAAAAGAGTAAGGACAATGAAGGAAAAACAAGGAGTCTAGTTTGATTGGAACATAGGTATTCATTAATCAGCCAGAAAGCAAAGTATAGGAAGATCAAAAAGAAAGTATGGGCCAAAACATTGTGAAGTATGAATAACTTCTTTCGATAAGTAATGAGAGATATCTGAAGATTTTTAATGGTAGTACACCATCCATAATCAGTATTGGAATTTAAAAATGAGAAATATGCCATGAGAATGGGCTAATAGAAGAAATCTTTTCTCAGGGGAGAAGATATGAAGATTTATAGCAGTTGTCCAGGTAATTTGTTTTTGCAGCCTTACTGTAAAGAATACGCAGATGAAATACAGTAGAAAACTCACTCTTGTGACTTCTTTCTAAGATAACTCAAACCTGACCAAAGATGTTTGTGGAAACCTGGTGGGAGTTTCAATATGAATAGTGAGGTGGACAGAGTTTTGCCATCCCCAAATATGCCTTTTGGGGATGTTGATTAGTTTAAGCTGATTATTTTTAGGAAAATAAAAGACTCAAGAAGACCTTTTACCTCCCCCTTACCAACCTAAAGGAATTCAGATAGAAAAACTTGTTCCAAGAAGGGAGCTATCACCTTAGTATAATATGAACTAAGTGGAGCAGACCTGAAGGAACCTAGCAAGGTCTGTCTGTTTGTTAAACTCCCCTTTGCATCCCATTGTTTCTGGGTGGCTGGGCAAGAATTTGTTTACAAAATGTTTGCTTTTTCTCATCTACTTCTGAATTGCCTGCCTGCCTTTTGAAGTCCAAACTACTACCCTTCTTTCTCCTTAGCTCAAGATGGTATATGTCTCAACCGGCCATGTTGTCCTGGAGTCCCATATTCCTATAGTATCCTTGTATGTACATACATGATAAATTTGGTTATTTTCTTCTGTTACTCTACCTCATATCAATTTAATTATTAGACAAACCAAAAGAGCTTAGAAGGGTAGAATAAAAATTACTTTTCCTCCCCTACAACAGAAATTATTCAGTAACCCTACCCATTTTTCATTAACTTTAACTAACCAAAAAAAAAAAAAAAAAGAGTTCTATATCATATAAGAGGGCTGAAAACTACAGGGGATCAGGATACTCTACAATGTATGCTAATAAGAATTATCAAGAGGAAATAGCAGCAGGGGAGAATGACTATCTACTATACAGTAAAAGAAAGCAGAAAAGAAAACAACAAAAAAGGAAATCTTTAAATTCTCAGAGGCATGCAACCTGTTAAATTGTCCTAGCATTGCTTCTCTGACATTTGGGCACTGACCTTTGGTGCTATTTGACATTGTCACATGTGAGACAGAATGTGTTCTAAATAAACAAGCCCTGGAAGGGCAGATTCACTATTCACATTGTTATCTGCCAAAATTATAAGGCAAAATACTTCCACATCATACTAAGAGGCTCCCTGTCACTATATATTCCTTAAATATATTTATATTTAAAAACAGCGGATTGTGAAAGCCAACTCTGCCTTGGGCCGGAACTAATCTGCACCATATGTGGGAGTTCTTTAAGGTGGCCAGTCATCACAACACCTAAGCACATAATTTAATGTGCTGGAATGGGACATACACACATGAATGTCCATGCTTGCTAATACCAGTTTCATTTGCTTGGCTCATATGCCTAGAATTTTTCCTTGCTTCTTTTTTAACTTCCAGTTTTTAGATGAGATTGGAGAAAGAAAAAGGGAATTGGATATCTGCTTATTGAACACATACTTGCTAGCCTTAGAATCTATTGTATAAGCTTTCATAGCAATTTTATGAGAATTATATAGATATCTCCATGTTGTGGATATAGAAACAAATTCAAATGTTTTATCACTGGCCCCAGGCTTCACATATAGTTAATGGGAGAGCCATTGGCTGGAGTCTTAGTATGAAGAGAACTCAATAATATGGTTGCCTGACCATGAATAGCAGCATGGCTTAAATATCTTTTCCACATAATTCCTCACACCAGTTCTGGATCTTTGACTTCTAGAAGTTAATCCAAGTTTATTGATTCCCCCCTGGGCACTCTAACTTGCTCTGCTGAGAACACTCCATTGAGGATCATGCCTCCACCCCAAATGCTATCCTCAGCTATAGCCCTACCTATTGCTGATGTATATTCCTCTCTCATGTGACTTACATTTCATTCCCAACCTGATTTGCTTGTGAGTCCACATGATAAACCAACTTATGAGCTTTTAGCACTTTGATTTTGGTGTCATCAAAAATATTTCATCTGTGATTACAAACCAAATTTGTTTTAGCTTGGGTGCTAGGCATTGCTAGAGGACTCATGCAGGCAGATAAATCATAACTCAAACTCTATGTAAATAAATGATTAATATGATAAAAGTATTTTCAGCCCTGATGTCTTCCTTATGTTTATAAAACCAAGAATCTATATTTTATTCACTTGAATTACTGTTGTTCCAAATGCTGATTAAAGTATATATTTATTTTCTACTTAAAAGCCTGTAATAGATAGGATTAAAGATGGGACAGACTGAGTGGAAGCTACACTGACACGCTCCTGGGACCAAACTGGAATTACAACTGAAATATAGAAAAACCTTCCTGAATAATCAACTGCAATTGAACACGAGCTGGAGGGCACCCTCATAACCAAGGAAGAAAAATGGAGGCCGCATAGAGACTGATGAGAAGTGCAGAGGCACAAGAGCCTGGGACAAGAGGACTGGCTGAGATCCCACAGGCAGCAGCTGAAAGTCCAGAGGGATATCTCAGCTCTGTGGGTTCCCACTGAGGACTCTGGGGCCTAAACCCCAGGCTGGGCTTCCCAGCCAAGAGCACCAGAAGTGGGAAAGATGCCCACATAACATCTGGCTGTGAAAAGAAGCTGGGTTTCTGTCTGCCAGGGAGAGATGGCTGGAAATGCAGGTACCCTCTTAAAGAGCCAACACACAATGTTTCACATGCAGACACTCACCTTGGTCTCCAGCAGAGGGAAGGCAGAGTAGACTGGAGCTGTGTGTGGAGAGTCTGGGTTTGTGGGCTCTGGTGATAGGGCTCAGAGGGCACCCTTCTGGATTCCTGTGCCAAGTCATTCCCCCATACTGCAGAGGCAGACATTTACCTTCCAAGCAGTTTTTGCCTGAGGGGGAAGCAGTTGCCCCACTCTGATGGAAAACCTCTCACCCTACCCCCTGGACTTTCTACAGCCTGAGGCTCCTTAAGACACTGATAACAATCACCAACCCCATCCTGTGGAGTTTCTATAGTGTGAGGCTCCTTAAAAGAATCATATTAATCATCCTGCAGGCAGAGGCAGAATTCAGAGTACTTTGAGTCTTTCCATGATTTGCTTCTGGACCCAGGCCTTGGAAAGCAGACTTTGGTGTGCATCTTGGTCCTGTCCAAGTGTGCCCAGCCCCAACAGAGGGGACCTCAAGCCATGGGTTGTTGATAGCTCTCAGAGTACTCAAGGCCAGTCACAAACAGCATCTGACATTGGCCTGCACCAGAGACAATCCAAAAAGGCTGAGAGTCCTATCAGGCCTACCTAATAAACAGAAATAAACCCAAACAGGCAGTCAAAATGGGAAGACCAAAAAACAAGCCCCAAATGAAAGAACAAGAGAAGTCTTCAAAAAAAAAGAGCTAAGTGAAATGGAAATAAGCAATTTATCAGATATAGAGTTCAGAACACTGATTGTAAGGATGCTCAAGAGCATGAGAAAAGATATGGAGACTATGAAGGAAATGAAGAATGACATAGCAGAAATAAAGAATACACTGGAAGGAATAAACAGCATATTAGTGGAAGTTGAGGATTAGATCAGTGAATTAGAAGACAGGGTAGAAAAAAATCACTCGATCAGAGATCCAAAAAGAAAAAGCAATTAAAAAACAGAAGGACAGTCTAGCAGAGCTGTGGGACAACATGAAATGTAACAATATTTGCATCATAGGAATGCCAGAGGGCATAGAAAGTAAGTTAGGGTTAGAGAACCTGTTTGAAGAAATAATGGCATAAAATTTCCCTAACCTGGTCAAGGAAAAAGTGACAAAAGTTTGGGATGCACAGAGTCCCAAGCAAGAAGAATTCAAAGAAGCCCATGCCCAGATACATCATAATTAAAATGTCAAAAATTCAAGACAAAGAGAGAATCTTAAAGGCAGCAAGAGAAAAGCAATTTGTTACCTACAAATGAGCTCCCAAAAGGCTGTCAGGTGACTTCTCATCAGAAACTCTACAGGCCAGAAGGGAATGGCATGAAGTATTCAAGGTAATGCAAAACAAGGATCTGAAACCAAGACTACTCTATCCAGCAAGGCTATCATTCAAAATCAATGGTGAAATGAAGAGCTTGCCTGAAAAAAAAAAGGCTAAAGGAGTTTATCACCACCAAATGTGCATTGCAGGAAATGTTAAACGGACTGCTCTAATTTGAAGCAGAAATAGAAGCATTGCAAGAAATGTTAAAGGAACTGCTGTAATAATAAGAATAGAGAGACAAACATAGGCATAAAGAATTAAAATGGCAATAAATAAAGACCTATCAATAATAACCTTAAAGACTTTGAGGGAGAGATCAACAGCAATACAGTCATAGTCGTGGACTTTAACCCTCCACTGACTTCACTGGATAGATCTTCTAGACAAAAAGTCAACACAGAAACAGTGACTCTAAATGGCACATGAGGTCAGATGGATTTAATTGATATTTACTGAACATTTCACCCCAAAGCTGCAGAATATACATTCCTCTCACATGCACATGGGTCAGTCTCAAAAATAGACCACATGTTAGGGTACAAAACCAGTGCCTTCAAGTTTAAGAAGATTGAAATCGTATCAAGCATCTCAGATCACAAGGGCATGAAATTGGAAATCAACAACAATAAAAATAATACTCAAAAACATTCAAACACATGGAGGGTAAATAGCATGTTATTAAACAATGAATGGGTTACCAATAAGATCAAGAAAGAAATAAAAAAATTCCCGGAAACAAATGAAAATGAACACACAACAACCCCAAATCTATGGGACACAGCTAAAGCAGTTATAAGAGGGAAGTTCATAGTAATGCAGGCCTACTTCAAAAGGCAAGAAACATTTTTAGTAAACTATCTAACCCTACAACCTAAAGAATTAGAAAACTCCCCTGTGAAGCCATTGGGACCAGGGCTTTTGTTTGCTGGGAGTTTTATTATTGCTGCTTCGATTTCATTCGTTGTTATTGGCCTATTCAGGTTTTCTGATTCTTCCTGTTTCAGTTTTACATGATCTCACTCATATGTGGAGTCTAATAAACAAAATAGATTGAGGAACAAAATAGATCCAGAGACACAGAAGCATGGAACAGACTGATGAATCTCAGTGGGAAGGTGAGGTGAGAGAGTGGTTGGGGAGAGATTAATCAAAGAATTTATACGCATATATTCGTAACCTCTGGACACAGACTACAGTGTGGTGAAAGCCTGGGGCAGAGGGCTGGTGGGGATGCAGAGTGGAGGAGATCAATGGGGGAAAAAATGGAGGGTATCTGTGATACTTTCAACAATAAAGGTATATGTTTATAAATAAAGTAAAATAAAGCTTGTAATAAATAACCAGTAGATATTAACATTATCGAAATACTTTTCAAAATTTGTTGTTAATATTTTATTATCCAAGACCTCCAGAAGAATGGTCATCATCTGTGGTGGGTGCTCACAGGCCTTTTATCTGTAGACATGGCACAAATCTACTGTGCTGCCCGAGATTCACTAACATGCCACAGGAATCAGTCAGATGCTAGCTCACTGAAGAGACATTCTTTCTTGTGAAGGCTAAAAAAATAATTTTCCTCTCACTTTCCAAATTCTTTTAGCTAGGCTAATAATCAAATTAACAGAGACAGATTAACAGGACAAAATATATAGTTTATTAAGGAAATAGGCAATTTACAGGTAGCTGAGAAGAACACATGTGGCAGGCAAATTGCAAATTGCTGCTAGGCATCCCAGAAACAATGGAACATAGTGGGGATCTAGTTAACAGGACCCTGCTTGAAGTCTTTCTATCTACCATACTATGATGAGAATGTTAAGATTCCTTTCCTGAAGCAGGCCTTTCCATCTGAATCTCTTAGACTGGAAAGGGGGAGTGTCAAAGGTTCTTTCTGAGTCTTTTGTTTCTTAATAATCAGCTTAAAAATCAACATCCTAAAAGGCACAGTTTCGTCATGACAAAACTTTGGTCTCCTTCATTATAAATAATTGTAAGATTAGGAAGCAATGTATTATTGAGGGTAGTTGATGGATTTTAGAATCAGAACATTCACCTCTGAACCTCATATCAAACATTTGCAAGCTGTGCAACCTTTGGCACATTATTTAACCTCTCTGAGCCTCAATTTTCTCAACTTTAAAGAGGGGATATTAATAGCTATCCCTCAGCAAAACTACTATAAAGAATGAAGAAAAGGAAATACTTAATGTAGAGAACCTAGCATGATGCCTTTAGTAGTCACTTAAGTATAAAATTTATTAATGATTACAAGAAAAATACACACACCACTAAAGGTCAAGGACAATGGCTAAAGCTTAGGACCCTGGTCTGAAAGCAATGTTGAGTATTTTTCATATGTCCAAAAATAGAACCTTATTGTTATATATAATGTCACATCAGGGCATGTTGATTTTTTTCTTTAAATTAGACTTCTTATTGTGTAAAGAGTTATAGCTAAACTTGGCTTGACATTTTAAGGCCCTCCACAACATAACACTTGAAAATGAAAATAACTCTCAAATGTTCCCAGATTAAGGTTTGGAAAAAATTGGATCTCAGATCCTTCCATAATAATAGTTAGCTTACATTCTTATAGAACATAGATAGAGAAATCATATGTTTCCGGAGGACTGGGTGGGTGGAATTCTTCCATTGCTAGTAGGAGTGGGATTCTTGCAATATCTTCACAAAAGGAATTTTCTAAGACTCGCACAGGAAAAAGAATGGTTTTAGTTTTTTACAGTTATACCCCTGGGTTTGCAAAGTCCCATATCCCTTAAACCAGTCCTGAAAAAGGTGTGGTTGGGGGTTGAACAGAGCTAAAAGCAGGGCCAGTGTCCAGAGTTTCTGTTCCATGTTGGAGCTGGGTCTGATGTAGCATTAGGTGAATCATCATCCATTAGTCCATAGCATGGGTCCCACATGGTTTACAACCATAAGTGCCACTCTAAGCCATGTGGGCACAGGGGAGCTCTCCCCCTACAACAGGAGTCCAAAGAGAGCAAGAAGGTAAGAGCACAAGAGCCAAGAGAAGGAGCTTTGTTGGAGCTAAGGAGTTAAATATCTCAGGTTTCACACCCTTGCAGCGCCCATGCCTATTCTGGCCACTGACTCACTCCCAAGTGTGACTGACAGGGAAGCATCTTCTTACATCAACCAGACCTTACTGGGCATGCATCTATTCTACAGTCCCTTCCTGGCAAAGCTGTGTAAATGTCATGCCTATATTATTTAGTCTCCCCTTTGCTCCTTTCCTGTTAAATAATAACCAGATTATTATAATGGTATCAATAACAATAACACTTCTTGAATTTCCAATTATTCACCTGTGTATTACTTCAAAGATTGAAACATACTCCAAAGAGCTATAACACATGGCTTAGGCTATGAAATAACCTAAAATCAATACATTTGTACATGCTACTTGCAAAGTCTGTTGAGAAAAGTCTAGTTTTAGTGTTTGAATGAGTTTTGCATTGTTTAAACCTCTAGCAAAGTGTATGTAAAAGATGAGTGTTTTGGGCTTTCATGAAAACATGAATTAAAAAATCTTTAATAAGTGTATATCTTAAAAACATTGTCAAAGTAGCATCTGATGTGAAACTGATGCTGGAAACTAAAGGAAGTTAATGTACCTTGCAAACTGTTGCATGGTTTCAGAACCCTAATGATTTTTTTTAAGACACTTTTGGTGCTAAAGAAGAAACACAGCAAGTGGACCACCAAGTAGACATATATTGAAATCATTACAAAATGTTGCCTAAGTGTAGTCTAACATTCGATGATTCTATTATGCATAATCTAAGAAGGTGGTTTTCTTGAATTAATTTTTTTCTTTTCCTGACAACAGAAGCAAAGACACTGGTATTGACACTCACTCAAGCATCTAAACCTTCTTTGTGGTTGTTTTATTGAAAAACAACTCAAAACAAAAAATTCAAACATGTGTGACTTACTCTGTCAGGATTGTAGGTCATTTAGATTATGAAAGAATTATAAGACCTAATTTTACTTTATGAAAACTGATTAGCTAAACCCCTGTGGATTTCTTAACTGTGCTGTGGTAAAATATAAGATTAGTATAGCAATTCCTCATCAAATGAATTTACTGTTAACATATTGAATTGGTGAACCTGTTAGCCATTGTTCCAAGATTACAAGATAATTCTTTAAAACTATGGGAATTCTATCACTGTTAATTAGCCCTTCTCATCCAGCAGAAATGTTTTCATTAAAGATTATCGTAGTAGATTTAATACTTCTAAAAACTGCATTTTCCTGCTTGTTTCAATACCTCATATTTTTTATGGTCCTCATGTCTTATTGTTCTTTCATTTTCAAGCCAACATCACAAAGGGGTAATCTTAATTTATCATATGCAAATATATTCTATTGTTCTAGCTGAATAGAAAATTATGTTAGTTTAACACCAGAGACTCCTTTTAAAATATTTCTTGTCCCAGGGACCACCTTCCTTTTTTGTGGTTCACTCTTGGTGAGAAATTATCATACAGTTGTTAAGAAAAGGAGCTTTGAAACAAGATCCAAGGAGTTTGCATCCTGGCTTGGTACTTGTTAGCATCTCTCTGTGTCCCAACTTCCTCATCTCTAAATCAGGGTTAATAATATATATAATAATAGTTACAGGTTTGTAATGAGAATTAAATGAGTTAATATTTTAGTTGTTTAGGCATCTACCTGGTACATAGTAAGTTTACATAAGTTTTGGCAAATAAAATAAATTCTGAGGCAGGATATTAAGAAGCTAGGAAAATTCCTTGGCATGTAGAATGGGGAGACTGAGACAGATAGCTGAACAAACTGGCCTGAGCAATTTACAGCCAAATTCAGAAGGTCACCTCCCTAGAGACAAGATCTAGGCCTCAGATGTGTTTCAGCTCCAGGTCTCAGAAAAGCAGCAAAACCATGTGGGTAACACCTTTCCTCAAATCCCCATCCTTAAAAGCCCATAGGACAAGGACCCAGGGCACTGTTCCTCTTTCAAGCAGGCCTGTGTCTTTGCCCTTTCCCCTTTCCCTTCCTCTTCTCTTCCTGCCCTCAGGCACATTACCTTCTGAGCCCATTTCTTCTACAGCTCACTTCTTCTACCTCCATGATTTTATAAATAAATGTTCTCTCATAGTTTGAGTCTTGACTCTGAATTCTTTCTTAGCCAGAACTCAAGTACCCAGGTTGCTGAACCAAGGTCTAGTCTGATCCCACAGGTCTAACACCTGGTGCTGTTCTCACTACTGCCAACAATTCTATTGCCACATATAACTTTCATCATCGTTTCAAAGTAAATATTTATTCTCCTTTCCTTATTTCTCTTGTGTCACTTCATGATGTTTTCACTATCTTATTTTCTTTCTGTGTCAGAGGTCAGTTATGTTCTTTCTGGGAGACATATGATTCACTAGCTATGGGTGTTAAGATTTGGGGAATTAATGTTAAGCAATAGTTCTGCTCCCCCCTTCACATTCTACAGCAGGTTCCTAATGCTATTGCACTGAGCTACTTATTTCTCAGTGAATATAAGTCATGATTACAATATATCTGTACCTAATAAAGTACAGTGGTAGTCAAATCAAGGGCTATATTCATAATCAGAATGTTATCTTAATAGAAGAATATTTTTCACAAGCAAAGAAGTTGCTATTGTACATCATAGAAAACCATGAAAAGACTTCATATAATACACTAGTTTTATTTTGTTCCAATTTTTGGCAGAATATTATTCAGTTTTAGACTTGCAATCTCACTGAGCATTGTAATTACTAAGAATGGAAGCAGGGAAAGTGTGTGTGTGGGGGGGAGAATTTACTCTGCAAGAGGAAAAGACTGAGTCATTATAAATTGGTGCATTACAACAAAATAAGTATTCTGTGCCAACTGGCCAAAATGCTGTATACATGTGCAGAGATTGTTGAGTGGGAGCACATTTTGCCACCCCACAACATGCCTTTTTGGGGATATTTATTATGTTGAGCTAGTAATTTTTAAGAAACAATGGACTCAGGAAGGGCTTTCACCATCCCTGACCTACCTAAAAGAATTCAAATAGAAAAACATGCTCCAGGAAGGGAGTTATCACCTTAGTATAATATGGACTAAGTGTGGAAGACCTGAACGAACCTAGCAAGGTCTGTTTGTTAGACTCCCCTCGGTGTCCCAGTGTTTCTGGGTGACCCGGCAAGAATTTGTTTACCAAATGTTTGCTCTTTCTCATTTAACTCTGAATTGCCTGCCTTCCTTTTGAAGACCAAACTACTACGTCATCCTCCTCAGTACAGAATGGCATATAAGCCTCAACTGCGGGACTTGTCCTCCAGTCCCATAGTCTTATGTGATGCCTGAATATACACACACAGTTAAGTATGGTTTTCTCCTGTTGATCTGTTTTGTATAAATTTTGATTATTAGACAAGTCAGACAAACTAAATTAGAAAAGAGGGGAAATTTTCCCCTCCCTCACATGGTCAACCACCATTTTTAAGTAGCTCTCTGTTTCTTCTAAGTACTACACAGATATTAGGGAAAGTGAGTGTTTATGACCCCAATGGCCCTTGAACATTGAAATGGTGCTCTGGGTAATTTGATTTTTTTTCAGTGTTATTTAAAAATGATGTTAATTTTTGAAAATCTAACTTGGAACTTTAAGATATGTACCCTAGTTATGTACATAAATATTTTCTAAAGAGTCTAACAAAAAATGCTAAAGAAAATGGACTTATAAGGATATTTCTGATAAGGAAATGGACAATACCATTTTTATTTTCTTTACTCAAAGAATAAGTAGACCTATGATTTTATGGTTCAGAAGTTACTTTAATTTGTTGAATAGTTGGCTTTTACAACTAAGAACAATTCTGCTTAATGGGAACCTATTGTTATTTTTGCCCATTTAAAAAAAAAAAAAGCCCTCAAAGTCACTATCTGCATAATGAATTTTAATTAGTTGGTATCTGAATGGTTGAGGGAGACACTATCAAAGACTTTTATGATTTTAATAGAACAGAAATAATTTCATTTTCAGCTTGCACTGTAGTTTCAGTAGTTTCTACGTTTCTATTTTCAGATTCTTTTTAAATCTTGTAAATGAGTATTGAATGTGTTGCTAAATATGAGATATTTCATAAGAAACTGTAAAAAAATTTTTATAAAACAAATATTTCCTTTAAAACTTTTAGAGGCAAGTACAATGTTTATCAAAAACAAGGTTGGAAAGTCCCTATCTGTATCATGTGCAAACTCAGCCAGTAAGAACAATCAAGACTGCCAAATACTTAAAAAGACTTACCTAATAAAAGAAACCCAAGCAAAAAGCACTAACTATGGAAGAAACTATTGTATCCCTAACAAGATTATAAGTTCATAAACCAATCAATGAATCAGTAATTGGCAAGAAGTTAGTAGAGTTAATTATACTGTACTCCACTGAGTAGCATACACTCAGAAGTAACTGGCTAGATGAAAAATATTGACAGATCATCTTATTCACAGAAGAAATGGTGTTACATAAAAATGTCTAATTCAATATGACTTTTAACTATTCCAGTCATACCTCCTCTCACACGGGTAGTTCAAATTTTTGGACTTTAAAGTACATATTTTAAAATTGTGTGCTTTTCTTCAAAACTACATCCTGAAGATTGCAATCACTCCTCAATCAAGGATATAGATGTCGATTGTATCACTTAGTAGGCCACATCCTCTCCACTTTTCTTGAGACTGAATCAGAGGTGCAAGACTTGAAAGTCAGTTTGAAATTTAGCCAAACTATACTAAATCAGACTTGACGAATTTAAAACTTGTAAAAATTTGGATAATTCCTGGGTTGCAATATACCTTTGTAAAATTAATAATTTCTTCCCACTGTGCATATATTAATTTTGTAACTCTTCCCCAAAAGCATAAATTAATGCTGTAAAATATTGAACAATGTTATCATTATTGAACACATGACTTTCATGAATTTCATAAGCACACTTGAAATGATAAATAATAAACAGATATGATTTTTTTTTTCATTCCATTTGGGTTTTCTAATACTGTAGATATGTATTTATCTATCTAGAATTTCTAAAATTATACCCCTTTGGACAAATAAGAGGCACTTGAAAATAATAAGGTAGAATACAATTTATGGATCTTAATTTGATACCCAAGGAGTCAGATTTAGGACCTTTAGTTTATTAACAACATTAACTTAATCAGTCAGGGAATAACAAATAGCATATGAATGTTTGGACATTGATCTCCTCATTCTGTTTTTTAAGTCTGCTTGAGGTTTTTACTAAGAAAACAAACTTGATTGTATTTTTTAGTCACATTTTGAGCTGTCTTGACTGAAACAAGTAAAAGTGGATTCTTCAAAATAACTTACTTTAATTTCAAACTGGTTTCCCCCAGAATTAATTTGTTTTAATGAGACTTTACTAAAAGTCACTTAATTAGCATAAAACAAATTGTTTCAAATGATGCTGTTAAAAAACAAAAATCAATGGACTAAATTTTAAGATCTAATTGGTTTTATTAAGAAATTCATGAACAGGGCAGCATCCCATGTCGCAAGTAGAAGGTGAAACTGAGGGTCTTGATTTAATGCACAATTTTGATTCACTATGTAGCGCCAGCAATCTATTCAGTTTCTTTACAGCACGTCCCATGAGATTTGACCCTTTCCCTTACTAGTCATTAACCCGAGGCAGCCAGAAACAACAGCCATGCCTTGACTAAGGGTCACAAGCTATGGGTTTGTATTAAGCTAAAGATAACATCATAGCTTAAGTTGTGATTCAGCTCCTGAGCCCTAAAGGAGAACACCCCTGGCGACATTCCAAGGAAACTAGACTGAGGGATGCTAAGTTGAACTCAAGACCTGAAATAATGATTTACGGCCTACCTCACTCTTAACCAATCAGCAAGGCCCTCAACTCTAAACTCCTTACTCATAATGACTCATGATTTTGCTCTATAAAACCCCTTGTCTGAAAACCACCCTGGTGTTTGGGCTTTTGAACATTAGCTTCCCGTTCTCCTGGGAGGTTCCATTCATAAAACAGCAAATCTTCCTCCACAGCAATTCTCAGTGTTTAGTATTTGGCTCTGCTAGTGCCAGGTGGATGATCTTTTTCTATTCAGTAACAAAGGGGTTTTACAAAATGGAAGATTTTTATGGGAAGCAGGGTGAATCAAAGGCATTATTAACAGAAGAAGCAAAATAATTATTTTTGGTCTGGAATATCTTTTCTTTGGGGGAAGGGAAAGGGAAGGGTTTTTATCATGCAGATTGCCTTTTCTTTCTATGGGGAATGGAGAGGGCAAATCATGACTGGTGCTTGACCAAAAAATTCCAGACTGGTTGATTAAGACTGTTTCTGGGAGTGGTTGAAACTATAATTAGATCAGGTGTTAAATCTAGGTTTAGTATCATGGGCTTTTAGTATGAGTGACACCAGTCTTGTTATTGTTGTAATTAGCTACTTTATTAATATTAATAATAGGAAGAGCAAAGGGGAGGCCAGACATTGTAAGCATGGTCACCTGGGAAGCATCACCAGGAAGCTACAGCTTCACACAGCATTGTTCCTTAAAGGGGATTAACACCCCTCCCCTCCCCCATCTGATACTGGATTGTTTTGAGGAGAAGGGGGAGATAAGCAAATGTGAAGTCAAGTCAAGGTGACACAGGGAAGGTGCCTGCCTGTCAGCTTAGCCTGGGGAACAGTAGATTGGTTGGCTATGGGGTATACCCCATCAGAAACATCTGAAATCTTGGAAAGTTAAAATCCCCTAACAGCCTGGCCGGGCATGGCTCAGCGGTTAAGCATCGACCTAGGATCCAGGCGATCAGGCTTCGATTCCCGGTCAGGGCACATGCCCGGGTTGCGGGCTGCAGCAGATCAATGACTCTCATCATTGATGTTTCTAGCTCTCTCTCTCCCTCTCCTTTCCTCTCTCTGAAATCAATAAAGATACATTTAAAAAAAAAAATCCCCTAACAAAGAGTTCCCTCTCTCTTGTTTTGCACTTGCGCTCTCTTGCTCCCTGCATGGTCCAGGGCCATGCAAACCCCCACACAATGGACTGCAGTTGTGAACACAAGCTAAGCCAGCCAGATGCTAGATTGGACTATAATATGGAACAGAAATTCTGGGCAGTGGCCTTAATTCTGGCCCTGCTGAAGACAAGATTGGACTTCTTCCATGGCGAGATGGAGAGAGATGGGAAGTTGACGGAGAACCTCCTTAATTTTACATCATCAATAAAGCTTTCCATCAAACTGCATTTTCCTGTGGGAGCCTCAGAAAATTATTTTCCTCATGGCATCCCAAGAACTCCACTTCCACTGATAATATTTGGGCCTGTGCTTTTTTCTTTAAAAAGGCTAAACCTTAAATTTAAGTAATATTATAAAACAGGAATCCTCAACTTTTTTCAATACACGATCTCATAAGTAAACTTAAACATTAAAGGAATAGACAATCATTTAGAATATATTTTTTGAGGAATGCTTATACCTGATTGAACAAATAAACGAACTCCATTATTATCATCAAACCATACTAGGGAGAAATATGTATTTACTGTCATATTATCACATTAGAGTCTAGCACAAAACCACCTAATAAAACTTCATAGAAAATACATTGAGAAACAGAAGATAAAAATATTTCTTATACATTCAGGAACCTGGCTGGGTAGCTCAGTTGGTTGGACCATCATCCTAATATGCCAAGGTTGAGGATTCAATCCCTGGTCAGGGTACATACAAGATTCAACCAATGAATTCATAAATAAGTGGAACAACAAATCTCTCTCTCTTTCTCTCTCTCTCAAAGAAACAATAAAAAACTATAAAATAAATAAATATTTTAAAAGCATATTTCATATACATTTATAAAAATCATTTAAAGGGAATAAAGAGGAACTATTAAGTCTTTAATTTCATACCTGTGGTTGGGGATGTATCCAGATCTCCACAGTTGTCTCTTTCATGGGGGTGCGAGATCTCACAACCTCCTTCGTTGTCTTTAAAAGGAATAAAAATAGAAGTGTTTTTAAGTGGTTTGTTAAAAGAGAAAAACATAGTGCATTGCACACATGCATCAAATATAGGTAAATAGTGCCTGGGTAAATAGCTTTTTCTTAAATTACTTATTTAGAATTCACAATGTGATAGACACAGCTCTAGGTATCGGGAATAAAAAAGAAAAAAGAAATCCCTTTTCTCATTGAGTTTACATTCTACTGTTACATTTTAGAGTTCCATTAGACATATGAACGGGATTGTAAAGGACAACTTAAAATATTTAAATGGTTGAAATGTAAGCTGGAAGGGCTTTCAACCCAATGCTTTTACAATTCAATTGCTTTAATAGCTTGTATTTGGAAAGTCACCATTGTCTGAAATTTAAATCTATTCTGTGTGTGCCAACACATCGTAAATTTGCTATAATGCAAAGGCATTTAATAAATGTTATAAATGCCAATAAATTTATGAACTGATACACAGATCCAAACTTACCAACTCAGAATAATTATCAAGGTCTTGAAAAGATGTCTTTATCCATGTAATTTTCCTCAAGACATAGAATATATTCTCTTCATTTAAAATATTGAATGTATACTATAACATGTTCTACATGTGTGATTTTCACATATGTGAAAAACATTTGATAAATAGTATCATTTGATCTATGAAAGGAAGATATTTTTCAAGAAAGCTAAGAAAACCCAACTCAGTGACTGTTGGAAGCTTTCTCGCTATAATAAGCATGGTTGAGCAGTAGTGGCAGATATCTTATGTCTCTCAAAACATCACACTGTTGTTTGCCATACTACAATTT
Organism: Miniopterus schreibersii; assembly: GCF_964146895.1. Lineage (NCBI taxonomy): Eukaryota > Metazoa > Chordata > Mammalia > Chiroptera > Miniopteridae > Miniopterus > Miniopterus schreibersii. The sequence continues at coordinate 35,684,906 of NC_138104.1, forward strand.
ACAGTTACATAAGGTTTTGAAAAGGACAAGAATTTACTACTGCAAAAATTATCTCTGGTAAGAGGATTATTTGAGGCTGATTATTTTAAAGAAACAGTAAACATAGAAAAAGCTCTGAAGCCAAGCAGACCTTACCCTTTTGTAAAGCACATTTACATTTTAAAAGGAAGATTCTCTTCTGTAAGGGAGTCTCCCTCTCTGTACCTGGAGGAGAAGGATGGTTAAATCTCCAGAAAGTCTTATCAATGGAGAAAGCTGCAGACCCAAATCTGCATAACAAATGTACCCCTATTTAATGTGCTTTTCTGTATAGTCTCCCATAACTGGATCCCCCACCTCCAAAATCTGCTTTTGTCTTTAGCTAGTGATGATATTTAAGATGATGTCTTGGCCCATTCAGAGAGCTACCCAGTTTTTCTGGGTTTTCCCATAAATACAAGAAATATACTTCTTATTCAACTTTTGTTTTTCTCCTCTTAATTGGTCCTTTATTATAGGGTCTCAGCCAAGAGACTTAGAAGAGTAGAGGGAAAATTATTTTCTTCCCTTAAACTATCAAGTGACCCACATATATAGCCTAGCCACCACAGTTTTTTTATTTTATTTTTAATTTTATTTTATATTTTATTTTATTACTAGTGCATGCCCATTATCTCAAATCAAGAAAATAGATGATCAAATTTGGGACATTACACTTTTAAGTCCCAGTTGGGCAAAATTTTTTTGTTATCAAATTAAATGATAGTTGTGTTTACTATGCAATGACACTATATGTGTGACAAAAAGAATACAATACACATTGATATGAACAGACCAAGCACTCATTACAATATTCCAACTCACAAGTAATCAACAGTCAGAAAAACTAGAAAATCAAAATGGACCATCTCGTCACAGCAGAATTTCTTTACAAAAATAAGAAAATAAAAGAAGGCTGTGACCAAAGTAAGTCTGAAAGGCCTATTGGTTAGCCATTCAGAGAAAACCACTTATTAATGATGAGTTAATTAAATTTTGTTTACAACAGTCAAAGAAAATGTGCCAAGAGAAAAGAAATTGAAGACTACCAGCCTTTCAGCAAGTACAGTTACTCAAAAAGTATAGGACATTGACAGCTATATCAATAGTGAATTAAAAACAAAACAAAGACAAATGATTCTGAGCGGTTTTCCTTGTCTTCATGAGTTAACAGATGTTACAACAATGCTTAATTGTTGTTATTTACTTGGGGAAGCAATGCCAGATTTTAAATGACTGAAGAATTAGCCTCTATGAATAGAATAGAAGAGAATTACATAGAACAGGATTGGAAAAGAAGGATAGGATAGGATAGGATAGGATAGGATAGGATAGGATAGGATAGGATAGGATAGGATAGGATAGGATAGGATAGGATAGTCTGCATGGAACAGAAAAGGAAAGAATAATTTCAAAAATTTAAGAAAACAGTAATTCAGTAAAATCTGAAATGGGGTCTGCTAAGAAGTGTTACATCTAATGGTGGGTAAAGCATATGTGGCACAGAAAAAAAGCTCAGGTGGGCAAATTTATGAGGCTTGGGAAATGTAAGGTGTTCAAAACCTCTGGTTACTTATTGCATTATTCATCAGCCAGTACTTGGTGGAAAATACTTGAGCCTGTCCTGTGTCATTGAATTTCATTTACTATTGGCAATAGAACCATTGTCATTCTGTAAACTTTTTTCAAAAACACAGCTAAATATCCAGACATGCTCTAACACATAAGCAGTTGGATGGCTTAGTTGTGACAAAGTTTTATTGAGATTTTTCTCACTAAGAGACAAGATTGAAATTTTGCTGAATGAGGAGCATTCTTGAACCCTCTTATGAAACACTGAATCACTTTTCAAATTAATTTTTGCTGCAGACTTGACAATGTCTCTTAATAAATCAACCTAATATTATAAGGTAAAAACAATGCTTACATGCAAAACTTATGATGCAGTAAAGTAATTCTGCTGACTAAAACTGTTTGCATCAAAGTAATGTCAAGTTACTTTATAGGCTCCAGCACTATAGAAGTTAAAACAAGAAGCAAAATCTCCATCCCCACATGAATTTTCAATGGGTTGCAACAAATATGCAAATATGCAACAAATTGAGGACCTTTTGCCAAAAGTTCAATTAGAAATTATTAATCTTCAATGTAATGGCATGCTTAATACAAATATAAAGAAAATAATTTAATAGAATTATTTACATGCCTTCCAAGATATAGATATGTTGAGCTAAAACTATGTGCTTGTAGATTTATATCAGTATTTAGCAGTACCTATCTGTGTGAAAAGGCATTTTCAGAAATCAGATACAAAAATCCTTTTATCTCATTAGCGGGTCTGTGTTACGTAAAAAATGTGCATATTATTACTATAATTGATGATTTGAATATCATCAATTGAGATTTTGTTTGAAGTTTATTTTCCCTTGTGTTGTATAAATAAATATCTATTCTGGCCCTTTACAGAGAAAGTTTGCTGACCCTTAACTTAGGGAAAAGGGAAAGACAGACTATTAACTGTGATTAATGTACAAGTCTATAAAATATGTAAAACCTGGTAGAACTTAGATGCAGAGGGTGGCGGGGAGTTTTTGTTTGTTTGTTTTTCCAAAGCAGGGAAACAAACCCAGGATGTGGTCAGTATAACTGTAGTGCCATGAAGATGTAGCTTAATGGTGGGACAAATACATGAGGAAATGAATTAAGGACATACTCTTGGTGGACTTGCAAAGTTAGCTGGTGATTTTATAGTTCTACAGTAAGCAAAGTAGAAACACTCAAATGTATGTGAGCAAAGTGTCCTGTGTTATCAGAGTTTCTAAGCAGATTTGTGCTCAGGTCTCAGATTTAACATTATTTCTAAACCAAGTTTATTAGAGTTGCATTTCCATGCACATACTAAGCATCTGATGTAAATATTTTTTGTCAACTGTGAGCAGTGTCATGTTTGTCTTGGTTGCCTTCTGTCAAATGTATAATGCCACATTCAAATGTCCACTAAGTGGCATGACATTTTAATGGTTAAATGTTTAATGCTATGTGGATCTATCTTGTCCATTTAAATATGTCAGTTAAATAGCTTTATTGTATAATATGCTTCAATATTATAGGGGTTCAGAATGAGTCACCCCAATATGTTTCTCTTTGGTATGCAGATGATTTTGATTTAAGGGCAACTAACACCCTGAAGATTCAAGAGAAACTTCTGCTCCCACTTAACTTCCTAAAAAACTTAAAAAGAGTCTTGTCCACAATAAAAGATTATTAGAGATAACCTTTTTGTCCAATCTTTATGACAGGACAAACTACTAATTACTAATCTTCTTCCTATGGTGTGGCAATGACTCTCTGAAGGCAAAAAATGCCATACCTCATCCTTAGCTCTGAGCCTCTCATGTTTGTGGTGTTTAATTACATACATAAGTATGTAATTAAATTTGGTTATTTTCTCTTGTTAATCTGTTCCATGTAGATTTAATTATTATTCAAGCAAAAAGAACCTAGAAGGATAAAGAAAAGTTTCTTCTTCCTCTGCAATACTCAAATATTAGAAATTTGTTGAATTTTGTTTTATACAAAAATAACAACTTAAAGGTAAAATAACACTCCCCTCCCTGACAATGTTCTTTCCATTGCCCCCTCCTCCTTTCACCAAACACTACAGTTATAAAATCAATAGCTGAGAAATTGTCTAATAAAATAGCTCTAATATACAGAACTGCTGAGAATTCATTATCATGCAAGTGAGAGAAATGACAATTCTAGGAAATATTAGTGCTCAAAAACTTTTATTAACTATTTTAAGAAAATGAAATATGGTTCATCAGTGACACGTGAGAAATAAAATGCAGATTTGCATTTCTGTTTCCTTACATGCACCATGTACTGAATCAAACTGTATCTTTCCTTTTAAGGAATCAGATGTCAAGCTGTCAAGGAAAAAGTAAGGTTCTTTATAATAATCACAGGCTTTACAGATTTAAGCCTCATTTTAATCCAGTTAAACAGTGCTCAAAACTGAAAAGTGAGAAGTATGTCTTACCATTGATTTATTTTTTGTTTGTATTGATTTCAGAGAGAAGAAGGGAGAGGGAGAGAGAGATAGAAACATCAATGATGAGAGAGTCATTGATCGGCTGCCTCTTGCACACCCTCCTTGCTGGTGATCGAGCCTGCAACCTTGGCCTGTGCCCTGACGGGGAACTTAACCAGGATCCCCTGGATCATAGGCCAATGCTCAACCACTGAGCCATACCAGCCGGCCTGTCTTACCATCGATCTTAAAGTGTTCTGAGGAGTACCACTGGCATTACTGCTAAAAATAATAATAATACCTCCAAGAGAAAAATAGATATTGAATCTTCTTATTTTTCCTGATTCAGATATTATTATTTCATAGTTTAGATACTGAAAGAGAATTCAACTGTTTAAAAATCTAGAGAGAAGCAAGATGGCGGCGCAGGTAACCTTGGTCCCTGCCGCCTCCAGCAACCATATCAAAATTACAACTAAAATACAGAACCACCGTCACTCAGAGCCTCCTGAGATCCGGCTGCACAGAAGCTCTACAACCAGGGAACTGAAGCAGCACCAAGACCTGGAGGAGGGGCGGGGACTCGGGCGGATAGGGGCTGGATCCTGGAGATGCGGCCACGGGCCCACACCTGGTTCTGCGGGTTAAACCTGGGAGGGAATCTCGGTGGCGGGGGTATCCAGGAGGAGGGAGGGGTCCCAGGCCCACAGCAGGCCCCCAGCCTAGGGCTCCAGGGCCTGAAAGAGAAGCCCCCACAGCTTCGGGCTGTGAAAACCAGCGGGGACTGTCTCTGAGGGTCGCAGAGGCTGTGGGAGCCGTAGGCTTTCCTCTTAAAGGGCCTGCATGCGGACTCACTCAGACGTGCTCCCTTTGAGCCCAGCGCCGGGCAGCAGCCTGAAAGGACCTGGGACACTTGGGGAGGAACTAACCTGCCTGAAATTGGGGCGAGAGCTGGAGGGTCAGCTTCCTCCCAGGCAGAAGAGCTGGCAGAGGCCATTGCTTCTGTGGCAAGTCCTCCCCGCACACAGCCAGCAGGCAGGTGCCATATTTGAATTGCCAGCACCTGACTCACTCCTTTGTTCCCGCCCCGTGATTCCTGGAGGCCCCGCCCCTCCCCACCTGCAGCTCATCCGGGCCATTTCCAGTGGCTTTTCTGTACAAGTGGCCTCTCGAGCCTCATGCTTAGGACTTCCCTAAAATCTCTCAAACAAGCAGCAGTGTGCCCCATACAGCTTGATAAGTAGCCCCAGGCCTGGCACTAGCAGCAGCCTGCATTGGCTCATAGCTCGGCCTCTCCTGGACACCTCCAAGCCCAGCACAAGTAGCAGCCAACTACGGTTTGCTGTGTAGCTCATGCTGGGTGGCCCTGGGCAAAGCACTGGCACAGGCTGACTCTGCATCTCCCAGGAGGCCCCAGAGACAGTGCACCTGGTGGTCAGACTCAACCATGCTGGATTACAACCCTACCACATCCACGAGTGACACACTCAAGGGGTGCACTTGGTGAACACGAAAGCTCCACTGAAGTAAATCCTGCTCCATAAGGGTGTCTCCAGCACAGCAGCTCTCTGGCCGTAGCTGCAGCTGGTCCTCACAGGTGATTGTCCTATGGGTCAATTCCTCCCAGTGAAGCCAACAGCAACCAAGGCTCAACTACAACAGGACAGTGCACACAGCCCACACAGGGGAGCACCTAGAAGGCCTAGATTAGGTGAGTGGAGAGGTTGAGCCACTGGACCCTACAGGACACCTACTACACAAAGCCACTCAACAAATTCCTGGAGACATAGCAGGTCTACCTAATACACAGAAAAAAACACCTGGGGCAGCCAAAATGTGGAGGCAAAGAAACATATCACAAAGGAAAGATCAGAAGAAATCTCCAGAAAAAGGAACTAAATGAAATAGAACCAAGCAAGCTAACAGGTACAGAGTTCAGAATTTTGGTTATAAGGATTCTCAAGGACATTAGTAAGACTATTATGAAAACAAATGAGACCATCGATGACCTAATAAAATACCTATCAGAAAGGAAGGCTACATGAACTTCAGTGAAGAATAATTTATAGGGAATCAACAGTAGAGTAGAGGACACTGAGAATCAAATCAGCAATTTGGAATATGAGGAAACAAAAAACACCCAACCAGAGGAGCAAAAACAAAAAAGAATCCAGAAATTTGAAGAGTTATAAGGAGTCTCTGGGACAACTTCAAGAGGCCCAACATTCGTATTACTGGGGTGCCAGAAGGAGAAGAAAGACAGAAAGAAATTGAAAACTTATTTCAAAAAATAATTACAGAAAATTTCCCTTACCTGGGGGAAGAAATAGACTTACAAGTCCAGGAAGCACAGAGGGTGCCAAACAAGAGGAACCCAAAGAGGCTCACAACAAGACACATCATAATTAAAATGCCAAGGGTTAAAGACAAAGAGAGAATCTTAAAAGCAGCAAGAGAAAAGCAGTTAGTTACCTACAAGGGGGCACCCATACGACTGTTAGCTGATTTCTCAACAGAAACTTTGCAGGCCAGAAGGGAGTGGCAAGAAACATTCAAAGTGATGAAAAGCAAGAACCTACAACCAAGATTACTTTACCCAGCAAGGCTATCATTTAGAACTGAAGGTCAGATAAAGAGCTTCATAGATAATAAAAAGCTAAAGGAGTTTATCACCACCAGACCAGCACTACAGGAAATGTTGAAGGGTCTTCTTTAAGAAGAAGCTAATGAACAAAAGAATCTGACGAACTAAATAGATCCAGAGACATTGATGCATGCAACAAACGATCATATTTCAGAGTGAAAAGGAAAGGGTGTGAAGGGTGGGAAGAGATTAACCAAAGAAGTTATATGCATGTATGCATAACCCATGGACATAGTCAATAATGGGGTGAAGGCCTGGGGAGGGGGTGGGGGTGAGGTGGAGGGAGTCAATGGGGGGGGAAATGAGATACCTGTAATACTTTCAACAATAAAGATTAATTTAAAAAATCTATTAAATCCTTTAAGCACTAGTACATTATTTTATTAGTGATGCCGTGTTGGCCTAATTAAGCAGACATATGTGGAAGAAAAGGTGTTCATTTATATAATTTTACATTTCAGTATGCAGAAATTTCATGCCTTAATAAAATTGCTTATAGTCTGCTTGAATGATTTTGTTTATTGGTATAGGAAGAGGCTGGCTCTTAAGAGCATCAATTCAGAGTAAATGCCCAAACATTTATTAAATCTCCCTTATTTTTTTTCTCTGAAGCAAGAAGTAAGGAAATTATCAACTAAATTTACAAGCACAGAAATGTGAATTATAGCTCAAAATAAATACAGTGATGCAGCTTTTGTGACAAATGGGAAAATATTTTCAACTTCCAAAAGATTTAGTCTTTCAGGAAAATAATAAGACACTGTTACAGGTGACCAAAAAGAGTAAAATTCACTTCCCAAAATATAACTTTCTTGCAAGAAAAGGCTTATGGAGCAATTTAATTTGACTGAACCTACTAAATCTGGTAGGACCTTCTAAATGTCCTCCACTGTTTCCCTGAGTGTAGCATAGAATCTGAGCTTTAGCTACCTGACATATTAACTGCATTCTTTAATCTGACTAATTCCAAAACTACTATGTGAGGTAAACCCAGACTGAGTCTGTGATAATTTTAAAAGAGAAATGTGAAATGCATCCTTTATTCTCCCACTTGGAAATTTAATTGTCACTCAAACCTAATGGTAATAAAATCACGGTTAGAATAAGATCATGATATTTCTAACTATAGTCTCAACATTAAATTACTGTTTCAAAATGTAGCAAAATGAGAATCCAGAGGAATTTCCATGTGTTCAGCTATTACATTTCTTTCTCAAAAGTAGCAGATTTTCCACTAGAAATGGAAGCATGCTTCTATGTTCTTGGTAATTATACACACCAGGAATTTTGGGTTTTGCAGAAATGTGACATTGTAAATTGTCATAGCCATCACTTTATTTCAGCTTCTCAAAGACTACAAGTGAGTTTAAGTGATAGATCATGGATATTTTATTGCCATATGGTTGACATATTGATAGGAAGGGGGAAAAATCTTCTCAAACTAGCATATAAGATATTTTTTGGAGTCCTATGTAATATCTACCATAATGACATATACCTAAAGACATATCAGTATGTGAATAATGTTTCTAGTGGTTACATTTATAAAATCTTTCCCTCATTGTCATTTATTTCCTTATAAACACCAAGATCCTTAATTTAGAAATAATATCCACCAAAAATATGAGACAGTTTATAAAATATGAAGTATATTCTGGAACTTACTTTTGCTCACAATATATTTAGTTGAACGATTTCATGTTAAAAACCTTGGCAAAATACCAATTTTTAATATTTATAATAAATTACAGGGCACAATTTTCAATGGCAGTGAATATACTGTAGAGACTTTCTGAAGTCGGAAAAGCCCTTAGTTAATCCATACCCTAACATTTCTCAAGGTCCTGTTGCCATAGGTTTCTGTCTTTCAATTAGCAGAGGTGTCAGTCAATATCTAAGGAGGAAAAGATAGGTGTTTAAAAGACTAAAATCTACTCAAGCAGCAGTGAAAAAGTCAGGGCCTGTAAATCTGCATCTGGCTTTATATCTTATTAGTTTTATGAACACTGTCAAGTTAAAGATGACTTTTAGTTTCATCATCTGTGAAATGAGTATAATAATATGAGCCTCTTAGAATCATTGTATTCTACTGAGTTACTATAGTAAAGTGTCTGGCACTTTATAATTATCCTCTTCACTTGAACAAATATAGATATATCTTCCCTATTAACATGAAGTGGAAGCTATCTAGAGCCATCCACCACATGGTTCCTTACCTAACTCTCTTCTTTCACCTCAAAAATTTGAAACTAGAAATTCTAATTACTTACAAAAGGCTTTTGTAGCTCTCAAAAAATAAAAAATAAAATTACCAGCTGCTACAACAAATAACACAGTAATGTGAGGGTGGAGGGAACAGAGAAGTCAGACATTAATTATTCTTTACTTTTTCTAATTATTACATACCCTCTAACTGGAGAAATCTCTTTTGATTGTAGATAAATTCATTCATAAAGATAAATAATAAACTTTCAGTCTAATTGACTATTGAAAGATTTAAAATAAATTGACTAATTAAAATGTTAAAGGATACATTTAAATTTGCCTAAAATTAATGAAAACATTTTTGGATGTAGGCAAGAAGAATAGGGGTTGGATTGAGTAAATTTAAACATGAAGTTTGAGATTCGATATTCATTTAAACTTGTCAAGTATCCTTAAGATGTTCTGTTTCCTGAAAGTACTCTATAGATTACATGCTTGGAGAAATATGACAAATTTAAGCTTTCCTAATAAGTTATATAAAGTAAAGTATTCTTGTATAAACTCACAAGCTGAATTTATACCATGCTTTTTGGAGAGGAAGCCAAGCCAGAAAATACAGTTTACTAATGTTTCTTGTCCACAGGGTAATTATGAGACATTTGCCAGAATTAAAGAGACATGCAAACCTATGCTTATCAGCATTCTGACCCAGACAGAGTATTGTGAATCTGGGACACCTATGTCTTACAATTAATCTTCCTTTATTGTTTGCATGGTTTTGTGTGTGTGTGCGTGTGTGTTTTGGTGGGGTTTTTTGCTTTATTTATTTTGTTTTGTCAAATTGGTCTCAAGAGAAATGGATTTCTAAAAGCAAACCACAAATTGATAGTAGTGGATGGAATGGTGTAGAAACAATTTAACACCAGTTTAATAAAACTAAAACTTATTTAAAGACTAAGTACTCTTTCTAGGATAACTGCCATCATCAAAGCTAAAGTGATGAGATATTCAGGAAAACAATGTTGGGTTATTTCATAGACTTGTCCAATACTTTCCAGACTTGTCTGAGTCCCTTTGAAGTGGTTTGATATCACACCTATATACTGATCTTCCTTTTGGATGAAATTAGACCTAAGGGAAATGTGGTAAAAAGAGGAGAGCAATTTGGGAGGAATATATTCATGTATCCATAGGATTCTGAGGGTTCTGTCAAAAGCAAACAGCTATTTTGAAATTGTCTTCAAGGCTAGCACATCACCAGGTGGAAAAATCAACAAGCTTGGAGCATTTAATTAGATCTTTTATCTCAATCATCAACAAGTCAAGTGTATGCGTGTGTGTTTAAGGAAGGAGGAATGTTACAGAAGGGGGATGAATGATCACTTAGAAAGCTCAGAGGTTTAACAAAACCTGACATGAGATTTGCCAGATGGTTTGGTACTGGATTGTAAAACTTGAAACTAATCTTCATGTAAGAGTTTTAATGGTTGTCTCTTTCTTAGAAAGCCTCTCGCTTTTCTGCTGGGGTGATTCTGCAAAATTATAGATCAGGCTTTTAAAGAACAGCTTTTATGAACAGCCTCCTTAAATCTCAGCTAAACTGAGCAAGAAGATTACATGTTATTATGATGTAGCACAGCAGGATTTTCCCCCGGCAAACATAATGATGGGAAAAAGGATGAAGCTATAGCTCTGTGCAAAGAGGTCATCCGCGAAGAACAATGCCTTTCACGCAGATCAGGCGTCCAGGCTGAAATGTTCATATTACGAAAGCTTTTGCTTAATGTTTCCGTGAAGAGCTCTGACCCTGACAAGCATCCAGATGCAACCAGCAAGACCTAGCGACCACACATCTCTACGAAGTGCCCGTCCCAGAGAACTTGGAAGAGGTTGTATCTGTTACAGAAATTACTGGACAAAATAAAGTCTTATGTAATTTATATTTATCCCTAGCTTATCAGATGTCATCGAAGAAGACGTTTTCTCATTTTTACATAATTTGAATTTACTAAACTTAAGAAGTAGATATTTTTAATAACACATGAAAGACCAAAAAAGCAACTACACAACACTATAATTTTGTACGTATTTTTATATTTCAATATTCCTACTGAAAGCCAATTAAGGTATTGCCATAATACTGAGCCTGAAATATTCAGTAGAAGAGCTATGCAGTCATCAAGTTATTTCACAACGGATCATTTGAACTTTCATGTTGTAAATATCAAGTGTTATCAGAAAATATCACTAATTATGTTTAACAACTTAAAAGAATAATTTATGTTTGCTTATTTATTAGATTATTTCTGAGAGTGACTGAAAATTACTCCTCAGAGTAGACACAAATATTTCAAACAAATGGCTTACAAATAATTTTTCAAGAATTAGGCCCAAATAAAGACACATATAGGCATGTGCATACTATATTATATACTACTATAAACTTTATTTGGTTCTCATTTTCAAAGCAGTTATTGTAATTGCTGTTACCATGAATTATTAAGAGTACACTATGTAAGTAGCATGTGGCCTAAGCTATTAAATGGTTTCTGATTCTTTAAAGGTGGCTATAAAAGGATTAAAATGATTCTAAACATAATTCAAAAAAACATTCATACATTTTTAAAGATTTTATAAATTGTCAGAAGGGAGAGGTTTAGGCAGATGGTTGGAAAAGGTTAACGGATTAAGCCAATAAAACTGATAAAAATTATAATGTTCCTATTATCAATAGACATAAATACAGTACAGCTGAAGATAAATTAAAAACTTAACTGCTCCCTGCAATGAAAAATATGACACAATGAGGACAGTTTAGGTTATTGGTATAATTCTGGTCTCTACTAAAAAATTATTATACAGGTTCTACTGTATATAAACGAGATGCCATCATGAAGAGAGATCTGCTGTATATCAATAGTACTAATATAACCCACTCACAACCACAATTTATGGTGAAGATGAATTAATCTTTCTCCAGAACACACATACAAAATAATGTTTTTATCCCTACCATTAGTCTGCAATTTTGCTTGCAGAAAGTCTTTCTAGTCTTTCTAATGACATGTCAAATGAAAAATCTCTTTCAGTTACATATTAAAATCTGACTTGGTAATTCCTAAATATTAAATAGGTCTACCCTTAACTATAATTAATTATAATTGTATCATATGTGTCTATTCTAGCTTGCTATCATTCAGACATCAAAATGATGACACCAATTATATAAATATAGAATGGACTTATGAATTTATAGTTTTATCTTTTATAGTTCACTTTCCAAACTAAACACAAAGCCAAAAGCTTTGACAAGGAGCTGGTAGCCACAAAAATTTTGAATTAGATTTCTTTTTTAAAAAGAAATTACAAGTCATGAATTAAAGAATTATATGCCTATCGTCTCTTAATATCATGACATTAGGTTCAAGTGTGGACAGGGAGAGGGAAAAATCCTATTTTATTATTTAAATTATGAACTCAAGATTCATATCATAAGGCACAAGAAGAAATTTCCTCCCAACTTGAGTATTTGGTGAAGAAATGTTAAAAATTTAGAAAATTGATGTTTTCATCTCCAATCAAAATTCACATCCTAGGTAGAAACAAAGTCTTAATAGATTTTATATTAAAAAGAAAACTGTTCTGTAAGAAAGTCCTCTGAGTTTTTCAAAGTTGCGACTTATATTGAATTATTGGTAACATAAACATGCCCAAATAGGGGCCTCATTGTTACTATGAGAAGTTGGTTTGTAAGTGTAAATTCAATATAAAAGAGATAAAAAACAACCATGAAGGTACACTGTTTAAGTTATTAATTAAAATTGGTTTTCAGCACAAAAAACTTACTAATTATCCATTTTAAAAACATTCATTAATGTTGCTTGCAGAACATACACATCTGCATTTCCTAAGTTGATATCAATACACCAGTAATGAACTGACTTAAGATTATTTTTATAGTCTAAAAAATGTGTTGAACTAAGGTACTGATAAACCTAATTTCTTTTTTGTAAGAAGCCACAGAATATGCATTATGATTATAATAAAGCCCTTTATATAATAATGACATATATAATTCTTCAATAGATTTTTCTAGGAATCTCCAATGACATGCTAAGAAAATATTTTGACCTGATTAGTCTACAATCTACATCACTCAGCTAAGAACCTGAAACAAAGAGTAAATGGAGGAATAGAGAGTAATCTAAATAAGTAAGAATGGAAAAATAATAAATAGAATCAGTAAGAAAAGAAAGACGTTAGCTGTCTGAAATACGACTGGGAAAAAATGTAGGCAAAACAAGAGGTGTGACCTATATTACTGCACTCCTATCCTGACCAATTCCAATGATCAGCTTAGAGCAAATTTACCTTGACCAAAGCAAAAGGAATAACAAGCAGATATAAAAATGCAATTTTAAAATTGGAGTTAATTTACAAAGGGTAGAAAAATTAGCACTGGTTATTTTTGCATTAGTGCATTGGGAAAGAGCTGCATATTATGACATTATAATCAAAAATAACAAAAGCCTCAACACAACACCAACATCACAACTATGTCTCTATTAGATTTTCTAAACATCAGAAGCTAGATTAAAATCTCTTCAGTTTATTTCATAACAGACTTTATAGTAAGTGGTCTTTAAGGACTAGTTAAAGTGAGAGAAAAAAGTAAAGATGAATTATCTATATTTTTGAGAAAACATTTCATAAATTTAAAAAAATATTTTCACATATTACTTTCTGATAAAACGTATTGAGGAAATATCAAATAATTTATTTATTGTACTCATGGAGTTTTATTTGAAAAGAAATGCACATTTATCTCAGGCCAGTATGGCTCAGTTGGTTGGAGCTTTGTCCTGTGTACTGAAAGGTAGCCAGTTCGATTCCTGGTCAGGGCACATACACAGGTTTTGGGTTCTATTCCTGATTGGGGGGCATACTTGGGGCAACCTATCAATGTCTCTCTCTCTCTCTCTCCCTCTCTCTCTGTCTCTCAAGTCAATAAAATAATATTAAAATTTTAAAATCAAAGAAATGCACATTCATTATATACGTACATAGAAACAATATTGAGACTGATGAGATAGGAATGTTGAAATCCTTTTGAATGTCAGGGGAGAACGCAATTCCTTGCAGTGTTGACTGGATACGGTGATTGAAGAAATGAACTTAATAGCAAAGGTTTTTCAGCTGTTATTTCTTAAACTGCACGTTTTACCTTGAGCCTAATGTAATTAAATAATATGTCAAATAGGGGTTTACAAGGGACATAAGAAGATAAAATGTTCTAGTTGAAACCCTTCAGATTGTTTTCTAAGTTTTAAATACCTAATCAATTTGGCTTTTACTTTGTAAATTACATATATATTTTGGGTAGATAGGTAAAAATAACACAGAATTTACAAACATAAGCTTTAGTTTCACACAGACCTGAATTCAAATGCCATTTGTGCAAGCTAACTTGTTCTAAAACCTTGTACAAGTTAGTTACCTTACTTGAATCTTAGATTCCTCATCCTTAAAAAGAGAATGAAAACACCTCTTTTATGGGGTTGTTTTAAGGATTAAACAGTCTTTGTGCACAGCAATTAGAATAGTACACTATCATTAGTGTTCTATAAATTCTAGCATCTATTTCTTGTTAGTCCATAGTAAATATGATTACCCTGACTGACAATCAACATTTAGGCATAAGAGGGTTTGCTTTAACTTTTTATAAATTCCATGAAGAAATAAAATCATAGTTCAATACAGCAACTAAATTATAATATTACTTCACTGTGCATTACCTTCTAACAAGTCACATCTCATTGTGTATAACCGCACCTATAAGACACCCTTATGAAGCAGCCTCAGGCTAGCTACTGATCTTGTTTTCTTCTGTCTGCTCTTACTCATACTGGCCCACCCACACTATTCTTGCTGCTCCTTGAATTCATAGTCATGTTCTGGCCCCTTGCTCTTTGCATTTGAAAATATCTTCCAGATATTTGCATGGCTTGGTTCCTTACCTCTTCTAGATTTTGACCAAATGTCACATATCCCCACATTTAAATTTGCAATTATTTACCATACCCTCACAATGTCTAACTTCCATTTCTATTTTTTTTTTATTCAATAGTGTTTCTCAGCATCTCAATTAGGCAAGTTTTCTAAGGCTTCTCTACAAATTACCATACTATCAGTTGTTGAAACAACAAAAAATTGTACTTTCATAGTTCTGGAAGCCATATCTTCAAAATCAAAGTGTTGGCTGAATCAGTCCCCTCTGGAGGCTCTGAAGGAGAATCTGTTCCATGCCTCCTCTCTCTCAGCTTCATGTGTTACCCAAAACTTTTGGCATTCCTTGGCTTGGGGTTTCATAACTCCAATTTCAGCCTCCTTCACATGGCCTTCTTTCTGTGTCTCTGTGCCTTCCTCTTTTTTTATAAAGACACCTGTCATTGGATTTAGACATTGTCCCTGCCCAACCCAAGATGATCCCAACTTAAGATAGTTAACCTAATTATATCTGCAGATGGTTTTACCAATATTTATACATACAGGGGATTAAGACTTTAATATATCTTTTGGGGTGACATACACATATCAACCCAACAGATTAACTTAGTATAAATATTTATCTATTTGCTAATTTTCAGTCTCCCTCTATTTGAACATCAAATCCATGACAACAAAGATTACATATGTTTTGTTTATATTTGTGCCTTGACCAATTTCTTGTATACAATGGGAGCTTAATAGATATGTGTTGAATAAATAAAAGAAGAAAATGGTGAAGCATAGGGGTTATCAATATAATTGGAGCTGAAAGTTAAAAAAAAAAAAAAAAAGGAGCATTTGAAAAAAGGGTCTGACTTGTGTGAAAAAATACAAAAAAATTGATGCCTCTGAAATCAAAAGCATTTTTGTAAAAAATAAAAGAGAATAGAGAGAGAGAAGGAAAAAGAGAAGCATAGTCATTCCATTCCTTGGAGTACTGACTGATATTACTCATTTATTTGTTAAAAATAAGTAGCTGATGTTAAGGTTACTGGAGTAAGAAGAAATAAGACCTTTTCCTTTAATTACCCAATGAACATTAACTGTGAACCTATTATGTGCCAGATGGAGTTGTAAGATGTAGGGTAAAAGAAAAGAGCTCTCTGAGACTAAGTCATTTCTATTAAGTGATGTTCCTATTTAATGTCATTGTCTCAAAGCTCTAGAGACATTTGAAAAACAGACTAATATATCCTTCCATTTTCATTAAGATCTTTAGTGTTTTTATAAACACAGCCAAACCACTGAGTGTCAAGAATAAGAGAGCAAAATAAGTGTGTAAGTACTAAAAACATGACAGTTATAAAAGTATCACATAAAATTTTAAATGAAATTTATCAAGTGATATACTAAAAAACCAAAAATGATATGTTCAGCAATATATACTTTAAAAATATGTTTGACATAATAATAAAGTGGTATCTGTTAATTAAGACATATTTTATCAACCAAGAAATTCATCAACAGAAGGATTTGCTACAGCATCAATATACAGAATTTTAAAGATAATTTCTATAACATGGATGTACATAATATGATAGGCTGACAAAAATTTAACCATTGTTATGTCAGTATCTGTATAATATTTACAGAAATTAAAAATGCAATTCTACTGTTATATTTAAATTATCCCATGTGATGTCATAAAATCAATGTCTTCAGAATCATCTTTGAGATCTCTTCTGTGTATGAATTTAATAAACATGGATGTCGTAGTAAGTTGTCTGAAACAGTAGAGACTTGCGAAGATGTTTCATTTAACTTACTTTCTTAAGACCTTTAAGATTCTCCTGAATACCTTTCAGTCTCATCTCATCCATCCTCTTTCATGGCCAAATATAAAAGAATAAATGAAATAATGGGAAAAATAATATGCGATGTCTTCCTGCTATGCAATATTCTCTACCTACTTTCAATGATGCCATTTTTTTAAATCATGACAAAAACAGCTTGGGTGGATGCCTTAGAATCCCTTCCTTGTAGTACCCAATTTAAAATTATTCTGTTTCAGCAAGTCTCCATCATAAGTTTTTTTTCTCTATAAGTACATAAAATAAGATTTTATTGCTTTGTTTTCTCAGGACCTTCCACAGTGAATCAAAGACTAACTTGATTAATATATCTTAAAGTTCCATGTCTATATGCTAATTCCACACAGGCTGTATATAGGCTGACTTATGGAAACCTAATGTATTAATCCAATGGAAAAATTGTAATAATGAGAAATGCAAAGGCTAGGAAAGACCAATGAGGAAGAACCTAGAAAGAAGAAATAGGTAGGTGGGAGAAACTGGAAAAATAACCCCTCATAGTCCTGTCTCATCATTTTCCCAGTCACTGCATTCATAGTATCTAGTAGCAGCTTTCTTGAATTTCTACTCATTCCAGTGGGTAAATGGGAGTATAAAACTCACCCTTGGAAGGAGGTAAGAATTGTCTCAGTTAGATGTTTGGCCTCTTGGAAAGCCCAAGAGGCCAATGTAATCAATTCTCACTTAAGTTTCACTCTCCCTAGGCAATTCATCCAAGTCCTCACCTTCAGCTTTTTATTTTTACTGACTATAAAAGTCAATACAGAGGATTTTCATGTCTATAATAACACAGGGAAGAACAAATACCCTTACGTTTATATTCAGGATTAGCCAAGGTTTAAAGCAAATAAAATTCCCTTGAACTTTCATCCCAGACAAGTAACAAACCAGTATGCTATTTAATAAAGACCTGGTAATGTTTTAAATCAAGTTTTCGTAAGTATCTGCATTTCCTTCTTTGCTAAGATGAAAACCTGAACTTGTGGACTAGTTTTTGAGAATATTCTTTTAATGGTACTGGCAGAATTATAAACAACATGAAAAAATTTTACTTTTATACCTAAAGACCTCATATTAAGATCCATATATTTTACCTTGGGAATGATTTCATTATTTGCTTAAATTTTGACGTGTTTGCTATCATCACTTTAAATTTATTCCATTAAAAATTCAACCCTAAGTAGGATAATGACCCTTCAAAAGTGCCTACATCTTAAACACTGAACTTGTGAATATGCTAACTTGCAGATGTGGTTAAATTAAGAATTTTGAAATCATGAGATTATCCTGAATCTTCCAGATGTGTGCAATGTAATCCAAGGGTCTTTATGAGGGATAAAGAGAGGAAGGAGAGTCAGAAAGAGATCTGAAGAAGAAAGCAGATGTTGAATTGATGTGGGAATGAACCAATGAATGTGGGCAGCCACTTAGAAGCTGGAAAAGACAAGATAACAGATTCCTCTCAAGAGCCTTCCAGAAGGAATGCATCCCTGACAACACCTTGGTTTTACCCTCAAAAGAACCACTTTGGACTTTTGACTTCCAGAACCATAAACTAATAAATTTTCATTTTTTTAAGCAAATAGTTTTCTGGTATATGTTACAGCAGCAATAAGAAACAAATACACCTACTAAACCTTTAGTTAAATTAAAACCACAGATATTTTAAATATGTAAATAAATAAGTTAAACACAAAACATTTTAAATGACAACAGAACCTTGAAAATACTGGCTAGTGCTGACATATCAGGACTTAAGAAAACTCAGTGGCTTTTGCATTATCTGCATCTCCACCAAAACACAAAGTATATCAAATCTTATGACAATAGATCACCAATGAACTGTGCAGGGCACAAAAAACTGTACAGGATATAGCTGTGAAATAAAACCATAAAAATCTTTGCCCTCATGGAGATTATATTCTATAAGAAGTGTGAAAGATAATAAACAAAATAAAGAAATACATAGTCTATTATATAGTTATCAATGCTATGGGGCAAAATTTAATACAAACCAAAGGGATAGAAATTTCTGGAGATTGTGGTCGCTATTTTACATAGAGTCATCAAGGAAGGTCTAGTTGAGGAGCTGACTTTGAACAGTGATCTAAAAAAGTTAAAAAAGCAAGCCATATGAATATCTGGGACAGAGAATCCCAGGCAAATAAAACAGCAAGAACAAAATTCCTGACACATAAATGAGTTTGGTGTGCTTGATGTATAATAAATGGCAAGGAAGCCAGTGTGCCAAGAGTACAATAAGCAAGGGAGATAAAAGCATATGCAATTAGAGAAGAGGCACAAACTTATCAGATCATATCGTGTCTCTAAAACCATTACAAGTACATTGACATTCATTCTAAGTGAGACAATAGAAAAATAAAAATTTTTAACAGAAGAGTCACATGATCTGACTTGAGTTTTTAAAGGATTTTTTTTTAATATATCTTTATTGATTTCAGAGAGAGGAAAGGAGAGGGAGAGAGAGACAGACAGAAACATCAATGATGAGAGAGTCACTGATCGAGCCCGCGACTGAGGCATGTCCCCTGACCGGCAATCGAACCCTGATAGCCTGGATCCTAGGTCGACGCTCAACCGCTGAGCCATGCCCGGCCGGGCAAGTTTTTAAAGGATTTCTCTAGAGGTCATGTAAATGGACTGGAGGAAAATGGGAAATGTAGGGACACCTACTGTGAAACCATTTTAATAATCTGGGTAAAAGATGATGGTGGCATGGACAAGAATGGTAGCAGTGACATAATCAAAACCGGTTGAATTGTATATATTTTAAAGGAAAAGCCCACAGCAATTGTTTAAGGAATGGCTATGTGGTGTGGCAGAAACAGAGGAGTTGACAGTAATACAAAGTTTGTGCAAGAGCAACTGAGATTGCCAACCCTCAGGTAGAGCAGATTTGGAGGAAGGGAATCAGAAGTTGAGTCTTGGGCATATGAAGTTAGAAATACCTATTAGTCATCTAGGTGTAGACTGGCTTAGAGGGAAGTATGAGCTGTAGATGTAAATTTGGAAGTCATCAGTATGTAGATGTTATTTAAGCCATGAGACAGTATGAGCTCACCAAGAGAGTGAGACTAGATAGAAAAGAGAAGTGGTTTGAAGGCCTAGCCTTGGCCACTGAACTGTTTAGAGGCTGGGAAGATGAGGATTCAACAAAGGACACTAAGAATGAATGGCTTTGGGGTTTGAGTACCGAGAGAGAGAGGTCCAGGAAGCCAAATGAAGAAAGTAATTCAAGTAGGAGTGAGTCATCAGCTGATTCAAATGCTGCAGGTAGGTCAAGTAAGATAAAAATTTTTAAATGCTTATTAAATATAGCAACATAGAGGTAAGTATTGACCTTGTTATAGCTGCTTCAGTAGAGTGATAGAAACTCCTGATTGGAGGGGGGCATAAGATGTCTGTTAGGCTCTCCAAATACTTTTCTTATTTCTACAATTATATTATCTCTAGTTGTTTTCTGAATAAGCTCAAAAAGATTCCATGAGACAAGTATGGAACTAATTTTGAATACTGCATATATCATTAAGTAAACTATAAACTACTCACAAAGTAATAAGTACTTTCCTGATGAGAATCTGTGACTTTTTTTTATTATACCAAAGCTTTTTCAATGAAACTGAATATTTTTTTAATCCTTACCTGAGGATATGATTTTTATTGATTTTAGAGAGAGAGGAAGTGGGGGGAGAGGGAGAGAGAAATATCATCGGCTGCTTTCAGTACATGTCCCAACTGGGGATTGAAAACATAGCCTAGGTATGTGCCCTGGCTGGGAATCAAACCCACAACCCTTTGGTGTACCAGAAGATGCTCCAACCAACTGAGCAACCTGGCCAGAACAAAACTGAACATTTTTATTTCATTTTCTTTCTCTATGTCATTCCAATATATGGCTGAGCAGTTTAAACATGTGTCTTCTTTCTGAATTTATTAGGGTAACATTGGTTAATAAGACCATACCGGTTTCAAGGGTACAACTAAACAAAACATCATCTGTACACTGCATTGTGAGTTTACTACCCAAAGTCAAGTCCTTTTCTTTCCCCACTTATACCCCCTTTGCCTACTTCCACCTCCTCCAACCTCCTTTTCCCTCTAGCTATCACAATACTGTTGTCTGTGTCTATGTGACATATAAATATTTTTTGCTTAATTTCTTTACCATCTCTCACCCAACTCTCCAACCTCCCTCTCTTCTGAAAGCTGTCAGTATTCTCTGTGTATCTATGCTTCTGTTTCTATTTTGTTTGATAAATTATTTTGTTGATTAGATTCCACATATAAGTGAGACCATATGGTACTTGTCTTTCTTTGACTGGCTTATTTCACTTAGCATAATACTTTCCAGTTCATCCATGTTGTGGCAAAATATAAGCTTTTCTTCTTTTTTATGGACAAGTACAATTCAATTGTGTAAATGTACCACTGCCTTTTTATCCACGCATCTTCCAGTGGGCAATTGGACTATTTCCAGATCTTGTGTTTCTTATATACATGTCCTTACAGTCAGTGGTAATATGTTTGTTATATATTTTTTTGAAATTCAGGTGGGTTAAAAATTCTAAATGTTTGTGTTATTATTAAAGATGGATATATATATATATATATAACAAAATGACCAGAAAGAAAAACTGATTATGAAAAGAGGGTTACTTGAAGTATTCTACCTTTGGGGAAATTAAACCTTATGCCTTTATGACTATATCTTTCATAAATATGTGTATAGTGATTTTAATATTCTCTTGCTTTAAATGGTCCTTTTTGTCTTCTTTTCATGAACAAAGTGAAATAAAAAATTAAAGTAATAATTTAAATACTTCATGATTAAAATATCCATATTTTACTTATTAGTTATACATTTCAGGAAATGTCGTTTTTTGCCTTGGGTTAGTTAAATTGTTTTACTCTTCTACCTTCTTTATACATGTGGTATAACATGAGGGTTATTCTTGATTAATAATCTAAAAAAGGTAACTACACAAACCAATGGATTAGCATACATGCAGGAAAAAGTTGATGAATACAATTAGTTATTATTTGAAAACATTTCATCTGAATCTATGTGCCCAGGTAGTATTAGTGCCAGTGAAAATGTCCTTGCAGACTTTTCATAAAATGCTTCATTTAATCCTCAAACAGTCTTTAACTTAGATTTGAAACAAAAAATCCTCTTCTTTATAACTTCTTCTTAATGATAGTGAATTTTGTGTGATATGTAGTAAGTGGTTACCTTTATTATTTAAATTATTAGAAGAAAACTTTTCAAACTTGGAAATATCTGTCAATACAAAGGAATATTCTCCCTCATCCTTGGAAAATCAAAATAAAGTTTAATGAATTATTAATGAATTATTAATAAGCCTTAGAACATAGAAGCCATGGAATAGAGGACATGGGAAATGAGAGCCTGCACAAATATTTGATAAATTTTAAGCAAGGTAAACTCAAATTAGAGATCATGTATTTTTAAACATACATTTTCCAAATTGCATGAATTCCCCATAATATTTTGTCACTTTCAAACATTTTAAAATATGGAGACATGCTACTAGGTCCCTGCTTTAAGTAATACAGAATAATATCACAAAAATATGAATGCCAAATAAATTTATTGTTTAATTCTTGTGATATGTCTGCAGTTAAAGGCAATTCTATGGTTATAGGATATCTGAAGCAGAAAAAGACAAATGCTAAAAACCAACATAAATTGAACATCCGCAGCCATCCTTTTTAACTGAACAATATTCACTGTTCTGTGTTTTCAATAGCTTCAAAATCCAGACTTTTCCCTTCAGTTTTCATTACTTTGACAGTCACTGGGGGCTTCAGATTTTAGTGAGAATTTAAGTGCTTTCATTCTACCTGGATTCCTACTGGTCACGGAATAGTTTTCAAATTGTTTCTGTAAAAATGTCTTTGTTTGTGTACTTGTGAATTTTTATCTTTAAAATCATGGGAAAATAAATCAAGCTGAATTTCTCTCACAACTCATTTATCCATGTCTTATAGTTTGTCCCTGAAACAAATGAAGACTCCATGGAAAGACATTCATGAGTAAAAAGTGAATAGTGATTGTGGCTGGATAGAGATATTATAAGAAACCAAAATAAACCAAATATGCATTGCTACCAAATACAGAACATTTTGCAAATTATGTGTGTAGGTAGTTAAGTATAATTAAAAATTCTTCAAGTGACTGTGATAAGATCCAGTCTTCACACTCCATCAAAAACATGTACAAAAAGTTGTTTCTACTAAGACATTCTAGGTTTTGTTTGAATGTTACAGTGAAATTCAGAAATTTAACTCACAAAAGCCTATTATGTTTATGCATCTTCCAGTATGTTAAACACATCTAAATATGTTCCCATAATTTGTGTGGACAAGCCCTGAAAATATTTTTTTTTCTTGAATAATGACAAATTTAAAATGTCCACATAATTCAATTGACTTGTAAGTTTTACTTACCTATTAGAAAAGAGGCTGCCTCAAGGGTGAGGGAGTTATAGATCATCTCAATTCTGGATACTAGCCCCAGAGAAACTTTTGTAATAAAGTCAGAATAGGCTACTCTCAATTTGCTGAGTTTTTAACCTCTGCTGTCTAATATCTAGGCTTATGGCTTGTATAAGAACTTCCTCAAAGAAGTGTAAGCACAAGGCACCATAACCCAAACTAAATTTGGAATAAGACTCATTGACTTGTGGTTTACAGCTTAAAACAACCACAGTGAGGTATATGCCTCCACACTCTCCCCAGGGTGAGCAGGGGAAAAGCATGGAGTCCTATTCTAAGGATCTGTGATGTATGCCCTAGAGAACAGTAAAGAACACTGCCAAAGCCATTAACCCAGGTAGGGATATTGTAATATCTCCCTGTGTATAATTTTTCTCTTCTTCCACTCCCATGGAAAAGTAGAAGGCCTGAATTACAGAACTGCATATGGTTTTATGAACGAGGATATAAAGGTTAACTTTCAAAACTGACAAATGTTCTGCATGTTGAATCTGGGTCTCGTTCTTGAAACAATATCCCCTACTGTATTGCACGCTGAATGAATGTATGCATTGGCAGGTGTAGGAATTGAAGAAAGTTAAACTTAGAAGATTAAGGAAGCTTTACTTTTCAAACAACTCAGCACACTGCCTGAAAATATCTACAAGCCTATGATTTTAGTAATTCATTAAATTCCTGTGGCATTTTCAGTGAGGAATTTAAGGCTGGAGTGAAATCCACTATGACAAATAATAATAATCAAGTCAAAAGTATCCCCAAATTTACTCATTTTTGTCCGGACACAATCTGAGAAGTGAGTTCTTAGGTACATCCTAAATTTTTGAAAACCAAGGTGACAGTCCAACAGTGAAGCAGATGTCAGCTGCCCTGGTTCACTTTGCTTCGTTCCAGGAAGCTTGTAATGTAGCTGTGTGTTATAGTGGAAAAGAGTACATGAAAAGTCAGGCGTTTGGGTTCTGGGTTTATTTTTGCCACTAACTTCCGTGTTTTTAAGTTACTTTGAAGGTTAGACGGAAAAATTGCAATATTTTACTAAAAGAGAAAAACAATCTGAATAATTTGCTTCCATGGAATTATAGATTGGAAAGTTCTTATTTTGAGGATTTTAGGTTATCACAGAGGTGTGTGGACACCTAGGGTATACAGGTATATCTTTATGTATATGTGTGTCCCTTTCAGGGGAGAAAATCTTCTTCAGTAAGTAGTAATTTGATGCATCATTCAAACTGGTTTCAAAAAGTTTGAAATTTTTAACTAAAGTTGCTAACATTTGAATCTTATATACCCAACAGGGCCATGGAATTAATCATCCAAAATTATGTCTCATACTTGATGCTTTCTTGCAAAATCAGACTTCCCTCTCCCATAAATTGAACTTTATGTTAGGCTGTGGTAGTTTTGCAGGGAAGCTGCAGATGTACAATATCTACTTTTCTTTGCCCTGAATGATTAAATGACATTTTAAAAGTTTTGTATATTTTAGATGCTTTTATGCTGGAACTAAGTTTCATAGGATTGTTCTGTTGTGGTTAACCACATTTAATAGCTGCTGGGAAACTATCGTTTTTTATTACTGAAGTACAAGAAGCTATGAAGTTATGGTATTGCATACTTTATAGAACAAAAATGGTAAAGACTCTAGATGTTACCAAGTAATATTTATTTTGGTTAGTGTAAGGACTTAACTAATTGTATCCAAGAGGCCTCAGAAATATATGAAAGATGAATGGTATTCAGACTTATACATTTTATCATGTATTTGAGGGATGTGCTCAAAACTGTCATTCTTAGACAACTAGATCTTTTTTCTTTTAAAACCAAATACATTTTTGGTTTCAGCATGCAATTGTCTCAAATCTACTGTGACTTAGCTCTTTATCCAGCATTTGATTCTCTCCATTTTCTGATTCTCTCATGCATGTGTCATTGAAGCTTGCAACCTAACAAAAATTGAACTCACCATGGTCTATCAATACTCAGTCATTCCCTGTTTTTCCAAAACCGTCATGTTTTATATCATTATCAAGCAGTGCAAATGTCACTTTAATAGTCTCCATTCCAAAGTGTGAACATAAATTCAAGATAAACTTTAGCAAATTCATCAGATTCTCCTTCAAGCCAACTAACTACATTTTCACCTTTTGCTCTTTTATCCCTCTTTTCCTAATTAAAACTGGGTTTTATGAGCTTTATTATCTCCTTCATTATTCTTTTTAATCATTATTGTCTGCAACCTCTTTTTCAGATCACCTTTGAAACTAAAAATAAAAGTAGTTTCTCCTTTGTCCTGATTTCTTTCCAAGATTCTATGGATTATTGTATTTGTCCCACCCCTTAATAAGTTTGCTCTAATCTTCATTCTCATTTTACAAAAACCTCTTGTTTAGGTGAACAATGGGTTTCCTGTTTTCTGTTTCCCATTACATTTTCAAAGATAGGACTACAAATGTATTTGGAAGTCACAGGCTTTTAAATCAGACTTCAGGAAACATAATTTATGCCAATTAAGTAGTAAAGTAGGGTCTCTATATATGCTTTTTTCTATGTGTCTATTTCCCTGGTGTATATTGAAGTCATCAATAACGTGTCACTTGATCAATACTGGCTACATATTTTCAAGGAGAAGCTAAATGGTACTATTTGCCTTGTCAGCTTATGACATTATCTGCTTCTACCAAATTCTGAACTTATAAGACAAAACTTAAATCAAGGATTACCACAAACAAACAAAATGAATGACTCTTTTAATCTACTTATTTTAAGAAATAATATAGTAGGGGTTATTTCATGATTGAACAGACTTTAGCATTAAGTCAGAACAGACCTACCTGCAAGAAGTCTCAGGATATGTCATCTAAAAGCAAGCTGATCTCAAAGTCAATAACCTGCATTGCTTAATGTTTTAGGGTCCCCGTGAAGAAAGGTTAACAATGCCTTTCCCGGCACTATCTCAGTGAAGCAGTTCTTCAGTTGCAGCCTAAATGCAGGAAACGTGATTTGAGATATTCTGTCGGGTCATGGAAGATTAAGACAATGGCACCATTTCTTGTACAGAAAATTTAAGAAAAAGTATGAAAATTTTAAATCTTAATTAACTGAGGCAATTTTCTGTATATTTCAAAAATAACTGAATCATTTGGATATTTTCAGGAAAGCAATCTTAGAAAGGAAGTTGATGACCATAATTATATGGACAGTTGCCTTAAATGCTTTCGGAATAAGCATACAATGTCCAGTGAAAGCATTACTTCCAAACCTGTAAATATAAGACTCATTCAGTTTAAACATAGAAATAAATCTATATTCCTTTAAGAACAATCCCAGACTGTTTCTAAGCAACTAATATTCTTTTAATACCATTCACTGCCCAGATCAGTGTTCTACATGTAACTGGTAGTAACTATGTGCTGGGATGTGCATGGATTAAATATTTTGCTCACAAGTTTTTTTGTTTTGTTTTGTTTTGCTTCTCTTTTAGTGAATTTTGAGCAATGGGGCATATAGGTTCACTAGTAATTAAAAGTCAATTAATTTTTTTTAACTAAAACTGCAGTGACACCAACACACCTTGGTGATAAAGACTATAAAAAAGAACTATAAGGGAACTTTCTCAATCCGATAAAGGGCAACTATTAAATAACCATAGATAGCATCATACTTAATGGTGAAAGACTAAGTGCTCTCTTGCTGAGATCAAATATCTCTGTTCTCACACTTTAATTCAACACTGCACCAGAGATTCTAGCTAGAAGATGCGTGCAAGAGAAATAAACAAAAAACATCTATGTTGGAAAGGAAGAAGTATGACTACCTCTATCTGAAGATGACTACCTTTACTTTTCTTGTATATAGAAAAGCTTATCTGAATTTCTATACAGTAACAATGACAATTCAAAAACATAATTAACAAAATAATTCAACTTACAATAGCAGCTAAAGAATAAAATATATAGGAATAAATTTAAGAAGTGCAAAACTTGTGTAGTAGAAAATAAAAATGTTATTAAAATAAATTGAAGAAGTCTGAAATAAATGTAAAGATACACACGTTTATGGATCACAACATTTAATATTGTTAAGATGGCAAAACTATTCAAATTGATCTACAAATTCAACCTAATTCTTATCAAAACTCCAACTTCATTCTTTTAAAATAACTTGACAAGCTGATTCTAAAATTCACATGGAAATACATAGAATCCAGAATACCTAAAATAATCAAAAAAAGAACAATGGTGGAGGACTCACATTTCTTAATTTTAAAACTTACTACAAATCAAGAATATTAAGACTATGGTACTCAAAGTAAGATATAAGCATACAGATCAATGGACCATAATTAGGAGCCCATAATAAGCCATCACATTTACAATTGATTTTGGACAAGGGTACCAAGACAACTCAATGGGGGAAAACTATCTTCTCAGCAAATTTTGCTAGAAAAACTAGATTTCCATATACTTAACAAAATGACATTGGATTCCTTTCTCACACTATGTAGAAAAATTAACACAAAATAAATCACAGACCCACTTTTAAGAGCTGAAACTATAAATTATTATAAGAAAATATAGAAAGAAATTTTCATGATCTTGGGTTGAACAAAGCCTTTTCAGATATAACACTAATAGTACAAGTATCAAAAAATATATAAGTAAATTTGAATTTATTAAAATTAAAAACTTTTTTGCTTCAAATTATTCCAGCAATAGAGTGAAAAAATAACCCACAGAATAAAGAAAAATCTGCAAATCATGTATCTGATGATGGGCTAGGGTCCAGAATATATTAAAAACTCTTATAATTTAGTAAAAAAAATAAGAACATTAATTTTTCCAAAGATAATATACAAAGGAACAAAAAGTGCATGAAAACATGATGAATGTCTCTAGACATCAGGCAAATGCAAATTAAAACTACTAGATACCACTTCACATCTACTTGGATGGCTATAATTAAAAAGACACATAATAACATGTGTTTTTCAATATTTGGAGGAATTGAAACCCTCAAACATTGCTGGTGAGAATGTAAAGTGGTGCAGCTGCTTTGGAAAATAGTTTTGTTCAAAAGGTTAAACATTGAGTAGCCATGTGACTCATCAGTGCCACTTCTGGAGAATTGAAAACTTATGTCCAAACAAAAATTCATACACAAAATTCACAGAGTATTATTTATAATAATTATAAAGTAGAAATAATCAAAAATGTCCATCACTGATGAATGGATAAAAATGTGGTATATCCATACAATGAGAAATAATGAAGTATCGAATATATGCTAAAATTTGGATGAACCTTGAAAACATTATTCAAAGTGAAAGAAGTCAGAAACAAAAGACCACTTATTATTTGGTTTCATCTATATAGAATTTCTAGAATAAGCACATCTATAGAGACAGAAAGTAGATTAATGGTTGCAGGCATGTAAGGGTTTGGGGAAAAACATGATTGATTGCTAATTGTTAGTGGGTTTCATTTTGGGGAGATAAAAATGTTCTAAAATTAATTGTAATCATAGTTGGAATATATTAAAAGCATTGAATTGTTAACTTTATATTAGTGAATATTGCAATATGCGATTTGTATCTCAATAAAACTATTATAAAGGAACATAATTTAAAAAATTATTTATCATTCATTCAATGACCTTTTTTTTTTTTTAACTCAACCTTGAGTGAGCATTAGAATTACAATGAGTTCAATTAAAAATCCCCAAACCCAGTCTCCCAGACTAAGTCTATCAAAATCTCTGGGTGTAATAGGACCAAGATAGCAGTGTTTTTAAAGCTTTTGGGCAAATATCACATACTGGAAACACACTGTACTCTTCCAGGCAGTGAACTAATAAGTGACTCTAAATCTTAACACAATAATATTTTTACTTAGCATTAGAAATTAGTACTTGTATGGGAAGGGGATTTTTGACCATAAAAATTAACCTCCAAAAAACAAAGGTTTTTTGGTTTGCTTTTTGTTTTTGTTTTTATTAATATATCTTTATTGATTTCAGAGAGAGGAAAGGAGAGAAAGAGAGAGAGAGATAGAAACATCAATGATGATAGTCGTCATTGATGGGCTGCCTCCTGCACGCCCCCGATTGGGGATTGAGCCCGCAACCCTGGCATGTGCCCTGACCGGGAATCAAACCATGATCTCCTGGACCTTAGGTCGATGTTCAACTGCTGAGCCACTCCTGGCCGGGACAAAACAACAAGTTTTAAAGTGAAATGACAGTAGTATAGTCTAGTTGTGGGTACACTTATGTCTACTGTTATATTCTTAAATTCACTGTTAAATTCTTTCTTATATGTTTAAATGTTTTCATTTCCCCACCCCTGAAATGAAGTATGAGAACTGATTCTATTACAGGAACAACTATGATTTTTTTACATGTTTCCACTTTGATTTGAACTGTCCTGTAGTAATCCTAGACTATTCATTAACAACAGAACTAAACTTCTCTAGCTGTATAATTCACAAACATGTATTTTAAATGTATAATGTTGTTTGGCTAGAAAAACATAGATAAGTCATTAAATATTCATAAAATTAACATTTTTCCTTAAGTTTATCTTTAGTATTAGTTAGGAGAAGAGAGTGTAATAGTTTATGCATGTTAGCCTTTATTTTCAGACAATTATAAGTACAACTTCAGTTAGAAATTGAAGGGAATATGAAATATATAGAGAAGTATTTTATTTCAATGTCCATATTTTCAAACAAAATATATCTTATCCTAAGTGTTGTGATGTTAACCATAGAATGATTAGTCTGGAAAGTACTTTGTATGAATTTATCCAGCATAAGTCAATTGCTACTATCTCTGGGTCTATACTGTCTTTTGTAACCTATGCTATGAAAAGTGGCCATTACAATTAATATTTTTATATATAAGTGTGTCTGTCTCCCCCACTAGACTGGGAGGTTCTAGAAAGCAGAAACTGTCTTGTAGTCATTGTATTACCAGTTCATAAACTTTCTGAGTATTTATTTTCCACCAGATACCGTGCTAAGTAGTAGGATTTTAATGAACTTGATGTTTAGCACAATTCATAGCTTATAGTGAGCACTGAAAAACGTACATGGAATTTCAAGAAGGAATAAATGTAATATATTCCAGTACATGAATATCACAAAATGAGGGAAAGAGGTTATACTAAGAAACCATCTAGTCATTTATTCAAGGAGTCCCTGAGGCTGAGTATAAGGAATGGATGAAGCAGTCTCTTTCTAAAGTCATTGGTCCAGAAATTTATGAGGAGTGAAATTCGTATAAAAATAGTTACCATTTGCCACTTGAATTAAAACCTAAATCCAAGAAGATCATTAGCTCTTTTCCTGTGAAGTGGAAGCTCTGTGTTTCAATCTCCATATGTTGTGAGAAGGAGTGTGGATGAAAACACTCAGAAAAGAAAGGATGCTTCTGAAATTTATTCTTAGCCTTACTCTTAATTCATTGTATTATTATATAATTGAAAAATAAAGAAATATCTATAACCATTTTCTATGTTTTGGCTTTTGTTTTCACCCTAAGGCAACATAGGAAATTAACAGTTATAGAAACAAGCAAAATGAATAAGAGGCAGAATCTGGAATGTGAAATTTTATTTTGACTCTTCCAAGAACCACACAGTTCCCTGAAATTAAATCATTAGATATTTGCCTATGAAATGGACACATACATAAAAACTTTACTAAAATAACTTATAATTATCTATTTTCAATCAAAACACAAATAAGTATTTCCTTTAATGATTAGATGGTTTGATAGTCTTTAGGTTGCTTATTTTCTGGTCTATGCTGTTTAGCTGAAGTGTTATTTGAGGTTGATTTGTAAAGTCCTTCAGATAAGATTCTTATCAGCAATATAACTTCCAATTTTATAGTTTTTAGATAATCCTTTTAATACATATTTTAAGGATTAACATGGCTCTTTATATTGAGTGAGGAAAAGGAAACAAGAATTAGCTGATAAAACTACAGTGTACAATTGAGGTTAGGATGCTTCAGCTAAGAGAAATGTAGGTGTAGATTCAAGTGACAGGAAAGTAATCATTTTAATGTTCATAATAAAGAGAATTACCAACATGATAATGAATAGAATTATCAATTTACAACCATTGGTGACATTCCTGTTGTCATTCACCAAACTAATTATCTTTTTTGTCAGATTAATTTCTTATAACAGAAATGTTGCAGGAAATTCTATTTGGGCAAAAAAGTTTTGATATTTAAAAAATGTCTGCTTAGACAATTTATTTTGATGTATGGATAGTGTAGAGATGATGAAGGTAGGAATTAGTAGCAAGAGACTCTATCTGAAATATTATACATTATATAGGATTGTGAAGTCTCTGGAAAAGCCACATTCAAAAAAGGTTTATAATATTAGAAACTATTTTCTGATACTCAAAAGCATAGTCCTAACTGAATATATTAAATATTACATATCAAAAATAACATGAAACTATAAATAGAAAGCCATTTTATAAAAAGAAGATTGATAGAAGAATTACAGTAATGTAACAAAAGGAAAGTGTGTGTACTTTGTGAACACAGTTGCATAAGTACTAATATATACCATTGATAACTTTTTTCTTTTAAAGTATTGAAAATACAATTTATTGTAGTATGACAAAGTAAATCAATATAGCAGTTAGCTTCAAAACTTTAATAAGAGAAATAGATGTTGTAAAAAGAAGTAATTGGGAGCTATATTAAAATATTAATATTATTGTACGCTGTATTTAGCTATATGTTATGTAGAAAAGATTTTCTTTAGTTTTTTAATCCTTACCTGAGGAAATGTTTTTATTGATTTTTAGAGGGAGAGGAAGGGAGAGAGAAACATTAATGTGAGAGAAAAATATGGATTGGTTGCCTCTCATAAGCACCCCAATAGGAAATCAAACCTGCAGTCTTTTTGGTATACTGGATGATGCTCCAACCATCTGAGCCATCCAGCCAGGACAGAAAAGATTTTCATAGAATTAGACAAGGGAAGTAATGTCATTCACAAATTCTGTCAATACTCCAACTAAAAGAATAAGATAAATTCCCTTCTGCCAGTGTTTAGCATTCAAGTTTCTTTGTAATGCAAATTATGTACCTTTACTAATTTCACTTTTTTGGCCAAATTTCCCTTGCAAATCTTGTGTATCTAGTAATTGTCATGTAATTCATTTAGGAATTTCATGAAAATTATTTTCTGCTATGGCAGGTGCATTTATAACAGGAAGCGGTAGAAATGCAAAAGTGCAAACAATTGTTTTTCATTAGCTGGAAAGCCATCCTTAAGTATTTAAATATAACACAGACACATTACCAAAGCAATTACAGTGCACATAGCTATTCAAATCTGAACATAGACCAGTTCTAAATTGCTTTAAAATCAATAACATATATCACTGGTCATAATTACAGAACATCAGAAGCAATGTGGGGTTGTATATAATTATGGTACATCCATAGCACGTTACAACAAAGCCAATAGCCTCTTGAACTGAATCTCTTTCACTTCTGCTGCCTAATTCTGTTTAAGTGGAGCATTACATATGTAATAGAACAAGAAAGAAAATAGATTTATAATGATAAATGCCCTGTACAGAGATCAAATTCCGATAGCAAGATTACTTGAAAATACATTAAGGCATTACAAAGGCTGCTTTATATGAGGGGACTCATGTTCATTATCAACAGTATGAACCAAATAAAAAAACAGATTGTGATCTCAACTTATTTTCATTTTTCAAATTATACATAGAGATTGCTGTGTATCAGAACATCTTTAAAATACATAGATTTTGCATTGAGTCTGCAATAAGACTATCTTTCTGTTCATATATATGAGGAATTCTTCATTATATTTATTTATGATATTGTAAATGATTATTTCATCAAGGCAATGACTCAATCTTAACATACCATCATGAGGATAATTTAGCATAAATCACCTATGAATGGAGTTCTTCCATCCAAAGTAGATAGAAAGCCAACTTTTTATTTAACTGAAGAATTCTTTGTGGTGAAATGTATTAGTATTTCATTTTAAGCAAATGTCTATGTTTTAAATCTTATTCAAATTTCCATTGCTTTTTTATATATGTTCACACTTCCCTCCAAAGCTTGCACTCAAGAATACTCATAAATGTGTCATTTGATCCTGGCATAGCCCAGACCATTTTTCATGAAAAAATAAACAGCAAAAGATAATTACTCATACTAGGGATGGAAGGTGGGTACAATATTCCCAAATCAATAAACGTGATACATCACATAAACAAATTGAAAGATAAAAATCACATGATCTTATCAATAGATGCAGAAAAAGCATTCAATAAAATCCAACACCATTTATGATAAAAACTCTCAGCAAAGTGGGAATAGAGGGATCATACCTCAACATAATAAAGGCCATATATGACAAACTTACAGCCAGCATCATCCTCAATGGGCAACAACTAAAACCATTTCCCCTTAGAACAGGAACAAGACAGTGGTGTCCACTTTCACCACTCTTACTCAACATAGTATTGGAAGTCTTAGACACAGCAATTAGACAAGAAGAAAACATAAAAGGCATCCAAATTAGAAAGGAGGAAACAAAACTGTCATTATTTGCAGATGACATGATATTGTACTTAGAGAATCCTAAAGACTCCACCAGAAAACTACTAGATTTAATAAATGAATTAAGCAAGGTAGCAGGATGTAAAATAAACACTCAGAAATTGATGGCATTTTTATACACCAATAATGAACTCTCAGAAACAGAAACTAAAAAAACAATCCCATTTACCATTGCAACTAAAAAAATAAGATACCTAGGAATAAACTTAACCAAAGATGTAAAAGATCTTTACTCAGGAAAATATAGGACACTGAAAAAAGAAATAGAGGAAGATATAAACAAATGGAAAAATATACCATGTTCATGGATTGGAAGAATTAACATCATTAAAATGTCTGTATTACCCAAAGCAATCTATAAATTCAATGCAATCCCTATTAAAATACCAATAGCATATTTCATATATCTAGAAAAAACACTTCAAAAACTTATCTGGAACCAAAAAACACCCCAAATAGCCATGGCAATCTTGAGAAAGAACAAAGTTGGAGGGATCACCATACCAGATATCAAGTTATACTACAAAGACAATGTAATCAAAACAGCCTGGTACTGGCACAAGAATAGACATTGATCAGTGGAACAGAACAGAGAACCCAGAAATTGACCAGTGCCATTATGGTCAATTAATATTTGACAAAGGAGGCAACAACATACAATGGAGTAAAGACAGTCTTTTCAATAAATGGTGTTGGAAAAATTGGACAGATACATGCAAAAAAAAATGAAACTAGGTCACCAACTTACACCATACACAAAAGTAAATTCAAAACAGATAAAAAACTTAAATATAAGGCATGAAACCATAAAAATCCTAGAGGAAAACATAGGCAGTAAAATCTCAGAAATCTCTCATAACAATATATCTGCTGATACATATCCTAGGGGAAGAGAAACTAAGGAGAAAATAAACAAATGGGACTGCATCAAAATAAAAAGCTTCTGCACAGCAAAGGAAACCATCAACAAAACAAAAAGGGAGCCCACTTTATGGGAAAACATATTTGTCAATGACACATTGGATAAAGGGTTAATATCCAAAATATATATGGAACTTATACAACTTAATAAAAGGAAGACAGATAATCCAATTAAAAATGGGCAATGGACCTAAATAGACACTTCTCCAAAAAGGGCATACAAATGGCTAAGAGACATATGAAAAAATGTTCATCGTCGCTAATCATCAGAGAGATGCAAATTAAAACCACAATGAGGTATCACTTCACACCTGTCAGAATGGCTACCATCAGCAAGTCAATGAACTACAAGTGCTGGCAAGGGTGTGGAGAAAAGGGCACCCTAGTATACTGCTGGTGAGAATGCAGCCTGGTACAACCACTGTGGAAAGCAATATGGAGTTTCCTCAAAAGATTAAAAATTGACTTGCCATTTGACCCAGTGATCCCACTTCTACGAACATATCCTAAGGAACCCCAAACACCAGT
Organism: Miniopterus schreibersii; assembly: GCF_964146895.1. Taxonomy (NCBI): domain Eukaryota; kingdom Metazoa; phylum Chordata; class Mammalia; order Chiroptera; family Miniopteridae; genus Miniopterus; species Miniopterus schreibersii. The sequence continues at coordinate 35,720,285 of NC_138104.1, forward strand.
CGCAAAGAACATATGTACCCCTATGTTCATAACAGCCCAATTCACTATAGCTAAGATTTGGAAACAGCCCAAGCGCCCATCAGTAGATGAGTGGATAAAAAAGCTGTGGCACATTTATACCATGGAGTACTATGTGGCTGTGAGGAGGAAGGACCTTTTGCCCTTTGGCACAGCATGGAAGGAACTAGAAAGTATTATGCTAAGTGAAATGAGCCAGTCAGAGAAGTACAAGTACCAAATGATCTTACTTATATGTGGACTATAATAAACAAAATACTGATGAACAAAGTGGATCCAGTAACATAGAAGCTTGGAACAAACTGAGGGATCTCAGAGGGAAAGCGGGGAGGGGGGTATGGGTGGGGAAAGATTAATCAGGGAGCTTGTATGTTTATGGGCATGGCCCATGGACGTGGACATTGGTGTGGGGAGGGCCTGTGGATGGGATGGATGTGGTGTGGAGGGTATCAGTAGGGTTAAAAGGGGGACATCTGTAATGATCTCAACAATAAAGATAAAGAAACATTTAAAAAATAATTACTCATATTAATAAGACAAATGAAGGAAAAATAGTTATCTTAGAGTTAAATAACATCAAGTTTTTAGATGGTGGTGTATTCTTCCCTAATCAGTTTTCCACTTTGCCCTCTTTATATGTGCTAAACTGTATTTTTCTAATATTCTAATTCAATAATAAAGTCCTTCTGTTTAGTAAACCAAATCAAACCAAAACTAAACAAAAACAATAAAAATAAAAAAAAAACAGCAATCAGATTATTTATTAGTATATCTCAGTAACCAGAAGGTACTGCCATAGATGATATTTCTAGCTTTCTGCATGATGGAGATATCATTACAGGGTACTTGAAAACTGCATAATTTTCTGCATAAAAAGTATTTTCCCAAGGACTGGGAAGATGGTGGCACTGTGACAGGAAACAGAGTGCCCTTGCTCCCAGCCTTGGAATCAATTTACTACTAAAATTCTGAGTAACCAGCTAAAAAAATGAAAGAAATATACCTGAGTGGGCATATTTTGAGTAGGGAGCACCAAAGAAACATCATAGAATCTGGGAAAAGAAGGGGTATGTAGAAAGGCGGAGACCCCCTGAAGCCTGTGTTATGCTCCGAGGCCCTAGGGTTAGAGACTACAAAGCTCCCTCCCCTTAGGAGTGTGGACTGGCATCCAAAAGCTGGGGTCTCAAACATGCAATGAAGGAGAAAGGAAGAAGGGCCCATGTGCAGAGGGCAGAGGGACCCAGGGGAACAGTGTGCTTGTGAGAAGGGGCCCAAGTCTTCCCAGTGAAACAAAGCTTCTAATGGCAGCAAGGAAAAATGTCTTTCCTACCAGGTGCTGACCATAGGAAACACTGTCCCACAGTGTGTGGCTCTCGAAAGCATTTGATTTGTGTGGCTCAGGGAAGGAGAAGAGAGCCCTCCTGCTACCAGAGAGGGTCTGGAGCTGCCAGCAGGGCAGACTGGGACTCCAGCCACCAGAGGTGCCGGTGCAGTGAATTGGGGATTTTTGATCTACTCTGAGGGGAGTCGGGATAGTGTGCAAAGAGCTGCCACAGCTTTACTGAGATCATCTCTGCAAGGGAGCTGTGTGGGGCTGACTTTGTGAACCTCCCTGCTTGTTACCAAGGAGCAGGGAGGGTTCTCTGCCTGTGCATTGCTTTGTGTGTTTTTGAGTTTTTAATTGATGAATAGGCATCCACCTTCCTGGCTTGCATTGGGCAGACAGACCAGCAAAAGCTGGGATTTGTGTCTGCATAGTGGAGAGTTTGAAATATGACCCTCATGCAATCAGCCAACCAGATTTGAGAAAAGGGCAGAGCATGTTTAGCTTTCCTGAAGGCTAGGAGCACCACACCCAACAGGAAAGGGGCTGGTTCAGCTCACTGAAGCCCCAGATATTCCCTACAGGGCACAATACTGAAGGGGAAAGGAGATCAACTCACAGGAATAATGCAAGAATAAGACTCTCAGGGTCTATTGTTTGGGAACTGGAAGAAAAGCTTAAAACACTTTCTGGGAGCTAGGCAGACAAAGTGCTCAGGAGAATTTTGTTTTTGAATTGAACCCACTGAGCCCAGGCTGCTGAAACTGCCCATAGAGAAAAGGCAACAGATTGAATTCAATCTGAAACTGCTGGAGGCCATTGTATGGGGAACTAGAATTGGAGGATAGGGTAGAGACTGAGTATTTGGCCTTGAAGCAGAGACTAACTTCTCCAGAGTGAGTGCCTGACAACGAAACCTCTAAGTAAGAGGAACAATATCCCAAGCTACACTACCCAGCCTGAACCCAAAAGACTCTTCAGAAGACTCGAGTAAGACCAGGCAACCACAAGGGGTATTCAAAATAGCTAACGGGTGGAAGTGGTTGACAGAACACCTCAGATCAGTCAACTACCTAAGAACACCAGAGCCAAAACTAGACAGCTCCTGACATTAGCTGATACACCAGTAGCTCCCAGGAGAACCAAAATCAGCATACAAAACAGTGAGAGTTAGACGACATAAGCTGCCCAGGCAAAACTCAACTTACTGAATTATTTTTTTTTTAACAAAAAAGAGAGAGGAAAAAATTTCTTTTTAATTTTTTTAAATTTTTAAATATTTTAAATTAATTTCTTAAAAATACATTTTTCTTTTTTTTTTCTTTTTTTTTCTTTGTTTTGTTTTTTGTTGTATTATCAAGATTTTCTTCCTATTCTCCCCTTAATTGCTGGGATATTATCATTAAAACCAATAAGTTTACTGCTTCTCTTTGTGGTTTCCCCCATATCTCTTATTGGACTTCCTCCCTACCCTTGGTTTATTTTTCTCTCTCTTCTTGTTCCATTGGCATAACCTTTTTTTTTTTTTTTTTGCTTTAGCATTTGTCTTCTCATTTCCCTCTCCCAATTCTACTTTCACTTGGGATGTTTTCATTGTGATTATCAAGATATTTTGTAAGATACTGTTTGTTTCTTGGAAGTTTGTTTGTATATTGTTTTGCCTTTCTAGCAGCCATACAACAGCTCACGGGACATAGTTAGGGCTGAGCCACACAATTAGCTAACCTCAGAGGAACAACCTCCTAAGAACAGTCAACAACAATCTAGACCCAATCACAAGAGGAGAGCCCAAATAAACAACAATAGGGTCACCCACAAAAGGAGCATGCCTAGAGCAAATACCTCTAAAGTACAAGGAAAACAAACCTCTGGGTTCCACTGGACATATACTACAAAATTGGACCCCACAACACTGGGACACAGCAAATATATCTAATATACAGATACAAACACTAAGAACCACCAAAATGGGAGACAAAGAATCAATTCCCAACCAAAAAAAAAGAAAAATCACCAGAAAAAGACCTTGACAAAATGGAGTTAAGCAAGTCATCAGAAATAGAGTTAAGAGTAATGGCTATAAAGATGCTCAAGGAAATTAATGAGAACAACAAGACACTTAATGGAAAGGTCAAGAAACTTAGTGAAAACATAAAAAGGAGCTAAATAGCATAAATAAGAATCAGGTAGAAATGAAAAATGCTATATCTGATATAAGAAAATGCTGGGAGGTATTAAAAGCAGGCTCAATAAAAAAGAGAATAGAATAAGTAACTTAGAAGATAAGGTAGAAAAAAACACTCAATCAGAGCAGCAAAAAGAAAAAACACTTAAAAAGCATGAGGACAGTCTAAGGAAGCTTTGGGGCAACATGAAGAGAAAAAACATTTGCATCATAGGAGTGCCAGAAGGGGAAGAGAGAGAGCAAGGGATAGAGAACTTGGTGGAGGAAATAATGACAAAAAACCTCCCCTATGCTGGCAAAAGAGAAAGCCACACAAGTTCAGGAAGCACAAAGGGTTCCAAACAAGAGAGACCCAAAGAGACCCATTCCAAGACACTTCATAATTAAAATGACAAATGTTAAGGACAAAGAGAGAATATTGAGGGCTACAAGAAAGAGACAAGCAGTGACCTACAAGGGAACCCTCATAAGGCTGACAGCAGATTTTTCAACAGAAACACTTCAGGCCAGAAGGGAGTGGCATGAAGTTCTCAAAGTAATGAAAAGCAAGAACCTGCAACCAAGACTGCTTTATCCAGCAAAGCTCTCATTTGAAATTGAAGGTAAAATAAAGAGCTTCCCAGACAAAAGAAAGCTAAAGGAGTTCAGTACCACCAAACCAGCGCTACAAGAAATGCTAAAAGGACTGCTGTAAGAAGAAGAAATATTGGGAGAAAGATACATCAGCATAAATGGGAATATGGCATTAAATAAGTATATATCAATAGTAACCTTAAATATAAATGGAATAAATGCTCCAATCAAAAAACATAGGGTAGATAAATGGATAAGAAAGCAGGACCCAAACATATGCTGTCTACAGGAGACCCACCTGAGAACAAAAGATTCACACAGGCAAAAAGTGAAAGGATGAAAAAACTATCCCATGCAAATGGAAATGAAAATAAAGCTGGAGTAGCAATACTTATTTCTGACAAAATAGACTCCAAAATAAAGACCATAACAAGAGACAAAGACAGTCATTACATACTACTAATCAATCCAACAGGAGGAAATAATCTTTATAAATATATATGCAACCCAATATAAGAGCACCTAAATATATACAAAAAAAAAATTGGTGGATTTTAAAGGGGACATGGACAGCAGCACAATCATAGTGGGGGATTTTAACACCCCATTATCATCATTGGAGAGATCATCAAGACATGAAATCAACAGGGAAACACAGACCTTAACTCACACACTAGATCTAATGGGTTTAATTGACATTTACAAAATATTTCATCCCAAAGCAGCACAATACACATTCTTCTCAAGTGCACACGGATCATTCTCAAAAACACACCACATGTTAGGGCATAAGGCAAGTCTCCTCAAATTCAAGAAGATTGAAATCATATTAAACATCTTCTAGGATCACAATGCCATGAAACTAGAAATCAACCACTATAAAAAACTCAAAAATATTCAAACACAATATTTAATAACATTCTAAATGCCATGTTATTAAACAATGAATGGGTTACCAATGAGATCAAGGAAGAAATCCAACACTTCCTGCAAAAAAATGAAAATGAGCAGACAACTACCCAAACAAAATCTGTGGGACACAGCAAAAGCAGTCCTGAGAGGAAAGTTCATAGCAGTACAGGCATAATTCAAGAAACAAGGAAAAGCTCTAATAAACCATCTCACACAACAATTAAAAGAACTAGGATGAGAGCAGCAAGAAAGCCCTGAGAAAGTAGAAGGAAGGAAATAATAAAGATCAGAGCAGAAATTAATGATGTAGAGCCTAAAAAAACAACAACAAAAAATCAATGAAACTCAGAGTAGGTTCTTTGAAAAGATAAATAAGATTGATGGACCTTTAGCCAGACTCACCAAGAAACAGAGAGGACCAAAATAAATAAAATCAGAAATGAAGGAAGCAATATAACAACAGACCCAACAGTAATACAAAAGGGTAGTAAGAAAGTACTATGAGCAACAATAAGCCAAGAAACTGTACAGCATGGGTAAAATGCACAAATTCCTAGAAGCATAAAACCTTCCAAAGTTAAATCAGGAAAAATCAGAAAACCTGAATAGGCCAATATCAATTAATGAAATTGAAGCAATAATCCAAAAAGAATTAACACCTATTTTATACAAGACTGGTATAAAACCATACATCAAAAAACGTGATACGTCACATAAACAAAATGAAAGACAAAAAAACATATGATCATATCAATAGATGCAGAAAAAGGATTTGACAAAATCCAGCACCATATTTGATAAAAACTATCAGCAAAATGGGAATAGAGAGATCATACCTCAACATAATAAAGGCCATATATGACAGACCTAGAGACAACATCATACTCAATGGGGGAAAAACTAAAACAATTTCCATTAAAAACAGGAACAAGGCAGGGATGTATGCTCTCATCACTCTTATTCAACATAGTATTGAAAGTCCTTGCCACAGCTATCAGGCAGGAAGAAAACATAAAGGCATCCAAATTGGAAATGAGGAAGTAAAACTGTCATTATTTGCAGATGACAAGATATTGTACATAGAAAACCCTAAGAACTCAACCAAAGTACTACTAGATTTGATAAATGAATTTGGCAAGGTAGCTGGATACAAAATTAACATCCGGAAATCAATGGCATTTTTATACATCAACAATGAACTTTCAGAAAGAGAAACTGAAAAAACAATCCCATTTACCATTGCAACTGAAAAAATAAGATACCTAAGAATAAACTTAACCAAAGATGTAAAAGGCCTGTATTCAGAAAACTACAGGACACTGGAAAAAAAATAGGGGAAGATATAAACAAGTGGAAGAATATACCATGCTCATGGATTGAAACAATTAATATCATTAAAATGTATATACCACCCAAAGCAATCTATAGATTCAATTTAATTTTTATTAAAACACTAACAGCATATTTCACAGAACTAGAATAAATATTCCAAAATTTTATATGGATCTAAAAAAGACCCCAAATACCAGCAGCCATCTTGAGAAAGAAGAACAGAGTGAGAATCACTTTACTGGATATCAAACTATACAACAAAGCTATTGTAATCAAAACAGCCTGGTATTGGTAGAGCAACAGGCATACAGATGAATGGAACAGAACAGAGACCCCAGAAATAGACCCAAGCCATTATGGTCAGATAATATTTGACAAAGGGAGAAAGAACATACAATGGAGTAAAGAGAGTCTCTTCAATGAATGGTGCTGGGAAAATTGGACAGGTACATGCAAAAAAATAAAACTAGATCACCAATTTACTCCATACACAAGAATAAATTCAAAATGGACAACAGGCTTAAATGTAACTCATGTGGCCATAAAAATCCTATAAGAAAACATAGGCAGTAAAGTCATAGACATCTCACGTAGTGGAATTTTCACTGATACACCTCCTAGGGCAATAGAAGCAAAAGAATAAATTAACAAATGGGACTACATTAAATTAAAAAGTTTCTGCACAGCAAAAGAAATCAGCCTCAAAATACAAATGAACCCAAAGGCACAGGAGAACACATTGCCAAGGATGTATCCGATAAGAGGTTAATCTCTAAAGTGTACAAAGAACTCATACACCTCAACACGAGGAAGACAAATAATCCAATTAAAAAATCGGTGAAGGACTTCAATAAACACTTCTTCAAAGAAGACATACAGATGGCCAAGAGACATGAAAAAATGCTGAATCTCGGCAATCATCAGAGAGATGCAAATTAAAACCACAATGAGGTATCACTTCACACCTGTCAGAATGGCTGCCATCAACAATCAACAAACGACATGTGCTGATGAGGATGTGAAGAAAGAGGAACCCTAGTACACTGCTGGTGGGAATGCAGACTGGTGCAGCCACTATGGAAAACAGTATGGAGGTTCCTCAAAAAATTAAAAATGAAACTGCTTTTTGACCCAGTGGTCCCACTTCTAATCATATATCCTAAGAATCCTGAAACACTATTCAGAAAGAATATATGCACCCCTATGTTCATAGCACCGCAGCTTACATTAGCTAAGATCTGGAAACAGCCCAAGTGTCTATCTGTAGATGAGTGGATAAAAAAGCTGTGGGGCATTCACACTATGGAATACTACCCAGCTATAAGAAGAAGGATCTTGTACCATTTGGGACAGTATGGATGAACCTGGAGAATATTATGCTAAGTAAAATAAGCCAGGCAGAGAAAGACAAACATCACATGATCTCACTTATATGTGGAACCTAAAGAGCTTGATATACTGATGAAGAAAGTAGATTCAGTGACATGGAAGCATGGATCAGACTGTCTAATCTCAGAGGGAGGTTGGGGAGAGATTAAGCAAAGAATTTATATGCATATATGCATAGCCCAAGGACACAGACAATAATGTGGTGAGGGACTGGGGAGGGGGTGTGGGTGCAGGGTGGACGGGGTCAATGGGAAGAAAAAGAGACATCTGTAATATTTTTAAGAATTAAAAAAAAGTATTTTCCCCATAAAATTGTCAAGTTAATTTTGGAAAAAACTATTATTGTGTTAAGTTTCAAAGCCTTGTAAGGATGGCAATATAATTCAGTGATTAATGTTTTTTCTTTGGGTAAAGATGACTCATTTATATTTAGAAAGTATATCCTGTGTAGTTCATTTTATGTATATATTTTTAATATATCTTTATTGATTTCAGAGAGAGGAAAGGAAAGGGAGAGAGAGAGATAGAAACATCAATGATGAGAGAGTCATTGATCGAGCACGTAACCCGAGCATGGGCTCTGACTGTGAGTCAGACCCCAATCACCTGGGTCCTAGGTCAACGCTCAACCAGAGCCATGCCCGGATGGGGAATTTAATATTTTAAAACTGCAAACAACTAAAGCTTTGGGTTATTTTGACATATAATATTAGAGCCAATCCCCCAAATGACCATCATTTTGCTCCCGAGATTGTTTTTCACCAAACCCCATTGTATTTGCTCTAAATAATTCCCTTTATTTTGTAGAACATGCAGACACTTTGTTTTTTATTCCTCATGAGCAACAAAACTTTCTAAGTAGTTTTATAACCCTAAAATATACAGAATGTTACCCAATAAACTATGAAACTTTAAAAAATGATAATGTTATGAGTTCGCTCTGCAAACGACAAATTCATACATGTGATTCTTTCTCACAGTGAAGGGTGTTTTCCTCCATTAAACACTGGTTGAATCTTTTGCAGTGGCTTCCACAAGAAAGAACCCAACAAGCTCACCCTCTTACATTCACCAGTGAAAATACAGCAGACTCAGAGGCTCTATCTATGTATTGATCCTATAAGTAGGGTTTCCAAACTTCATCCACTCACTATTACATCATATATTACTGTATATTACTTAACCTATCCACTTCCAAAATTTCGGTACTTTTAAATATTTAGATTATTTTTATTAGAAGAGCAAAATTTGGTTATTAGTATGTTAGTTTGATAAACACTACAAACTCCCTGAGATATTAAGTTCTTATAATGTGTTCTAGCTTTTATCCTCAAAATCTCACAGGCATTCAGTGCAGAACAATAAAGGCAAATAAAGCAAATGTAGTTTACTAACTATAAAAAGTATGTATTCTAGAGAAGTGACTAAAATGCATTAATAGTTGGGTAGTCATAAAATCCAAGTTATGACCAGCTATCTAAGAAATATTTTTTCTATGAAGTACAATGTTAGGATTTTAAAATTACAAACTATTAAAAGATTTCTTGATATTCTTTAAACTTGAACTGAAAGCCATTGATGAACTGGCTTTCAACATATAAATCTGTCTTTACCATGTTAAAAAGAACAATTAATATTATTCAAAAAGGAATTGATATTATTCAAATATTTATTTATATTATAAAAATGAACTTAAGAAAAATCTAAAACGAAGCTGGCATCATAAAAATACAAACCTAGTAAGAATAAAATATGTATAATTTCATTTAGCTTCTGAATAGATACTGATTATAAGACCCGTAACAGCCCGGCTGGGCTTGGCTCAGTGGTTGAGCGATGACCTAGGATTCAGGAGATTTCAGTTTGATTCCAGGTTGGGGCATATGCCTGGGTTGTGGGCTCGATCCCCAGAAGGGGGTGTGCAGGAGGCAGCCAATCAATGACTCTCAACGTCACTGGTGTTCCTCTCTCTCTCTCTCTCTCCCTCTTCCTTCCTCTCTCTAAACTCAATAAAGATATATATATTTTTAAAAAGACCCATAACAAAAAAAAGTGAATATTTGAGTCTATCAACAATTATTTATTCTTTTTTAATGTAAATAACATTTTTTTATCAGAAATAAGTATATAGCCACAAATTACTTCATTTAAAATAGTACCCTGATGACCTTAAAAATAATTTTATTACAGCAATTGACCATGTATTGGAACAACTTTTTTTTATACCCTGTCATTTTATTTGGTTAATAGACCAATGTTTCTAGCTTTTGCCATTAAATGATTCTAAATCTTCCAATTTTTCTCTTGCCTAGTAATTAATGGCAAATGATATTAATCCTTAACAGGAAAAAATATAGACTATTTGTAAGTTGTAGATTGTGCAATTAAACCAGTATCTGCCATGGTCAACAGAGAACAGAAGACAAACCATTTGATAAGTTTAAGGAGAAGGCCTTTATCTGAGTAATAGAAAACTGTTTTAATACAGACAAATAAAAGAAAACATATTCTGTGCTCATGAATTAAGATAATTTATATTATTAAGATCACAATACCACCCAAAGCTATCTACAGATTCATTGCAATCCCTATCAGAATTTTAATGGCATATTTCTCAGAACTAAAGCAAATAAATCTAAAGTTTTTATGAAACCACAAAAAAATCCTGAACAGCCAAAGCAATCATGAGAAAGAAGCTGGAGCCAGGACAGTGTGACTCAGTGGTTGAGTGCCCACCTGTGAACCAAGAGGCCAAGGCACATGCCAGGGTTGTGGGCTCAAATCCCAGTAGAGGGTGTGCAAGAGGCAGCCAATCCATGATGTTTCTCTCTCATCGATGTTTCTATCCCTCTATCCCTTTCCTTTCCTATCTCTGTAAAAATCAGTAAAGCCCAGCTGGACATGACTTGGCGGTTGAGCGTCAGCCTGGCATCCAGGAGATTGTGGTTTGATTCCTGGTCAGGGCACATGCCCGGGTTGTGGACTCAATCTCCAACTGGGGATGTGCAGGAGGCGGCCGATCAATGAGGACTCTTTCATCATTGATGTTTCTATCTCTCTCTCCCCCTCTCCCTTCCTCTTTCTGAAATCAATAAAGATATATTTTTTAAAAATCAGTAAAAATATATTTTAAAAAAAGGAACAATGCTGAAGACATCAAAATCCATTATTTTAAATTATGCTACATAGATGTAGTAATCAAACAGTATGATACTGGCATAAAAACACACACATAGACCAATGGAACAGAATTCAGAGCCCAGAAGTAAACCCATATATATATATATGAAAATAATTTACAACAAAGGAACCAAGAACAAAAAATGAAGAAAGAGCAGTCTTTTCAATAAATATGGCTGGGAAAACTGGACAGCCAGGTGTAAAAGAATGAGTCTAAACCATTACCTTACACCATGCACAAAAATTAACTCTAAATGTATTAAAAACTTGAATGTAAGGCCTGAAAGTATAAAATTTCTAAAAGAAAACATTGGCGGTAAGCTCTCTGACATCAGTATTAGTGATGTTTTTGTGAATGTGAATCCAAATGCAAGAGAAATAACAGAAAAAAAAAAAAAGTGGGGGGAGGGAGACTATATCAAACTAAAAAGCTTCCATCAACAGAACAAAAATTAACCTACTGAATGGAAGATAATATTTTCAAATCATACATCTGATAAAAGCTTAATATTCAATATATATAAATAACACATGCAACTAAAAAATATTAAAAATAGGCAGAGGATTTGAAGAGATATTTGTCCAAAAAATACATACAGAGAGCCAACAGAAATATGAAAAGATATTTAACATTATTATTAATAAGGTAAATGCAAATCAAAACCACAATGAGATATCACCTTACTCCTGTTTGAATGGCTATTAACAAAAATAAAAGACTAACAAATGTTGTCAGGGATGTGAAGAACAGGGAACTCTTGTGCAATGTTGGTGGAATTGTGAATTGCTGCCAGTATGGAAAACAGTATGGAAAATCCTCAAAAAATTAAACATAGAACTGTATGATCCACCTATTTAACTTCTGGGTATCTAACTGAAGGGTACAAAGACACTAATTTCAAAAGATATGTGCATCCCTCTGTTCATTTCAGCATTATTTACAATAGCCAATATGTGGAAACATCCTAATTGTCCATCAATGGATGAATGAAGAGAGAAATATATATATATATAATGGAATACTACTTAGCTATAAAAAAGAATAAAATCTTGCTATTGGTGACAACATGAATGGACATTGAGTGTATAATGAATGCTAAGTGAAATAAGTCAGAAAGAGCAAGACAAATAACATATAATTTAACTCTTATGTGGAATCCAAAACAAAAACCAAACAAATTAAACAAAAGCAAAGGCATAGATTCAGAGATCAGATCACTGGGTACCAAAGGGGAATGGAGTTGTGGGTTGGGCTAAAGGTTGAGAAAGAGGTTAATTGTATGATGATGGATAATTACTAGACTTTTTTTGGGGGGGGTGATCACTTTATAGTGTATGCAGATGTAGAATTATAATATTGTACACCTGAAACTTGTATAATAATAAAAGAGACAATGTCAAGTGAAAAAGGCATGATTCTAATGATGATAAAATTTTAAGAAAAAAGGAAATGTACATAAAACTGAAGTATATTTATTAGATTATCTGGTTCATATAAAAAATAAGCTACAAGTAGCTGATATCTTAAGTTTCTGGCATAATATGATTTTGTGTTCTGACTTCAGTACTGAATATAACTATTCAAATATAAAAATGTGTAGATTGATGTTTGGAAAGGCATTTCCATATTACAGTGTAGTCCTCTTAATCACCTACACAGACTCTTTAGTGCTTTAAATACATTCTGCTTCATTGGCAGCTCTACGCAATCAACACATCTGTTAGAATGGCATGATGCCCACCCAAAAGTATGTTGCCAGAGTTAAAAGCTACAGGTGCCAAACAAAATAGGTGAGGTTTTAGAGCATATCTACATATATAAATTCTATTTTCATCACATATGTTTTTCTTACTTGCTCTTGTAATGCCATTGTAGTATCTTTATTATTATGATATTTGCCCCCTGAAATAGTAGATCTTACAATGTTAAAAGCACATAGTAAGATGTCATCTGTAAATTGTCTCATTTTGAAATAGTTCTATAGAAATTTAATGGATTAGTAAAATACATATTAATACATAAATGAGCTCTAAGATTTGCATTTAAATGCAAAAAACCTTTTTTCTGTAGTCATGCCTACAATGTGTGATGAAATAAAATAAACATAACAATAATAAATAATAACCCCTAATAAATAGTAAAGTGTCTTTGTTCACTTGTCTTCAAACAGAAAACACTGGAATTAATATATATTACAGATTACACCATATTAACAAAATAAAGGTAAAATCATTTCAGTAAATGCAGAAAAGTCATTTAACAAATTTCAACATCCATTCATATTAAAAATGAAACTGTAACCCGGCCGGCCGTGGCTCAGCAGTTGGGCATTGACCCAGGATCCAGGAGATCAAGGTTCGATTCTTGGTCAGGGCACATGCCCGGGGTTGTGGGCTCTATCTCCAGCAGGGGGCATGCAGGAGGCAGCCGATCAATGACTCTCTCATCATTGATGTTTCTATCTCTCTCTCCCTCTCCCTTCCTCTCTCTGAAGTCAGTAAAGATTTATAAAAAAGAAACTCTAAAAAAACTAAAAGTGGTAGGTACCTTTCTTGACTAAAAAGGGGCATCAAGAAAATATTTACAGCTAAGATCATACTTAAAGTTGGAAGATTGAAGGCTTTCCCTCTGAGATTGGGAGCAAGGCAAGGATGCCTGCTATTGTCACTTATTTGACATGTTCTGGAAGTTATACCAATTAGAAGAAAGCCAAAAATCAAAACCAAAAAAAGCAAAAAAAGAAAACCCTGCCTGACCGGGCATGGCTCAGCGGTTGAGTGTTGACCTAGGATCCAGGAGATCTGGGTTCGATTCCTGGTCAGGGCACATGCTCTGGTTGTGGGCTCAATCCCCAGTCGGGGACGTGCAGGAGGCAGCTGATCAATGATGACTCTCTCATCACTGATGTTTCTATCTCTCTCTCGTCCTCTCCCTTCCTCTCTCTGAATTCAATGAAGATATAATAAGCAACAACAACAAAAACCCCAAAGAAACAAAATAGTACAATAAAGATCAGAGAGAAAGAGAAGTAAAACTGTCCCTATCTGCAAATGATTTGATCACTTATATAAAACATCTCAGGGAATTGACAAAGCAACTATGAGAATTAATAAATCAATGAGGTTCCAAGTTACAAGATTAATATACATAAATCAATTATATTCTTATGTATTAACAGAAAATAATTGAAACATGAAATTAACAAAATAACATTTATGGTATTGCCAAACAACCTAAAATAATTTAGGAAAAAATCTAACATATTTGCCTAAGATTTCTGCATTAAAAAATTTTAAAATATTGTCAAAAGAAATTAAATAAAATTTAAATAAATAAAATACACATTTTGTTCATGGATATATCTAGACAAAAAGTAGAAATAACAAAAACGTTTATCAACTGATGAATGGATAAATAAAATGTGGTTTACCCATAGAGTGGAATATTATTAAGCAATGAAAAGCCATGAAGTAAATGCTCAAGATGGATAAACATTGAAAATATAGTAACTGAAAGAAGGTGTACATAAAAATATATTTGTAAGATTCTGTTCATATAAACTCGAAAATGCTCACTAAAATATAATGACAGAAAGCAGATCAGTGGTTGCTCAAGTCAAGGCAGAGGCAAGAAAGAGGTTATTACAAGGTGGTATGTGGGAATATTTTGGTATGATGAATATGTTGATTTTCTTGACTGTGGCAGTGTTTCACATATGTCAAAATTGGTAAAGTTATATATTTAAAATTTGAAATATTTACAGTTCATTCTTCTTCAATTATATCTTAATAAACACATTTTGTAAAAAATGTCTAGAATTTTTATTGTGATTATGCTTTTAAAAAATCTGCATGTTCTTTTATTACAACTTATATCCTTGACACAAAATGGCTTGATTATCCAAACTTTATGAAAAATATAGAAATGGTTCTTATTGTGCTAATCTTTCTCTGATATGAGCATGTTAAATGAAACCAATTTTGTGCATTTATGTACATAAATTAATACATAAATGTACATAGATGTGTATATTTTGTATCTATCCATATCTTAATAGAAAATAAACATCAATTAGCACTGCAGAGCTCTTTTAGTTGTTATGTCATGTCCAACCTTCGTTAGTGTAATAGACCATTGCAGAGATATTAATCTCATTTACCCTTAGCTATAATTAAAAATGGCAGGTACCCATTGGCATTGCCAAGAAACTTTCAGATCCATAGTTTGGGAGGTTATGGTTTAAAATATAGATTCACTCTTGTTTCTGGAATATGAGGGTGGCAAAGTTGAAGTAATTTTGTTAATTGAAATGTCATCACCAATCAAAATGTAAACAACATTAAAAACTTTAAGTCACGTGATAATGATGAGAGGAAAACAGGGCCATGTCTGTAATGCATCTCTGACATCCAGGTCAATCTATTGCACTTGCGAAGCATTCCTCAAACTCTTGAGAGTAAATTGTCTCAACAAAGAGAGTACACAATATACACAAAGCCAGATGTAACTGTAGTTTTCCAGGTTATAGATTTTTTACTCCAAAAAAACCAATTATATATAAATAATTATAATTTATCTACATATATATTAGAATTATTAGAAATAATCTATATGTACATGTCAATTTATCCAAAGCAATTCCCTGAAATTATGCTTGCAGTTCATCTTATAAAGAAAAAAAGTATTCAAGTGGATGAAGAACATTTATTTGAAAGAAAATAATAATTATTTAATGTATACATTGTGTAAATCTTGATGTGCCTATACTACATGTGCTAAGTAGGTGGTTTTAATGTATTCTATCAGACTTTATTCCTGTAAATTAAAAAAACAACTAGTAAATGAGGAGTGTAACTACACAGTAGGAAAGAAACAGAAAATCTTGAGAGAGTTTATGCTAGGAGAACATATACCATATTTAAAGCAAATTATTAGAGCTTGTCTAAATACTTTTAACACAAACAATGACATTCTATGGTCTCTTCTATGCTAGTGGAAAACTATTTGGCCTATTTTCAAGAGAATTAAATAAGTTCCTAAGCAAGTTGCTCCATTCTTAAGTTAAAGAGAAAATAGGAAGATAAAACCTTGCTTATTTAATATAAAATAGTCTAAACATAGGGAAAAGGTACACTTCAAAAGGTCAAATTCAAATTTTAATATTGTAAAATTTTATCATAATTGGGCACATAAGTGGCCTTGTTATAGTAGCTGTTTAGATTCAAGATTCAGTAATCTTAAAATGAATTCAGTTTCTTAGATTAATGTATCTAAAAGTTTCTTACCTAAGAAACCTTTTTGGGATAGATGTTTGGTTCTGTCAATAATGATTGCCACAATCTCCCAAGCTGTCAGCTGATACCTGCCTTCATTTTGCTTGCTCATTTTTGTTATTTCTTCATATCTCCTTGGGCCTTGCCTATGTCCATTATATTTATAATTTATAAGGTACAAAACAAAATTCCCAATATCTAAAATTGTCGTATGACTCCTCTTCATTACAAGTTTTATAACCTTAGAAAAGTCAGTTTGTTCCCACTTTTAGACCAGGACCGTCCAGTAGAAATATAATGTGAACCTCAAATACAGGCCACATATGTAAGTTAAAATTTTCTGGTAACCACATTATAAAAGGAAAAACAAAAACAGTTAAAATTAAGTTTAATAATATATTTTTACCCAATATTTACAAAATATTTTTTCAACATATAATCAATAGGAAAATTATTGAGATATTTTATATTTTTTATGTTAAATCTTTAATATCTTACATGTATTTTGCACACATAGGACATTTCAATTCAGCCCATTGTAATTTCAAATGTTCAATAGCCACATGTGTCTAGTGGCTTCAGTCCTGCCCAGATTTCAAAGGTTTTAAGGATTATTCCTGTCCTAAAGACCCTGAAATATAATAGAGCACTTACTATGTACAAGTCATAATGTTAGGTGCTACAAGAAGAACAGACATAGAGCCTAGAACTTATTGTAAAGGACTTCACAAGTATACTGTTTTACCATTAACTAATGAAACTTGTATTTGTTTGTCTTTATTTAAAATCTATGATTCTTTGAGTACTACAAAAATTACAACTTTCATTTATTTTGTCTCAAAATAAGAGTAGAAAATGAGAGTCATTTCCTTTTTTTTCCTTTTTTACCTATTAAATGTAGTTTTACTTAACAGTCATAAATACAAAGATGCCACATTTTGAAAAGGGAATATTTTACATTTGTAATTCTCTTCAGTTGTTTCAGTTCAAAAACCACAATGATGCCTATATGTGTGTATAAAAAAAGCCCCCAACCATATTTTTCTTTCTCCTCATCTAGTTTGATATTTTAGAGGTTACCCGAGATAACAGTTAGATGTGTATTCCTCAAAACATTTTTCTGAGAGTCATTTTCTTTCATCACAGGTTTGACACTTCTCCAGTGTTCTGCTCCAAAGATGCCAACATGCCTTTGGCAATCTTGATAATTTCCCTCTTTAATACATAGGTGTTTAGCAAATTAATCACTGATCTATGGGTGGAAGAAGTTAAACTGCAATCAAGTTCTCTGCTGGATATTAG
The DNA here is from genome assembly GCF_964146895.1 of Miniopterus schreibersii. Classification (NCBI taxonomy): domain Eukaryota; kingdom Metazoa; phylum Chordata; class Mammalia; order Chiroptera; family Miniopteridae; genus Miniopterus; species Miniopterus schreibersii. The sequence continues at coordinate 35,737,774 of NC_138104.1, forward strand.
AAATACTTGAGACTGTCTTGCCAATTCATTAAACAATAGTAGGATTTCAAAGAAGTCCCTCCTTTTTCTTTTCCCCACCCCTCCCATTATAAGTCATCATGCTGTCAAGCTTTCCTGGCCCAAAGCCAAATCAAGGAAAGAAAAAGTCTTCCTTTCAAACATACATTAGAGTAGAATCTGAAAAGAAGGCCCCTGGGAATGAAATTTGAAAAGTTTCCAAAAAAATCTGAAGACATAATAAAAAGTCAATCAGAAAATGTTGCAACTAGAGATTGCAAGCAAATAAAAGCATTAAATTTGTAATGTTATATTTCCATTTAAAAACATAAATAATTACTTTAGACCTAAAGTAGTTCAATAACCCCATTCTCAATTTTGTTTCTGCTGATGATTTAAAAAATTTATCATTCCAAATTCCACTTTGCTTCTTCTTAAAATAAAATATTATTAATAATAAAGCCTCTAATGATAGCTATATATTTCCCACTTAAGAGAATTCAGAATGTACCTCCATATCCTATAGTTACATCTATTAGCAACATTCTCTGAGTATATATTACTATAGTTATATTTTTACCTCCAAATTATCCACACCTCAAATTCTATGTGGCAATTATAGGTACAAAGTGCACTTAGGCATTGAACTATTACCAGGGGATTTCTGCAATGTAGAAGTGTTCATGGATACCCCAAATATTGACCCCAAAATGCTTAATTTTGGTTTGCAGAACAAACAAACATGCATTTGGAGAAAATAAAGACCTCAATTAGTCGGAAAAAAAACATTCTGTCTTGTTCTTTTTTATGACACATTTTGCTTTTTAGCTCTAGCACAAGCTCCACACACACACATAAGGGCTGTCCACTGTCCCTCTCATCCACAAACAGCAAGCAGTTGTACACAGCAGCAGAGTTTTCCAATTTAATAGACTCCCAGGGTGAAAGGAAAGATTGTTGTACCTGACTGGAATGTCTTCAGGGATTCTCAGCTGTCAAAATTAAATTTCAAAATAACAGTTCGGTTTTTATTGGCCTATTCTTTGTCAGAGGCAGGAAGAAAAGAGGGGTATACTAAAACACAGTGTAAATGTGATGTTTATGAAAAATATTACTCATGGCAGTTCTATAGAATGTTTCCTAGGTCTTATGATCTTGATGATTAAAAAATATTCAGAGATTGTCTGTTATGTGAAAAAAGCATTTTGCAAGGCACTAGACCAGAGGCAATGCTACAGTGTAGTGTTTCTGCATTCTCCAAATGGATATATTATACATTTATAAAAAACAGAAAACTTTGAAACAGCTTAACATTTTTATTTGAAAAATAGTTTCTAAGCATCTGGAATTGAAATATCTTTCAAAAGATTGTAAAACTTGTGAAAAAAACATTACTAAGCCATCAAGAACTGTACTCAAAAGTCCACTGGGGTGGGGGAATTCTGAAGCTACACAAATTTAAATCTGACTTTCAAGTGTATATTTGCGAAGGAAATGAATGAACTTTTGTAATAATAGTTTCTGTGAATAACCCCAGTTCACTCAACTATTTATTTACATATTATGAGTCCCTGCCTCTGTCACTGATAGACACAGAAGGTTTTGGTACTGCTACAACTGACAATATTGAAAAGAAGTTTCAGGATGCCACCTCTCATGAAAGCACATATTTTTAAAAATCTAGCCACAATATTTTTAAAAAATAGAATAATTTTGGGGGGAGGGAGATGGCAGCATTGTGACAAGAAATACATGCCCTTGCTCTCAACCATGGACTCGATTTACCACTAAAATACTGTGTAGCTAGCTTGGAAAAAACAGACAAATATACCTGAGTGGACATATTTCGAGTAGGGAGCACTGAAGAAACATCTTAGAGTCTGTTAACAGAGATGGGGAGAAGAAAGGGGGAGATCTCCCTGAAGCATGTGTTGGGCTCTGAAGCCCTATGGCTAGAGGCTGCAAAGCTCCCTCCCCTTGGGAGTGTGGATTGGAAACAAAAAGCTGGGATCTCAAACCCCAAGTGGAAGAGAAGGGAAGGAGAGCTCTGAGAAGAAGGCAGAGGGACCCAGGGGAACAGTGTGCCTGCAAGGAAGGGATGGCATCTTCCTAGTCAAACAAAGCTTCTAATGGTGGCCTTGACAGCCTTCTTTCACACCGGGTGCTGACCATAGGAAAGGCAGTCCCACAGTGTGTGGCTCTGGACTAGAAAGGGGCCAGAGGGATGCACTGAGCAGCCACACAGAGGGACCCTCTGCCTTCCTGTAGGCACTGTGAAGAATCCCAGAAAGCATTTGATCTGTCTGGCACTGGGAAGGGGAAGAGAGCCCTTTGCCACCAGAGAGGGACTGGAGCTGCTTGTGGGGTGGATCAGTTCTCTAGTCACCTGAGCTCCTGGAGGGGTGAATCTAGGATTTTTGACCCACCCTAAGGGGTGCTGGGATAGGGTGCAAGGAGCTTCCCGAGCTTTACTGAGATCAGATGTGCAAGGGAGCTCTGTGGGGCTGACTGTGACTTTGGTGCCAAGCTGCGGTGATGGCGGGACCTTGCTTGTGTGTTGTTTGTGTGTTCTTCAGTTTTGGTCACTGAACAAGGTGTCCACCTTCCTGGCTTGCATTGGACAGACAGACCAGCAAAAACAGATTTATTTCAGCATTGTAGAGAGTTTGAAATTAGTTCCCCTTGTGATTAGCCAACCAGATCTAGGAAAGGAGGAGTAGAGTATGCCTACCTCACTTTCAATCTAGGAGCAGCACCCCAAACAGGAAAGGGGCTGGTCCAGCTCACTGAAGCCCCAGATATCCCCCCTGGGTACAGACCTGAGGGGGAAGGGAGAGCAGTTCACAAAATGACAATACAAGAATAAGACACTCAGGGACTATTGTTTGGTAACTGGAGGAAAGCCTTAAAGCCCCTGATGGGAGTTGAGCAGGCAAAGTGCTCACAGGAATCTTTTTTAATCAAATCCACTGAACACAGGCTGTTGAAACTGCCCATACAGAAAAGGCAACAGACTAAAATCCACCTAAAGCTGCAGAAGGCCAGTGCATGGGAAACTATAATCAGAGAACAGGGTAGGGACAGAGGAGCTGGCTGTGGAGCAGAGACTAACTTCCCCATAGTGAGTGCTTGACAGTGAAACCTCTAAGTAAGAGGAACAGTATCTGGAGCCACACTAGCCATCCTGCACCCTAAAGACTCTACAGAAGACTCTGGAGAAAGAATAGGCAACTACAAGGTTGCAAAACAGCTGACAAGTGGAGGTGATCTGCAGAGAGCCTCACATCAGCCAACTACCTAAGGACACCAGAGCCAAACCTAGACAGCTCCTCACATTGGCTGATCCACAAGTACCACCTAGGAGAACTAAAATCAGCATACAAAACAGTGAATCTCAGAAAACATAAGCTGCCCAGATGGAATTCACCTGATTGACTTTTTTCCCCCCTTAGGAAAAAGAGAGAAAAGAAACAAATTTCTTTTTAAAATTTTTAATTTTTAAAAAATTTTTAAATTAATTTTTTTTAAGAAAATTTGTTTTGCTTCATTTTTGTTTTGTTTTGTTTTTTTTGTTTGTTTGTTTTGCATTGTTTTGTCTTTTGTTCTATTATCAAGATTTTCTTGATATTCTCTGCTTAATTGCAGGAAAATTGTCATTATAACCAATAAATTTACTGCATTTCTTTATCATTTCCCCCATATCTCTTAGTGGACTCCCTCCCTGCCCTTGCTTTATTTGTCTCTGCTTTCCATTCCAGTGGCATAACTTATTTTTGTTGTTCTTTCTTTTCTTTTTCTCCCTTCTGTCTTCCTGTCTTTTTGTTTGTTTCTGTATGTCTCTTATTGTATTTTAATTTTTTTCACTTTTAACTTTTTTCCAATTACTGTGCTCTTCCCTTAATTTTTTGCTCGCCCTTCTTTAAGATTCTTTACTCTGCACCTTTTATCTCCCAGTAGTTTCTCTATTCTTTACTTTTTATTTTAGTTATTATTATTTTTTATTTTTCACTACTATTAGGAATAATCTATTTTCTTTACCTTTATTTTTTCTCTCTCTTTTTTTTTGCTTTAGTATTTGTGTTGTCACTTCACTCTCCCAATTCTACTTTCACTTGGGATATTTTCACTGTGATTCTCAGGATATTTTGTAAGATACTGCTTATTTCCAGGCAGTTTGGTTGTGTATTGCTTTGCCCTGCCAGCATCCATACAACAGGTCACATGACTTGGATGGGGCAGGGCCACAAAGTTAGCCAACCTAAGAGGAGAGTCTTCCTAAGTACAGGTAAAAAATAATCTAGACCAAAACACAGCAGGAGAGCCCAAAGAACTCACTATGGGGACACCCACAGAAGAGACACTCTTACTGCAAATAGCTTAGAAGTATAAGGAAAACAAACCTCTGCGCTCCACTGGACATACACTACAAAATATCACCCCACAAGACCGGGACACAGCAAATATATCTGATATACAGGTACAAACACTAAGAACCACCAAAATCGGGAGACAAAGAAACAACCCCCAAACTAAAGAAAAAGAAAAATCACCAGAAAAAGACCTTGACAACATGGAGTTAAGCAAGTCATCAGAAATAGAGTTAAGAGTAATGGCTATAAAGATGCTCAAGGAAATTAATGAGAACAACAAGACACTTAATGGAAAGGTCAAGAAACTTAGTGAAAACATAAAAAGGAGCTAAATAGCATAAATAAGAATCAGGTAGAAATGAAAAATGCTATATCTGATATAAGAAAATGCTGGGAGGTATTAAAAGCAGGCTCAATAAAAAAGAGAATAGAATAAGTAACTTAGAAGATAAGGTAGAAAAAAACACTCAATCAGAGCAGCAAAAAGAAAAAACACTTAAAAAGCATGAGGACAGTCTAAGGAAGCTTTGGGGCAACATGAAGAGAAAAAACATTTGCATCATAGGAGTGCCAGAAGGGGAAGAGAGAGAGCAAGGGATAGAGAACTTGGTGGAGGAAATAATGACAAAAAACCTCCCCTATGCTGGCAAAAGAGAAAGCCACACAAGTTCAGGAAGCACAAAGGGTTCCAAACAAGAGAGACCCAAAGAGACCCATTCCAAGACACTTCATAATTAAAATGACAAATGTTAAGGACAAAGAGAGAATATTGAGGGCTACAAGAAAGAGACAAGCAGTGACCTACAAGGGAACCCTCATAAGGCTGACAGCAGATTTTTCAACAGAAACACTTCAGGCCAGAAGGGAGTGGCATGAAGTTCTCAAAGTAATGAAAAGCAAGAACCTGCAACCAAGACTGCTTTATCCAGCAAAGCTCTCATTTGAAATTGAAGGTAAAATAAAGAGCTTCCCAGACAAAAGAAAGCTAAAGGAGTTCAGTACCACCAAACCAGCGCTACAAGAAATGCTAAAAGGACTGCTGTAAGAAGAAGAAATATTGGGAGAAAGATACATCAGCATAAATGGGAATATGGCATTAAATAAGTATATATCAATAGTAACCTTAAATATAAATGGAATAAATGCTCCAATCAAAAAACATAGGGTAGATAAATGGATAAGAAAGCAGGACCCAAATATATGCTGTCTACAAGAGATATGTCTGACAGCAATACATTCACACAGGCTGAAAGTGAAGGGGTAGAAAAAACTATCCCATGCAAATGGAAATGAAAATAAAGCTGGAGTAGCAATACTTATTTCTGACAAAATAGACTTGAAAATAAAGACCATAAGAAGAGACAAAGATAGTCACTACATAATACTAAAGGGATCAATCCAACAGAAGGAAATAATCCTTATAAATATATATGCACCCAATGTAGGAGCACTTAAATATATAAAAAACTTCTTGGTGAACTTTAAGGGGAAGATCAACAGCAACACAGTAATAGTGGAGGACTTTAACACCCCACTTTCATCATTGGAAAGATCATGAAGACAAAAAATCATCAGGGAAACAGAGACCTTAAGTGACAAACTAGATCTAATGGATTGAAATTGACATTTACAGAACATTTCATCCCAAAGTAGCACAATATACATTCTTCTCAAGTGCACATGGATCATTCTCAAAAACAGATCACATGTTAGGGCACAAGGCCAGTCTCTACAAATTCAGGAAGACTGAAATCATATCAAGCACCTTCTTGGACCACAATACCATGAAACTAGAAATCAACCATTATAAAAACTCAAAATATTCAAACACATGGAGGCTCAATAGCATGTCATTAAACAATGAATGGGTTAGCAATGAGATCAAGAAAGAAATCCAACACTTCCTGGAAAAAAATGGAAATGAGAAGACAACAACCTAATATCTGTGGGACACAGCTAAAACAGTCCTGAGAGGAAAGATCATAGGAGTACAGGCATACTTCAAGAAAAAAGAAAAGGCTCTACTACACCATCTAACACAAGAACTCGAATGAGAACAGCAAGAAAAGCCCCAAGGGAGTAGAAGGAAGGAAATAATAAATATCAGAGCAGAAATTAATGATTTAGAGACCCCCCCAAAAAATACAAATAATCAATGAAACCAAGAGCTGATTCTTTGAAAAGATAAATAAGATTGATGCACCTTTAGCCAGGCTCACCAAAAAACAAAGTGAAAGGACCCAAACAAATAAAATCAGAAATGAAAGCAGCTATATAACAACCGACCCAACAGAAATACAGAGGATTGTAAAAAAATATTATGAACAATATGCCAAAAACTGGACAACACAGGTGAAATGAACAAATTTCTAGAAGCATATAATCTTCCAAAACTGAATCAGGAAGAGGCATAAAACCTGAATAGGCTAATAACAACTAATGAAATTGAAGCAGTAACCAAAAAAATTCCCAGCAAAAAAGTGCCAGGTCCAGATCAATTTACAGGCAAATTTTACCAAACATTCAAAAAATAAACACCAATTGTCCTCAAACTATTCCAGAAAATTAAAGAGAGAAAACTCCCAAACTCTTGTTATGAGGCCAACATCATCCTAATCCTGAACCGATAAAGACACTACAAAGAAAGAAAATTACAGGCCAATATCCCTGATGAACATATATGTTAAAATCCTTTAAAAACTACTAGTAAACTAGATCCAGCAACACATTAAAAGTTCATACACCACGACAAGTGGGATTCATTCCGGGGAAGCAAGGCTGGTACAACATCCACAAATCAATAAATGTGATGCATCACATAAACAAAATGAAGGGCAAAAATTATATGATCATATCAATAGATGTAGAAAAAGCATTCAACAAAATCCAGCACCCATTTCTGATAAAAACTCTCAGTAAAGTGGGAGTAGAAGGATCATACCTCAACATAATAAAGGCTATATATGACAGACCTACAGCCAACATCATCCTCAATGGGCAAAAACTAAAACCATTTCCCTTAAAAACAGAAACAAGTCAGGGATGTCCGCTTTCACCACTCGTATTCAACATAGTTCTGGAAGTCCTTGCCACAGCCATCAGGCAGGAAGAAAACATAAAAGGTATCCAAATTGGAAAGGAGGAATTAAACCTGTCATTATTTGCAGATGACATGATATTGTACATAGAAAACCCTAAAGACCTCACCAAAGTACTACTAGATTTGATAAACAAATTTGGCAAGGTAGCTGGATACAAAATTAACATCCTGAAATCAATGGCAATTTTATGCATCAACAATGAACTTTCAGAAAGAGAAACTAAAAAAAAAAAAAACACCATTTACCATTGCAACTAAAAGAATAAGATACCTAGGAACAAACTTAACCAATGATGTAAAAGACCTGTACTCGCAAAACTACAGGACACTGAAAAAAGAATTAGAGGAAGAATATTCCATGTTTATAGGTTGGAAGAATTAACGTCATTTAAACGTCCATATTCCCAAAGCAATTTATAAATTCAATACAATTCCTATTTAAATACCAATAGCATATTTCACAGAGCTAGGAAAAATATTCCAAAAATTTATATGGAATCAAAAATGACCCTGAATAGCTGCAGTCATCTTGAGAAAGAAAGACAGAGTGGGAGTGATTACTTCACTGGATATCAAACTGTGCTACAAAGTCATTGTAATTAAAAGAGCCTTGTATTGGTACAACAACAGGCATGTAGATCAATGGATTAGAACAGAGACCCCAGAAATAGACCAACACAATTATAGTCAGTTAATATTTGACAAAGGAGGGAAGAACATACAATAAAGACAATCTCCTCAATAAATGGTGCTGGAAAAATTGGAAAGCTGTATGCAAAAAAATGAAACTAGACCACCAAATTACACCATACACAAAAATAAACTCAAAATGGATAAAAGACCTAAGTGTAAGTCATGAAACCATAAAAATCCTGGAAGAAAACATAGGCAGTAGAGTCACAGACATCTCACATAGTGCAATTTTCACTGATACATCTCCTAGAGCAAGAGAAACAAAAGAAAAAATAAAGAAATGGGACTACATGAAACTAAAAGGCTTCTGCACAGGAAAAGAAAACAGCCTCAAAATATAAAGGAACCCCACGGTCTGGGGAAACATTTTTGCCAAGGATGTATTTGATAAGGGGCTAATTTCCAAAGTGTACAAAGAACTCATAGAACTCAACAAGAGGAAGACAAACAATCCAATTAAAAAATGGGCAAAGGACCTAAATAGACAATTCTCTAAAGAGTACATACAAATGACCAAGAGACATATGAAAAAATGCTCAATGCCACTGATCATCAGAGAGATGCAAATTAAAACAATGAGGTATCACTTTACACCTGTCAGAATGGCTGCCATCAACAAATCAATGAATGGCATGTGCTGGCGAGGATGTGGAGAAGGGGGAACTCTAATACCCTGCTGGTCGGAATGCAGACTGGTGTAGCCACTATGGAAAGCAGTATGGAGGTTCTTCAAAAAATTTAAAATGGAGCTGTCTTTTAATCCAGTGATCCCACTTCTAGGAATATATCCTAAGAATCATGAAACACTAATCAGAAAGAATATATGCACCCCTATGTTCATAGCAGTGCAATTTACAATAGCTAAGATTTGGAAACAGCCCAAGTGCCAATCAGTAGGTGAGTGGATAAAAAAGTTGTAGACCTTTATCCCATGGGATACTACTCAGCTGTAAAGAAGAAAGATCTCATATCCTTTGGGACAGTGTGGATGGACCTGGAGAATATGCTAAGCAAAATAAGCCAGGGAGAGAAAGGCAAACATCACATTATGTCACTTATATGTGGGATCTAAAGAACTTAATAAACTGATGAACAGAATAGATTCAGTGACGTGGAGGCATGGATAAGACTGATGAATCTCAGAGGGAAGGAGGGGAGACATTAAGCATAGACTATATATGCACAGATTCATAACCCAAGGACACCGACAATGGTGTGTTGAGGGACTCAGGAGAGGGGGTGAGGCAGGTCAGAAGAGGTCAATGGGGAGAAAATAAATATCTGTACTATTTTGAACAATAAAAAAATAAAATAATTTAGCTCTTTCCTATACACACATTTTATAAATAGGAGATATCTTATTTGATACAAGAAAGTTTGCTAATACTTTTTTAAGTCTTTATAAAGTGTTACTTTTATTTATCCTGTCATGTTGAGGCAGGCCAGTAAGCCAGGTCAAGTGGAATAGAAAAACAGACAGATAGCTGAACAAACTGGCAGAGCAATTTACAGCAGATACAGAAGGTCACCTCTCTAGAGATTACATCTAGGCCTCAATTGTATTTCAGCTCCAGGCCCAGAAAAGCAGCAAAACCAGATGGGCTACACCTAGACCAACTACACTGACTAAAGACCCCCTGCCCTGGCAATGTCCAATCAGTGAAGACCTCCATCCTGAAAGAGTACACCTGGAAAACTGATTAATATTCTGCTGAAACCCTCCTCTGAGACCTCCCTTAAGATTTCCCCCTGTAAGAGAGGGATAAAGCCTCAATATAAAGGACCCAGGGTGCCCTTTCCATGTGGGGAGAAACCTGAACCTTTCCCTTCCCCCTTCTTCCCCCACAGGCATGCATCTCCTAAACTCTAAGGTACCCCATGAGGACTGCAACCAGTGGAGCAGAGGCCATCAGCAACTCACCCTGAACACACCCCCTGAACCTGTCCCCAAGACCCCCTTTTCTTGGACTTCTTAGTGGGCAGCCCAGCCTAAGCTCATTTCCTTAGCCCTTCCTTGTTTCTCTGTTCCCAGCTTTAATAAACATCCTCTAAAATTCACCTAGACTCCTATTGTGAAGTTTTTTCCTGCATGAAGTAAAAAATCCACACACTACTGGCTAGCCCTAGGCAGACAAACCAAGGGCCAGGCCCTTTTTCTGGTAACAAGATGATATCCATGAAGTGTTAAGTTCTGTTCTATAGTTTGCTGCTCACCATAAAAAACAAACTAAATAATAATAAAGAAAACAACAGCTGTAGATATTTGGTTTGATAAATATTCATCAAGTGACTACAGCAACACTTCTCCAAAAGTTCCAATTTCTTTAAATGTGTTCGAGGGCTGCCCTCATGTTTTTTGGATTCCCTCTGTTTATATTTAATGAATATAAAACTGGAAACATTGTGTGTTTATTTGAGTTAAATACAAGAGCTATTTACTTTGGATAATCATCTCACCGTTTACAGGTTATGTTCTTTTGAAAACCAACCCCAAACTGACACTATGGTGATTATGCAATGGTTTTAATAGATAAAGCAATCAAAATAGATGGATCAATAGTGCTTAGCAGAATAAATGTTGGCTAGAATGGTAGCACAGTTTGGAAGTTCCCAAAAGATGTTTATATATAAACACTGTCATTTAGATTTTTTATATGCAACAAGCAATTTTGTATATGGAGTTCAAAGGTTAGAAACTGAAATCAATCAGCCAAAATCTAAATGGATGATGTATTATAGAATTGTACACTTGGATCTTATATAATGTTATTAACCAATGTCATCCTAATAAATTTATTTTAAAAAATCTGCCAAAATCATACATAAAAAAATTATCAATGCCTAAAATTCAAGCACATATGAATGTAATTCCTTCCATCTCTCTCCACTGATTTCATGAAGACTAAAGGAAAATTCAGAGGTAAAGAATGTAATCCTGTGAAAGCTTAGTAGTAATGACATTAGGATGACTGCCTATACAGGATTGTAGAATAGGAGGAGAGCATATCTGAAGTGTTTGAGGATACTGTCTAAAAATGTCAAAGTGCCAAACTTCCAAATAAGCAAAAGATCATGGCAGTCAAGGATAACTGAATGTTTAATGGTATTTTAAAACATCACATTTTAATTCATGTTCAGAACTAATAAAGCAGCAGTGATTTTTCAAAAAATATATCTTTATTGATTTCAGAGACAGGAAGGGAGAGGGAGGGAGAGAGTTGAAACATCAATGATGAGAGTCATTGATCAGCTGCCTCCTTCACGCCCCCTGCGGAGGATGGAGCCTGAAACCCAGGCATGTGCCCTGACCAGGAATTGAACCCCGATCTCCTGGATCCTAGGTTGATGCTCAACCACTGAGCCACACCTGGCAGGCGCAATATTGATTCTTGAAATGAGCTTTGTAAACTGCCTATTTTATCTTTTTTTCCCCCTTTTCTTTCCTTCCCTTTTATTAATTGTATTTACTTGAGCATTTTGACATACTCTATGTTACTCTATCCATGACTGGCTGAAGTAGCCACAACTTTTGTGGATTTCAGGGTCCTAGATTGTAAAAAGCAGAACACTAAAATATGACTTCTGTGTTATCACATCAAAATGATGCTCAGAATTATGTTCTGAACCAAAAATGTTTCTGAAGCAGATTGAAACTCTATTGGCTTCTGGGAGAGAATAAAAGTTCTAGGAAATTGCTTTTCTTTTCCTACTATAGAAAAGAAAAACTTTTGGCAATTGAAATTGCCTCTCTGGAGTTTGCTCTGTGAATCCATTGTCTCACTGTTAAAACACTGGAGCCAGTGTTACAAAATTAATAGCAATGTTTGTGGCACTAATTTTCTTTGTCTATGTAATTGGCATTTTGAGATCAGTGTGACCTCATGCAGCAATACAATTTCTTTTTTAAAAATATTTCTGTATTGATCTCAAAGAGTGGAAGGGAGAGGGAGAAAGAGAGACAGAAACATCAATGATGACAGTCATTGATCAGCTCCCTCCTGCACGCCCCTTGCAGGGGATCAAGCCCTCAACCCAGGCATGTGTCCTGACTGGGAATCAAACCTCGATTTCCTGGTTCCTAGGTCGATGCTCAACTGCTGAGCCATGCAGGCTGGGATACCATTTTTTGATTTAAAATTTTCCACAATGACAATAACTAAATTTTCTTCTATGATCATAATATTTTTTAAAAGCTTAAGAAAGGCATTGTATTGGTGAGTGTTTTAAAATTTTATAAATGATTGTTTATGTGTAAAAAGCAGAGGCAAACATATCCATATAATCTTTATATATTGTACAAAAAATAATTTTATTAAACTGAACTATAAAATTAATATGTAATGCATTACAATGAAATCATCCATAACATTACTATGTCATATTTTATCAAACTTTTGGACATGGGTGAGAGGAAGAAAGAAAAACAAAAAAAAATGAAGAAAAGTATGGTGGACAAAATAAGTTGCATAGAAATTTAAATGCATATATATATGTGTGTGTATATATAGATATATAAACTTAGAATAAACTTCTTTTTAAAATATTTTTATGCCTCACCTGAAGATATTTTTAATTAATTTTAGAGATAGAGTGGAAGGGAGAGAGAGGAGAGAGAGAGAGAGAGAGAGGAGAGAGTGAGAGAGAGAGAGAGAAAGAGAGGGAGAAACATCATTTGGTTGCTTTCTGTATGTGTCCCAGCCGGGGATCAAACCTGAAACCTAGGCATGTGCCCTGAGTAGGAATCGAACCTGTGACCTTTTGGTGTACAGGACAATGCTCCAGGCAACTGAGCCACCTGGCCAGGGCTTAAATAAACTTTTGAAATAAAGATTGAAACCGTCCTGTATAAGGTTGTGATAATTAAAAAATCAAAGGACAGTAAATAGGGATGGCAGCTAATCCAGTAATTCACTACAAAAAATACAAAAGTTATCTTTATTTGTAAAATAAACTAAGTATTTTGAAGGTGTATTGTGCATGCATGCACCTGTGAGTGTGTGTGTGTGTGTGCAGGTGTGTAAATCCTAAATAGCTATGCCCAAGTGCTTTAGTTAAGTGCTGAAACTATGAAATACTTAGATTGCCAAATTGGGCTTTGGTTGTTTCAGTCATTAAACTAGACTCATTCAGTTGCAGTCTCTGCGTTTGACCTTCAAAGAACTCAGTCACTTGATTATTGAAAGCACCTTGTTCACGGCCATAGTAGGACAGGAGTGTTTGATAATTATCAGGTGAATTTGAGGCAATCTCTAAAATTTATTCAGCTAAACTTATACAGCTTGTATTTAACGTAAAATTTTATAAATTATACACATTCACCTCATCTGTGAAGACTTACCAAAACAAAGCCATGTACAGAACAATATTTAACAATGATGCAGAACTTTATGGAGTGAATAGTTGCATCTTGAAACATACATACAGTTTTAGGACAGATAGGTGAAATATGCAAATTATAATGAAATAGAAACATATTTTCAAGTATAGAGCTATTATTCAAAATTAACTCTGTTGGGTTCCCTTCTAATACTTATGTCTGCTATAACTGGGCATCCTACACTATTATATGCATAATAAATGTACTGTAGAAATATAGCAATCAAAATTATTAAAAATAAAATTGCTAATTTGTTTAACTAAAGCTCAAGGATTTATTATAAATATAAAAACTGTAATGCAATTTGGCAACAAAAATTGTATTTGAATACCAACACTGTATTAAATGGTCTTTTTGTCGCATCGAGCATTTTACAAATATTATGTAATTGAAAATGGAAAAGGAAAAGCGTCATCTTTAATGTAGCTTGTAGCTTCACGTTTTAACATTGAAGCACTTGTCTTTGACCAGTTTAAATTAAGATGTGAGAATCTCTTAACAGAATTACTTTGTTTAGCTTTTATGCTTTTTTTGGTAAACTAAGTAATTCATCATGTTCCACTTTACACTTGCTGATCCAGCAATCAGTCAAGCTGTGGTCCCATTCTAATATGGCATGCTAATCTGCAATGTTAACATTTTGGAAAATGGCATGAACAATAAAAAATAGGATATAGAGCTTTAAAAATGTTTGTAACATTCAATGTTACTGATTACCAATAAAATCCTGCATGCCATTCATGTCAAATTTCTATTTAATTCACTTGTGTGAGAAGACTGTTAAGAAAAATGGACTTAGCCCTGCTGAGTGTGGCTCAGCGGTTGAGCATCGACCTAGGATCCAGGCCATCGGGGTTTGATTCCTGGTGAGGGCACATGCCCGGGTTGCGGGCTAGGCAGCCGATCAGTGACTCTCTCATCATTGATGTTTCTCTCTCTCTCTCTCCCTCTCCTTTCCTCTCTCTGAAATCAATAAAGATATATTAAAATATATATATTAAAAAAAAAGAAAGAAAAACGGACTTAGTTAAATCAAGGCAGTGTAGTTTTCTACTCTTCACCTGTTTCTCTTTCTTTGAATAATAACTATAAGAATTACATAGAGAGTGACATTGTATACAGATACAAATGAAATAAAATGATGTCCAAATTTCCAGGTAAAATTAATGATAGATTAATAATGAATAAAGATTTATATTAACTATGTGTTCAATCTCTATAGCTTTATTTATGTACTCAACCTTTTCTCTATAACTGTAAATGCAAAATACATATTTATTGGCTTATCTTTATTTATGTAAATCTTCTCAGGAACCTCTTAGACTGAAACCTAAGAGAGGAGATGAGTCATAAGACACACATATCCTAGCACAAAATAAATTATTTTTTTTGGACAACCACACTTTACAGCACAGAACTGATTGCTTTTATAAACCTTGTTCATAGGGGGGTTTAGGGGAGTATAAATTCACAGGAAAAATAATTTGGAAAACTACACGTAAGTTTTTTCTAATTTTTCAAGATGTTTTATTTTCAGGAGTAGATGTTTTTTAAAAAAGAAACATGGCCCAGCCAGGTGTGGCTCAGCAGTTGAGCACTGACCTAGGATCCAGGAGATCAAGGTTCGATTCCCAGCAGGGTGCGTGCAGGAGGCAGCCTATCAATGACTCTCTCATCACTGGTGTTTCTCTCTCTCCCTCTCCCTCTCCCTTCCTCTCTGAAATCAATAAAGATATTTTTTTTAAAAAAGAAAAAGAAATATGCATAAAAATGTATAAAAGGACCTTTATTTAAAGATTAAGAAAAAGTTATGTAAACCAAATCATAATTTTTACTTTTACATTTTGTTTTATTTCATTTACTGTTTTTGGGTAAATTACACACAGAGTTTCAAAAGTATATCACTTTTAGTATCTCCCTCTTAATAAATCCTGCAGCTACTAAAGTCTCTTACAGATAACTTCACTTAAAGGTAACCATATAATAAGCATAGTTAAAAATGTAAAAAGAAAACATTTAAATGTGTTTGAACAGAGATTGAATTAAAAATCTGCTTAGATATTGAAACAAAAATTCATACTAACAAAACATCTTTTGCAAAAATTATTGGACTGATGTCTGCTCCTGTTTATTATATATGTATGTATGATAAATATATAAATGCATATATATACACACTCACACACATGTCCATGCATATATATGCATATAGATTTTTCATATACAAATACATACTGTGCATTTCAAAATTTTATTTTTGGAGATATATTTAGACATGTTGAAAATAATGTTTTTATATCTGTATTTTAAAATTATCTTTTTAATATGTATTAATCATCATTAATTCCTATCACATTTTATCTCTGAGATCAAAGAAAATATGAATAAAGTAGAAGGGCGTGGATAATAGGTAATTTTAACCTTTGCTTTAAAGTGATTCTATAAATGCAGTAGGTTAAAACAAATATAAATAACTTGGAATCATATAAGTATGTTGTTCCCTCTTTATTAATAGATAATGGACACTCTAAGAACATTTTAATAATGAAGTTATATAAGCACATTCCCTGCTGAATTATGTCACATATACAATAGATTTTACATGGGTATAATTATTAAGTATGAGCAAATTATCAATAAGTTTTTGAAATGGCTCTCACAGCCACAATGCATAGATTAACTATGTTTTGATAAAGATTTATTATTCTTTTATGAATAAATAGTTCATAGAGAACAACTATAAGTTTTATTTTAGTAATGTACATGTGCACACAGCTACTGTTATTCTGAATAAAACTTTTAAAAGTAAAATTGGCTTACTTTTCAAAAAATACCAAATATTATCTGTAGATAATCTAGTGTCACATATTTGCAAAAGGAAAAATAAAACAGCTGAATTTTCATCAAAAATCATCAGGTTGATTTGCTATTTCTACATTACCAATCAAAGAGGAGAGGCGAGAATAATCTATGTCAATTCATTTTCTTTTCTTTTTTCAGTTTTCATAGACTTTATTTTTTTAAATTTATCTTTATTGTTGAAAGTATTACAGATATCCTCCCTTTTATTACCCATTGATCCCCTCCACCTCAAATACTCCACCACAAGCTTTCACCACTCCGTTGTCTGTGTCCATGGGTTATGCATATATGTATATAAGTTCTTTGACTAATCTCTTCCCACCCACACACTCACCCACCCCCACCTTCCCTCTGAGATTCATTAATCTGTTCCATGCTTCTATGTCTCTGGATCTATTTTGTTCCTTAGTCTATTTTGTTTATTAGATTCCACATATGAGTGAGATCATGTAAAACTGAATCAGGAACAATCACAAAACCTGAATAGGCTAATAACAACTGGTGAAACTGAAGCAGCAATAAAAAAATTCCCAGCAAACAAAAGCCCTGATCTGGATGGCTTCACAGGGGACCTTTCTAATTCTTTAAGTTGTAGGGTTAGATAGTTCACTAAAAAATGTTTCTTGCTTTTTGAGGTAGTCCTGCAGTGCTATGAACTTCCCTCTTAAGACTGCTTTCACTGTGTCTCATACATTTGGAGTTGTGAGTTCACTTTCATTTGTTTCCAGGAAGTTTTTGATTTACTTCTTGATCTTATTGGTAATCCATCCATTGCTTAATAACATGCTATTTAGCCTCCTTGTGTTTGAATGTTATTGAGTATTTTTTTCTGTAGTTGATTTCTCATTTCATGCCACTGTGATCTGAGATGCTTGATATGATTTCAGTCTTCCTTAACCTGTAGAGACTTGTTTTGTGTCTTAACATGTGGTCTATCATTGAGAATGTCCCATGTGCACTTGAGAAAAATGTATACTCTGCAGCTTTGGGATGAAATGTTCTGTAAATATAAATTAAATCCATCTGATCTAGTGTGTCATTTAGAGTCACTGTTTTCTTGTTGATTTTTTGTCTGGACCATCCATCCAGTGAAGTCAGTGGGCTGTAAAATTACATGCATATGACTGCATTGAAGTTGATCTCTCACTTAAAGTCCTTAAGGTTATTATTGATAGGTCCTTATTTATTGCCATTTTGATTCTTTATACCTATGTTTCTCTCTCTATTTCTTCTTATTACAGCAGTCCCTTTAACATTTCTTGCAAGGCTGGTTTGGTGGTAATAAACTCTTTTAGACTTCATTTGTGACGTTCTTTATTTCACCATCTACTTTGAAGCTTAGCCTTGCTGAATAAAGTAATCTTGGTTTGAGATCCTCGTTTGCATTACCTTGAATACTTTATGCCATTCCCTTCTGCCTTGTAGAGTTTCTGATGAGAAGTCAGCTGACAACCTTATGGGAGCTCGTTTCTAGGTAACAGATTGCTTTTCTCTTGCTGCCTTTAAGATTCTCTGTCTTGAATTTTTGGCATTTTAATTGTGATGTGTCTTGGTGTGGGCCTCTTTGGATTCTTCTTGCTTGGGACTCTCTTTGTCTCCTGAACTTGTGGGACTTTTTCTTTACAGGATTAGACAAGTTTTATGCCATTATTTCTTCAAACAGTTTCTCTAACCCTTGCTTACTTTTGACCTCCTCTGGCACTCCTATGATGAGAATATTGTTATGTTTCATGTTATCCCACAACTCCCTTAAACTGCACTCTTGGTTTTTATTGTTTTTTCTTTTTCAGTCTCTGATTCAGTGATTTTTTTTTACCCTGCCTTCTTATTTGCTGATCCAATTCTCAGCTTCCTCTAATCTGCTGTTTATTCCTTCCAATGTATTCTTTATTTCTGCTACGTCATCCTTCATTTCCTTCATAGTTTCCATATCTTTTTTCATGCTGTTGAGCATTCTTACAATAAGTATTCTGAACTCCCTAACTCTCCATTTCATTTAGTTCTTTTTCTGGAGACTTCTCTTGTTCTTTTATTTGGGGTTTGATTTTTTTGTCTCCCCATTTTGGCTTCCTATTTGGGTTTGTTTCTATGTATTAGGTAAATATTCTAGGACTCTCAGACTTTTTAGAGGGTCTCTGGTGCAGGCCAATGTCAGACACATTTTGTGACTGGCTCTGAGCACCCTGTTTGGAGCTATCAACAATCCTCTGCTTGAGGTTGCCTCTGTTGGGGCTGGGTGCAGTTGGAGAGAACCAAGATGTGTACCAAAGTCTGCTTTTCCAAGGCCTGGGTCCAGAAGCAGATCAGGTAAAGACTCAAAGCACTCTGAGGTCTTCCTCTACATGTAGGCTGATTAATCTGATTCTCTTAATGAGCCTCAGGCTGTAGAAACTCCTCTGGGTAGAGTGACCATATTTCCAGCAGGGTGGGGCAATTGCTTCCCCTGCCAGGCAAAAGCAGCAAATTGTCTGCCTGAGAAAAATGTCCTCTGCAGTATGAGGGAATGACTGGGTACAGGAATCCAGATGGGTGCCTTCTGAACTCAATCTCCAGATCCCACAACCTCAGACTCTCCGCATACAGCTCCAGTCCACTCAGCCCTCCCTCTGCCGGAGCCCAAGGTGAGTGGCTGCACATAAAACTTTTTGTGTTGGCCCTTTAAGAGGGTGCCTGCAGTTCCAGCAGCCTCTCCTTGGCAGACAGAAACCCAGCTGCTTTTCATAGCCAGATGTTATGTGGGCATCTTTCTCAGTCTGGTACTCTTAGCTGGGAATCCCAGCCTGGGGTTTAGGTCCCAAATTACTCAGTGGGAACCCCCCAGAGCTGAAATATCCCTCTGGACCTTCAGCTGCTGCCTGTGGGAGCCCAGCCAGGCTCTTGTGCCTTTGCACTTCTCATCAGTCTCTATGTGGTCTCCATTTTTCTTCCTTGGTTATGAGGGTGCTCTCCAACTCGTGTTCAGTTGCAGTTGATTATTCAGCATGTTTTTTCTATATTTTAGTTGTAATTCCAGTTTGGTCCCGGGAGAGTGTCAGTGTAGCTTCCACTCAGTCCACTGCCATCTTTAATCAGATTTTTTATGTCAATTCATTTTCAAGAATATATGCCTTGCTACTGCCATTAGCAAGTAGCCAAAACATCTGCATCCAGACTGAACTTCATTTTCCTCTGCCCAGTAAAACTCAAATGTGTTGTGCATGTGTACAAAGGCTAGGAAATTTATTGGTGAAGATAAAATATTGATGATAAACCTCACCCTAGGATTTCATTTTGCACACTGTCCTAAATATGTTAGAAAATTCAAATCTCAGCATAATTATTTTTGTATATAAATGCTGTACAATACATTATGCATATGATCATAGAAACTACTTAGATAAATTGATATTTAGCTAAATATTTGGATCTGAGTGCTCTTTTAATTTCAGGGTTGTGATACATTGTACAGTTCTTTAAGCCAAGACTCAGATAACAACTAACAGTTACAATGTGCTTTGACACCCTAGGCTATTTCAATAGGCACAGAGTATATTATAAACCACATTTGATACTATATTTCTAATGCACATATTAAAAGATATTTCTTCCCAAGTGTCTATGCTGCAACAATTTATGGAAATGAAAATAGATTCTGATGTTAGAGTAATACTGAGGGCATGCCAGTGTTCATAGCTTGACATGCCACTAAAAAAAATCACAAAACATTATGCTAAGTAAAAGAAGCCAGAATCATGACCACATATTGTATGATTTCATTTATGTTTAGAATAGGTTAATCTATAAAGATAGAATATAGATTAGTGGTGACTTGCAGCTGGGTGGGGGATTTGTGGGGTGACTGCTAATGGACATTGTGTTTGTTTTGGGAGTAAAGAGCACATTACAAAATTAATTGTGATGAATGTTACACAACTCTGAATATAATATAAACGGTTGAATTTTACATTGTATACTAAATGGGTAAATTGTACAGTATGTAACTTATATCTCAAAAAATCTGTTACCAAATAACTACTTCATATACTAAAACATATATGGAAACATGAGATGCCTGTATGCTTCACTGCCCAATGAAACTAGGGACAATATAATTTCCAACCATTAAAGTCACTTGAAGTTTATCATTGTGACTTCAGACATTCTTCAAAGTGAATTGCAAGGTGACTTTTTTTAAAGACAAAAAAAGAATGTTTCCTTCATTCTACAGTTTAACAAAAATCAGCTTAGCCCTAGCTGGTATCACTCAGTGGTTGGAGTATAGTCCCGTTCACTAAATGGGTCATGGGACACGTGTGTGAGGCAACTGATCGATGTTTCTCTCTCACGTAGATTTTTCTCTCTCTTCCTTCCTCTCTGAAATTAATGAAAAGCTTATCCTCAGGTGAGGATTTTTAAAAAATCAACTTATTTTGTAATTATATTTCATATACCCACACATATATTTGCTTATGATATAAAAACATTGACCAGTAGAGATAAAAAGGAAGACCTATTAGAATATTTGTTTTTTTTTGTTGTGAAGATAAACATCTTTAGGAAAAATGAAAACAGAAAGCCACTCCCAACCCCACCCCAAGTTATTAACAGAGCAGGCACCAGACAAAATGATCCTGTTTTTTAAAAATTCATCTTTATTGTTGAAAGTACTACAGATGTCCCCCTTTTTCTCATTGACTTCTGCTGTCTCTCTTCCCTTATCTCCTACTGCTCTTCTTGCTAGGTTGGCTCTAGAGAGGCTGATCTTGCTGTCTACATGAGGCATATATCTGGCACCTTTGCAGTTTTGTTCCTTCTGCATGGAATCAACTTTCTCCAGATCATGTGGTTTATGGCCTCATCTCTTTCAAATCTTTGCTCAGATGTCACCTATTACATCCACAACAAGATATTTGACCTCTGTTTGTTTGCTTTGATAATGAAAGTGCTTAAGAGCTAATGTGGGATTAATTAGCATTCTAGTTAATTCAAAGATATAAGAAGACTTTTTGCCATGTGCTTGTAATTTGTAAATGAAAACCAATTATTGACTAAATAATTAAAAGTGAACAACCTATCACCCACTCTCAAATATTTTTGTTTAGAGCTAATGATATTTTTTTTGCATGTCATCTTCAAATTACAGTATGTGTTCTCAGCTCCATTATTTCTTTCTCACTACCAAAGATAGACAGCCCAGATTTTCTTCACCCAGATTATAATTTTAATTAGAATTAAAAGGCTGATTTTCAAATTGACTTAATGTATTCCATAACACACAGACACACACTACACTTCATAATCACAAACATAATGTCTAAGCTTTGGGGTAAGTACAATTTGTTTTTTTAAGTACACTATCGTCTCCAAGAAACACGATAATTTCTTTGAGCAGTGTTCAAAATAATATTCATATTGAAACATAAACCTTACTCTTGCAACCACTTGAGGGACATATTTTACCACTATTATTGAAAACACAAAACAGAATATTAATGAAATGTAGTGCTTTCTTTGAAAAAAAAAAAAAAAAAAAGCTTTTCACACAGGACTTCTTACGGGACAAAATCACCATGCCCCAAATAATAAAGAGTGCTGTTATTATACTTGAAGAAATCATTCATTCTTAGATAAGATATTCATTTAATGGAAATAATGTACTTAATTAAGTTATCATTGTAACAAATTGGATTTGATTTTTTTAAAAATGATGCTAAACTCCCTTTTAATTAAGCTATGCTGAAGATAGAGATTCAAGATAATACGCTTTAGACTCAGAGAAGCAAATAACAAAATTGCATTATAAAACACTTTAAATATGCTGTTTTTTAAGTTCACAGTAAAATGCAGAACCAAAATCCATGCAAGCTACCATCTTTTAATTCAGTGTAAACACTCTTAGGGATCTTTTCTCTTCAAATATTTATTACTTTGTAATATCTAGAAATGTTTCTTCCTCAGAGAAAATGATAGGGGAAGGGCACATAATAGAAATAGAATTACAGTTGTTTAATAGCTATCACTAAAAAGAAGAGATTTTCTTACATACCATGGGAAACTGAAGGACATGTTACAAGAAGGAGAACAGGCCCTGGAGATAAGGCAGCTTGGAGCTCAGAACATATCTGAAGGAAGACAGTGTTCCCGGCTAATCTTTACAGCATTCTGGGTCCAGTTTTACAAGGACAATGATGGAAGGTAGACCTTGGGAACTCATTAACTTTAGATTTTTTTCCCACCCACTAACCCCATATAAGAGCTTGTTTGAAATGAAATTCAGAGTGGTCTTTTCAGGGTGTCACACCAGCTGCTCTCTCAGATTATAGGCCCTCTGATTAATAAAATGCACCATAAAGATTCAGCCTTGTCTCTACTTATTTGACTCTGGTAGCGGCGGGTAGTCCAGACCCTTTTGTATCTGATATCAAGAACATTTTGTTTCCTTTTTTGAGGGGGGGGGCTTATTTTCTGAAACATATTGTCATGACAATCAGTGCTATTATGAAGAAAACATGATCCATTTTCAAAATGTTTATTCTGTTCCCCTTTGAAACAGTCTCTCCATCTATATGCACAAACCACTTGCATTGTCCTTGCATCCTAGGATGTGTGGTTTCTAATAAATAATACTGGATATCTGTGAAAAGCTTCAAAAGATGTTTTTTAAAGTACTTGAATTTTATTGATTAATAATTTTTGGACTTGATCTTAGCAAAATATAAATAATCATTCACAATTTGTAGAGAACATTAGAACTATTCAGTAATATGGTATCAGCCAACTTTGCTAGCTAATTACCATGACTTTTAAAGTGAAAAATCTAGCTGAGTGAAAAAGGTGAAGGGATTAAGCAAAAATTATAAATAAATAAATTTAAAAAAAAAATAAAAGTCTTTACTTGGTAGCTATATTGGTTAGATCGTCATCCTAATATGCCAAGGTTGCAGGTTCTATCCCAGATCCAGGCACATACAAGAATCAACCAATAAATGCATAAATAAGTGGAACAACAATAGTCAACATTTCCCTCTCTCTCTCTCTCTCTCTTTCATCTGTCAATAATTTAAAAACAAAAACAAAAGCAAAAACACCTCAGACACAGATAATAGCATGATGAATACCAGAGGAAAAAAGAGGTAGGGGTGGGGGAGGTAGAAGAGGATATAGGGGGATAAATGGTGATAGGAGACTTGACTTGGGGTGATGAACACAGAATACAATATACAGGTGATGTGTTGTAGAATTGCACACCCGAAACCTCCATAATTTTATTGACAAATGTCACCCCAGTAAATTCAATAAAAAGTAATAATAAAGTGAAAAATCTACTTGATGTGATTATATTCTCTTTATATATAAATCAATGTATAATGTTATTAATGGAAGAATTATTTTACATTAAATTAAAATGAGGCAAAAAACTTTTCCTTTCAAAAACACTCAGAAGACCAAAGTCATGATCATTGAATTCCTGCTGTTTTGCTTTTAAACATGCACTTACTTAATGACATTTTAAATGTAAAGAAATGGCAGAGTTTTAAATTATTAATTTAAAAAGATATAAATATTCCTGCCCCGGCTGGGTGTGGCTCAGCAGTTGAGCATAGATCAGGTGATGGGGGTTGGATTCCCAGTCAGGGCACATGCCCAGGTTGCGGGCTCAATCAATGAGTCTCTCGTAATTGATATTTCTATCTATCTCTCTCCCTCTCCTTTCCTCTCTCTGAAATCAATAAAGATATATTTAAAAAAAATAAAAGATATAAATATTCCTAATCCAAAACAAGTTTATTTTCCTATTAATTCTTTAGATTACAGCAAATTTTAAATGAGGTTAGAAGTTAAAGAAATAAAAGTTATTCCCTGTCACAGTAGGTTATTTTTGCACCAGACTGAAGAGGAAGTTTATAACTCTTGCTGTGTCTCACATTAGTAAGTCCTCTTTAACCTTTATTTATTTTTCCAGTCTCTTTATTTAACATTTGAATCCATAAAAAATTTAGCCTGACCTTAGAACTTTGAAAGTTAAAATGAACACTGTACATATTTTTAAACTCAATAAATATTAATCAGAACTTAACAAATATAAAACCATTTTTTAAATGGTGTGATATAAGACATTAGAAAATCATCTTGTTTAGAGAATGGTTCAGTAATATTAATTCAAATGCATATTGTGATTTAAGTGTGCATTGTTTTCAATATTTTAAAGGCATTATGCTAAATGGTAATATATTTTGCACTTATAACTAAAATATTTCCAGGGAGTTCATAACAGCATAAAAAATCTTCCAACTTGATACTTGAACACTATATTATAATTGCTTTAGCTCTAAAAATCTGAAAATGACCTTAATTTCTCAAGCTTAACAACTACTCCCAGGTTGATATATGCAACACATGACACATTTGAAACTGCAACTTCCCCCAAATCTCCATGGAAACTATATAATAATTCACTTGTTTAATAAATCTTCAGAAATACTTGTCATGAACCAGATATTCTGCTTATTCCTAGAGATTTAGGGGTAAACTAAGTATGTCATCCACACACTCATTTTCCTGATTACTGTGTAAGTGTGAAACTTGAAAAGGGAAGAAAGTTGATAGGAGAAAAAAAAAATGATTCATTTGAAATATGGTGTTAGAGAAGAGTTCTATAGATAACCCTAGACCTCAAGAAAGATGAACTAGAGCAAATTAAGCCTGAATCATTGCTGGAGGCAAAATGACAAAAATGAAGCTGCTCTACTTTAAGCCCAACATGAGAAAGCAGGGTTCTTTGGAAAAGACAATAATGCTGGGGGAAAAAGAAAGCAGCAAGAAAAGAAGAAGACCAAATATAAGATGGATTGACTCCATAAAGAAGCCATAAGCATGAGTCTACAGGAGCTGAGCAAGGAGGGCTATTGAGGACAGGACATTGTGGACATCATTCATTCGTAGGGTAGCTAGAAGTTGGAGCCAACACAATGACACATAGTAATACACAAAGACAGATAATGTTCTTGTCTTAATGAACTATATATGTATGCATTTCTTTTTGGTAAAACAAGGATGTCTACTTAAGTTAGGGTAGGAGAATGCACTCCTACACATAGTCCAATAAGCAGATGGATGTGTTTCTTCTATACATTTCCAGAACAATTATACTCTGCAAGTAGTAGCAGGGCATCTGTGTACTAAAGGAGTTAGAATTATTTATCTATGCATTGTAGCTCTGCACCACAAAAAAGAAACTGGCTATATTGAACAGTAATAATGTAATATAGCTTTCATCATCAAAAAAATACATATTCTGATCACAAAGTGCTGGATATGCTAATCATAATTAATGTAATATAGGTATAAAAGAACAGTATACCAAGGAAAATTTAAATGCCTAATTTTTTCTTTAATAATTAAAAATTGATTTAATAATAAAAAATTTTAAAAGATGTACACTGATAACAATTTATCTACTGGTCTAGTAAGAAAATACAGGCATACCTCATTTTATATTATTGCACTTTGCAGACATTGTGCTTTTTACAAACTGAAGATTTGTGGCAACCCTTTGGTGGGCAAGTCTATTGGCACCATTAAATTTTTTTTTTTTTTTTTACCAGCATTTGCTCAATTAATGTCTCTGTGACATTTTGGTAATTCTTGCAATATTTCAAACATTTTAATTACTAATATATTTGTTATATTGACCCATGATCAGTGATCTTTAATTTTACTATTTTAATTATTTTGGAGCACCAAAAACTGTGCACATATAAGACCATGAACTTGATTAATAAATGTTTGTGTTCTGACTCCTCCACCAACTTGCCATTCCCCCATCTCTCTCCCTCTCCTCAGGCCTTCCTATTCCCTGAAACACAACAATATTGAAATAAAGCCAATTAATAACCTTACAGTGGCCTCTAAGTGGCCAATTTAAAGGAAGGGTTGCATGTCTCCCACTTTAAAATAAAAGCTGCATATGGCTAAGCTTAGTGAGGAAAGCATGTCGAAAGCCCAGATAGGACAAAATCTAGGTCTCTTGTGCAAGACAGTTAGCCAAGTTGTTAGTGCAAAGGAAAAGTCCTTGTAGGAAATTAAGTATTATTCCAGTGAACACATGAATAATAAGTAAGCAAAACAGCATTATTGCTGAAACAAAGAAAATTTTACTGGTCTGGATAGAAGATCTAGCCAGCCACAACATTTCCTTAAGCCAAAACCTAACCCAGAGCAAGGCCCTAACTCTCTTTAATTGTGTGAAGGTTGAGAGAGGTGAAGGAGCTGCAGAAGGAAAGTTGGAGGCTAGCAGAAGTTGGTTCATGAAATTTAAAGAAAAAAGCCATCTCTATAACATAAAGTGTAACATGAAGCAAGTGCTGATGTAGAATCTCCAGCAAGCTATCCAGAAGATCTAAGATAATTAATGAAGGTGGCTACATTGAACAATTTATTTTGAATGTAGAAAAAATTCTTCTGTTGGAAGAAGATGATATCTATGAGTTTCATTGCTAGAGAGGAGAAATCAATCCCTCGCTTCAAAGTTTCAAATGGCAGACTAACTCTCCTGTAAAGGACTAATGCAGCTGGTGACTAAGTTCAAGCGAATATTCACTTATTATTCCAAAAATCTTTGGGCCTTTAAGAATTATGCT
Source organism: Miniopterus schreibersii (assembly GCF_964146895.1). Taxonomy (NCBI): domain Eukaryota; kingdom Metazoa; phylum Chordata; class Mammalia; order Chiroptera; family Miniopteridae; genus Miniopterus; species Miniopterus schreibersii. The sequence goes on from NC_138104.1 coordinate 35,764,792, forward strand.
TAATTTACACTGCCTTGCTCTATAAATAGAGCAACAAATCCTAGATGATTTCACATCTGTTTACAACATGGTTTACTGACTAATTTAAGTCCAGAGTTGAGACCAACTGCTCAGAAAAAAGATTCCTTTCAAAAGATTACTGCTTGTTGGCCATCCACTTGGTCACCTAAGAGCTCTGATGGAAATGTAAAACAATATTAAAGTTGTTTTCATGTCTCTTAACACTACACCCATCCTGCAGCTTGTGGATCAAGGAGTAATTTTGACTTTCAAGACTTATTATTTAAGAAATGCATTTTGTAAAGTTACAGATGGATCTGAGCAAAGTAAACTGAAAACCCTATGGCAAGGATTCATCATTCTAGATGCCATTAAGAACATTTGTGATTAATGGGAAGAGGTCAAAATATCAACATCAATAGGATTTTGGAAGAAGTTGATTCCAACCTTCATGCATGACTTTGAGGGGTGAAGACTTCAGTGGAGGAAGTAACTGCAGATGTGGTGGAAATAGCAAGAGAACTAGAAGTAGAAGAGGGGACTGAAGATGTGACTGAGTTGATGCACCCTCATGATGAAACTGTAATGGATGAGGAGTTGCTTCCTATGGATGTGCAAAGAAAGTGGTTTCATGAGATGGAATCTACTCTTGGTAAAGATGCTATGAAGATTGTTGAAACAACAACAAAGGGTTTATAATGTTACATAAACTTATTTGATAGAGCAGTGGCAAGGTTTGAGAGGATTGACTCCAATTTTGAATGAAGTTCTACTGTTCATAAAATGCTATCAAACTACATCACAGTTAGATGATGGTTAGCAATTCTTAGGAATAAAGCATTTTTTAATTAAAGTATGTACATTGCTTTTTGAGATATAATGCTATTATACTCTTAACAGATTACAGTATAAACATAACTTTTATATACACTGGAAAACCATAAAACTCATTTTATTGTGATAGTCACTTTATTGAAGTGGTCCACAACCAAACCTGCACTACCTCTGAGGTATGCTCATAGATGTTTATTTAAGGGTTCTTTTATTTTATTTTATTTATTTATTTATTTATTTATTTATTTATTTATTTTAAATATATCTTTATTGATTTCAGAGAGAAGAAAGGAGAGGGAGAGAGAGAGAGAGAAACATCAATGATAAGAGAGTCATTGATCGAGCCTGCAACCCGGGCATATGTCCTGACCTGGAATCAAACCCTGATCGCCTGGATACCAGGTCTAAACTCAACCACTGAGCCACGCCTGGCCAGGCAAGGGTTCTTTTAGAAATAGAAACACAGGAGTAAATATGTGCAATGATTTGCAATAATACTCTGAAAAAGGAATCTTGTCAAAATGTGCAACATTTTTATTTACTGAGTAGGTTAGCAATCTTCAAATTTTTGTTCTTATTTTGCTAGTATTATATACATGTGTGTATATTACATATATTACATATATTCTTACAGAAGTGTGTATAATATTTAGAAAACCAGATCTCAAATTTGAAAACTGTATGGAGATATATATGAGCTACATTACTTACAAAATGGTTGTACCTTAACAGCACAAAATTATCTTAAAGAATGTTAAGGAATTAACTAAAATTATTTTCTTTTATGGTATTCATTTCTTTATAAGAACTGGATAAAAATAAGAATTCATTATTTTTATTAATTTACTTATTTTATGGATATGTACAGCAACATCAATTCCAACAATGATAACTATAACAGTTAAAAAGTACTGTTTGCACTCTTTGGAACATTATGCTCTTCTAATACTGATTATATCACCTACAAAATATGTTCTATTAATATTAGATCATTGTACATGAAAATGTGAAATGAATTTTGATAGATAATCTGCCTTCTGTCCAATTATTTACTTAACAGGTAAATAAATATTTTTTAAGGAACCAGGAATCATGTTTTAAAAACTAATACTGATAGAGTTCTAATTATTTGTGTTTTCCTTCCCTGTCCAAGGCATGCACAATTCCTAGAACATTATTTCTTGATCAAGTATTTTTTTTTTTTGACTGACTGAGACCCCAGGAGAGTAAATTCAGAGATGTCAGATCAATTATTTCTTTTCTCTTTCTTTAAATACTACTTAGCTCATACTCCCATTAGATTAATATTTTACATTTGTATAGCATTTAATAGTTTCTCAAATTGCTTTCACATTCATTATAATTAATTGTAGCACCTTACTGGGTAGATCCATTGGTGTAGGAGTTCTAAGACTAGAGATTTTTAAAAGCTACTTACAAATAGCCACATACCAAATAGAGAATGAGCCTTATTCTAATCAATATATCCTCTACTAAAACCAAATTATTCTTTTGGATATTTACTCTTTGTAACCAGAAAGTAGCAATGATTTGAAACAACTTCTGATGAAAAGTGAAAGAAGAAAGTGCCAAAGCAGGACTGCCTTTGAACAAGAAGAAAACAATAATCATGACTTAGAAAGAAATATACAACTTTAATATTGACAAGGAAGACATCAAAACTGTTGAAGATTTTGCTTACCTTGGTTGAGTCATCAATTCAAATGGAGACTGCAACCAAGAAATTAAGAGAAAGCTTAGACTGAGAAGGGTAGCGATGGAAGAATTAGGAAAAATCACTAAGAGCAAAGATGTGTCATTAGAGACCAAGGATAAGATCACCCACACCCTTGTATTCCCAGTCCCTATATACAGATGAGAAAGTTGGACAGAGAAAGAGACTGATAGGAAAAAGAAAAAAACAATTTATTTGAAATATGACGTTGGAGGAGAGCTCTAGGATATCCTGGTCTGCCAGAAAGATGAACAAGTGGCTCCTAGAGCAAATTAAGCCTGAAACATCACTGGAGGCAAAAATGATGAAACAGAAGCTGTTCTACTTTTGGCACATCATGAGAAGGCAGGGTTCTTTGAAAAAGATAACAATGCTGGGGAAAACAGAAAGCAACAGAAAAAATTAAGAAGACCAAATATGAGATGGGTTGACTCCATAAAAGAAGCCATTGTTAAAAGTCTAAAGGAGCTGAGCAGGGAGGGCTGTTAAGGACAGGACATTGTGGACATCATTTATTCGTAGGCTGGCCAGAAGTTGGAGCCTATTCAATGGCACTTAACACACAATAACTAAATCCCTCCTTCTATCTGAGTCTAATCTGATTCAACAATTACAATAACAAAAACAAAACTAATAGCTCTACATTGACAGTATTTTACATTGGGATTGAGGTATGCAACTAAAAGTGAAAAAGAAAGAGGGAAGGGTGACTATGTGGCTGATCCTGATGTAACATTTAAATTACTTTTTTAAACCCATCCTTATTTCACAAAGGATGTAAGGATAGTGTTTCAATTCTCAAAATATATTTACAACATAAGTATGACCAAATATAGTAAAGATAATCATTCTAACTCAAAAGTGGACGGCCTAAAACAAATTAATCCAGAAATAAGGAGATTCAAAACTCCTGCAATTTAGGTAAGTCACTCAATATCAACTTCTATATTAATAGACTGAGAACACTAAAAAATTACATGCAATATTTTAGGTATTTATTAATATAACATTATTTACTAAGTATACATTTTAATAATAAACATGCATAGAAGCTTGGCAATAAATACATTGGATACAACATATGTTTCCTAGAAGTAGTAATTAATTTGGCCCATATATCACATTTTATCACACCATCTTGTAAAAGTTTTCATTCATTACATGGAATTAATTTACAAACAATTATGAACATTTCTGTATCATATATGCCCACCAAGAATGGTTAAAAAAAAAAAAAAGACTAATCGTGGATTAGAACTGAATCAAATAATGTATTTAATAAAAATCTTTCAACTCAGCACTAAAATTCAGCTTTCCTTGTTTGAATTAACTAACAGCATTAGCAGTGCAAATTAAAAAAAAAATTCCAAACAAAAGCAAAAAACAGCATATTCCTCGTAAAGTATCAATTAAAAAAAAGAAAAAAAGAAAAAAGAATGATCATGGAAGAAAAATAGATGGTAGTCTACCACTGAGATCTGAGGAACTACATTTACAGGTTGAGTAGATGCTTTGACAATAATACACTGTCTGGTTCCTGCTCATGAAGTGCTTACAATCCAATTTCATATGTATCGCTGGATTATGATAAACTGAGTAACAACAGCAACATGTTGTGTTAGATAATAGAAGATAAGGGCTTGGCTGGGTGTGGCTCAGCAGCTGAGCATCGACCTCGGATCCAGGAGATTTCCCATCAGGGCACATGCCCAGGTTGTGGGCTCAATCCCCATTTGGAGACTTGCAGGAGGGAGCCGGTAAATGACTCATCATTGATGTTTCTCTCTCTCTCCCCCTCTTGTTCCTCTCTCAGAATCAATAAAGATATATTTTTTAAAAAAGAGAGAGAAGATAAGGAATATTCATCTAAGTGGGGAAATTAAAATGAGAATACTTAATAAAGACAGTTGATTTGACATTAAATAAAAAATTACACAGGTCAACATGCAGAGGTGAGGATTGAGGAGAAAGGGAAAGCATTTCAGATGAGCATAAACTTTCCCCAAGGATGCAGGACAAAGTTGTTCACATCATAAGAACAATAGGTTGACCAACTGGTTGAAGCATAGGGTGAATGAAGGGCGATACTTTGAGATTTTAATTTTCTTAAATATGAACATTAAGTACTCAAGAGTATCACTTGGCCTTCATTCTCACTATACCACCATTTTATGTGACATTCGTTGACTCTTTTTATTTTATTTTCTTTATAGAGGAATTTCTAGCCAGGTTCAGAAATACAACAGTCATTTTAAGTACAAAATAAACAAAGATGATTATGAAATAGAGACATCTTATGAAACCATTTTATGCATTTTTTTAAATTTTATTTTTCAATTACAGTTTGTATTCAACTTTATTTTGTATTAGTTTCAGGTGTACAGCATAGTGGTTAGATAATCAGATACTTTGAAACTAGTTACAAGCAGAGCGAGGATACACTAACCAGTTTACTGTTCAATAATTAAAAAAAAATGTTTCAGAAATGTCCCTATTATGTTTATTTCAGGCATTGGAATAATATGGTTAAAATTCTAATTGGATTTGGTTTTTCAAGAGGTGACTGCTTCTTTTATCAATTTGGCATTGTTACTTTAAATTTTTTAAAATTATTTTCTTGTAGGTGGGAGAGGTGATTGCTTATAAAGGAACATGCTACTGCATTTTGCCCTTTGTCATTTAAGATGGTAAGTATTTGGGTACAAAGTAAATTGAGAAAAAACCTATTATTTCCTCCTAATCATACATCCCCCCCTTCAAAAAATAATGTTTCGTTTTCTTTAATTTCTAAACATTTAAAGATAAATTAGTAAAAATTTAAAGTCACTTAAGAATGGAAAGGTCCGGCCAGGTGTGGCTCAGTGGTTGAGCATCGACCTAGGATCCAGGAGATCACGGTTCGATTCCGGGTCAGGGACATGCCCGGGTTGCGGGCTAGATCCCCAGTGGGGGGCATGCAGGAGGCAGCGGATCAATGACTCTCTCATCATTGATGTTTCTATCTCTCTCTCTCCCTCTCCCTTCCTCTCTCTGAAATCAATAAAGATATATTAAAAAAAAAAAAAAAAAAGAATGGAAAGAACTTTGATGTTATTCTTGAACATTTAAATGGATTAGATTTTGGCCCCTCTATTCGATTATTCCTAAAGAGCTCTAAGAGATCAAAGAAGCCTTGTGTAACAGATTACACACCGATTAGGGAAAATATGCATTGATAGCACAGGCACCCTAGTGATTTGACATAATCTGACCTAAGCTAATTAATGAAGTGTCAGGGTTAATTGTAAAAGTTAAAAAACATGTCTGAAAATAAATGTCATAACACTAAACGTATAAGAATGTATAACTCATAAAAACCAATTAGCATAAAAAATAATAAATATATTTTATTATTGCCCAATGCTACCTGCTCATCCTATCAAGACAATGAAGTATGGTGAGAAAATTTAATAATTGACTAGAACAAAAAAATACACAATTGTGTACTAGACCTACAAATACTTTTTACAATATCAATACTACATGATTAAAGAAGTCATAATTAAATGTGCACACACCCCAGATAACCACAGTTATTCATTTTGTTCAGCTAAAACATTTATGCCAGAGGAGACAAAATAATGTTTGAATAAATTTTATTTTCACTTATCATAGTCATGTCACTTGTTGAAAGATAAGTCCTTTTCTGCAACAAGACATTAGTTTCCAACTACATATGGCTTCCTGCACTTATCAGTCTTAAAGGTATCACTATTTCACTATAATGTCACCGTAAGAATATAAGGCTTAAGATCAAAATATGTAAAATATGAATTTGGCAATTAGAATCTAAAATTATTTAATACAAAATAAAATTATTCATATTCTTAATCTCCATTTTAACTACAAGTTTTTTCTTTTACTCAAACATCTTAAGAAAAATTACGTTGCCATTCTCTAAGTCATTATCTTTACTACATAGTATATATGTGTATGGTAGAGCCATAACTTTGTATTTTTTTTAAAACCATCCTAGTATACTCTTCTCCTCCTTTCTCAACATACAGTGTATTTTGAAACAGTTACAATGTCATGTTAATGGACCTGACAATCTACAACAAAATGCTATTCCTTCTCTCAAAAAGTACAAGGCAGAGCTTCAAGATGGCTGCAGAATAGCTGGAGGCTGTGTGCACTTGTTCCCAACCACAGACCAAATTTATAGCTAAACTACAGAGCAATCAACTTGAAAAACCAATTGAAATGTAGCTGATCTGAAATATATCTAAGGAGAACTGAAAAAGCAATGTAGGGACTGGCAAGAGGAAGGGAGTCATGGAAGAAGACTAAAAATACTATTGTGTCAAGTTTCTACTTAGATTTTGCAAAGAAAATTAAAAATGTGTTTTACTTCACAGATAAACAAAGAAATGTAAAAATATAAACAGAAAATACATAAGTACATCTTAGGTATTAGACATGCATTTAAGAGCATGCACAATTTCCTAAGCAATATGATAGCTGTTCAACCTGGCTTAAATACATATATTCTGTAAAGAAGTTTATTTGGAAATAACAGAAATAATGGAACTAATAACAGAAAACAATGAACTCTGCCTAATGAGTTAACTTTGTTTAATGAAGTTATTGAATTGCTTTGGGCTTTCCACAATTCCATCTCCATTTTTCTAATTCTCAATTTGTTCTAATAAAGTGATTTTGGTTAATGTGGAATATCTACACCCAATATTATACTCCAAAAAGTTATGATGTATAGATAATTTTCTACTGATAAGGTCTGGTTCCACCGTATCACTTTGATTTTTAAAATAATTTATCAGATTTTCTTAGTATTGCACTACAACCAAACCAAAAATATGCAAGCTTAGTTTGCATACAAAAATGCAATAAATTTTGAAATGTGATAGCTTTGAAATTAAATATTATAGAACTACTAAATTTTAAAGATATATATTTAATTCATAATCAAACACATGTGGAGCAGGGCTCTGAGGGTGAGTTGCTCAGGCAAGACTTTTTAGAAATGGAGAAGATACTAGCTAAGTTGTTGATATTAGTTGTTTTCTGATTTTAAAATATTTAAAAATGCTTAGAAATGAATGAATAAATGCATATATCCCACTCTCTTCCCTTCTTGTTGGGGCTTGGAGTTTTTATATTGAAGAGATCTCATGCTGCTAGTAAAGTAAAAACCATTATTTTAACTCCATCACTTAGAGTCTTATTTAGTTACAAGTTAGTTGCATTTTTTTACCTGACATTTTGGTTTACCCCTTTAAATGAAAGATTTTTATGAAACATTAGGATAATGCACATTATTATGGCAAGAAAACAAAAATTGCATTGTTTCTGAAGGGCATATGACTTCATAAAACTGTTGGTGGTAGATCTGTGTTGTAGGTTGGAAATCTATAGCAAAAGTAATCCATGGCTCAAGAAATAAGGTTAGTAGGTGCCAAGTACCTGAATATAAATAGGGCATTTGTGGTTGTTAAGAGACTACTGTTTTAAAACAGCAGTATGCATGACAATAAATCCATTTGACATTTATATAGCCCAGCTCTAATCTCAATGTTCCCTGCATGTGGAACAGCAAGAGCCATAAATGTTATTACACATTTCTCATTAATATGCAAAGGTGAACCTGTATACTTGGTGCATATTGCCTCAGCTTGTTAATGAGCATTTCATGGACTGGGTAACTGCTGAACTACATTTTGATAGAAACATTGAATTGTTTCTTCAGGCCTTATGTTTCAGCATGCTTGTTCTCACTTTGATGTATAAATTAGAACACTACATTGAAGGGACCCAAGGGTTACTAGAGATGTTGAATCTTTCCTGTGAAATTGAATATAGCTCCCTTAAAGTACACTTTTGAGGCATTTTTTTCTTCCTCTGTTCAATGCATGGAAGAATTTCTACTGCCACAGAAATCAACTTCTGGACATAAAATTACTTTTTTTTTATTTTTTTTATTTAACAAAAAAGTTAATCAGTGAACTTTCCCATGCATTACATGGAGTAAATATTGAATTTTGAAGAATGACCTTTAGGAGTATATACAGGTCCTTTTGTATTTTTTTCTTCTGAAGAGTATTTGTGTAAATATGATATTACGTGTTGAGGATTTTTCCTACATTGTGTAAGTCTAAAGATATAAAGGCTCGAACTAGAGGAAACACCTTAGATATCTACAAGTTCCAAACCATCATTCTACAGAGGTGACAATTTCAGGTGCATATAGGGGAAGAGACTTTCTTAAAGACACACAGTTAATTCCTACTCAGAATTCCTAACAGTATTCAGGACAGTACTATATGTATTATACAATACTGCACCTCTAAAATTGATATTTTAATTATAAAATATTTTTGCTGAAAGAAGAAAACAGGTAGAATAATTTTCTAAGAATTTATTTTTCCTGTAGATTTCTACATCTGTCTACAACTGCATCAATGCTAATGTATTAATATTGGTTTTGGCCACCAATGTCATTAAAGTTGAAATAGGTTAATCAGATTGTCCAAAAAAGAGGCTAGGAAAAGATATTTCTTGATTTCCTCTTCAGTTCGATAATTTAATCTAAATGTCATCATGTGTCAATTTTAAAATTAGAAACTATTTTTATTTATTTTTATTTATTTATTTATTTTTTAAATTATATTTTTAAATATATCTTTATTGATTTCAGAGAGAGGAAGAGCGAGGGAAAGAGAGAGATAGAAACACCAATGATGAGAGAATCATTGATCAGCTGTAGCCCGCAACCTGGGCATGTGCCCTGACCGGGAATCGAACCCTGATCGCCTGGGTCCTAGGTCCACGCTCAACCGCTGAGTCATGCCCGGCCGGGCAGAAACTATTTTTAAATTAAATAATATGTTAGAAGCTATAAGAAATACATACACCTTCAAAATGATATGTGAATACAAGACATGTGTTAATGGATTAATTCCAGGTTTAGGAAAATTCTCAAGAAAAATAAAAAATATATTTCAGGTATACAATTCTAATTATTAGAAAGTAAAGTTTTGAAGGACTAATTAAATCATACACCAACAATTCATACAAAATGTACTGCTGTACAGTAATGAACTTTTAATTTTAAATTATAGGCAACTATCACTCAGAGAAACTCTGAATCTGAGACTACAGGATTGTTAAAGACTCCTAGAATTATAACATTGCACAATAGCTATTTAGATAAACACATATATTTTTATTTTTTTGTGTCTTTGAAACTTGAAGAACAATAAAACTTTATTACTTTTGCAAAACCTGTAATCCAGGAATAATTCACTTATTTTTCTTCATTCAACACATATTCAGTGAAAAGTAAGGAAATTTTAATATATTCAATATAGATAACAGTAATATAAAGTGGCGATAAGAATGAGTGATAAATGGTACTGTTGGGCAATGAATATAGAGGTAGCTTCCTGCTATTATGATTTAAAAGACTTCATGGGAGAAGTTTAACTTAAATCAAACGTTGAAAGGGCAGATGACATTTTGATAGGAGTGCGGGGGATGGAAAGAAGTAAATGACAGCTTCCAAGATGGAGCTTACAAGTCTACACAAAGGCAGAGAGAGCAAGAAAACCAAAAGGTAAGTTTAGATAATGTCTAGGAAATAAGCTTGGATGACACAAAATGCTTAGAGGAAAAAGAAGCAGAAAATAAAAGGAGGATGTGGAGAACTTTGAATAACTTTGGTATTTGTCCTTTCTGCAAGTGATTTTCAAAAATTTGAAATAAACTTTGTAAAATATCTCCCCACCTTTTAATGGAAACTTAACAGAATCAAAGCCACAGTAGAGAAAATAGATAAAAGTGCAGCTATTGTGGTTGACATAGGAGTAGTACTTCCCTGTACCTAACCCACATGCACTCACTGACCTTCCTAAAACATGTAGGATGTGCAAATAGTTTTAAAATGTCTATTTAAGCTGAGTGCCATTAAAGGATCTTTTAAAAAATGTAATAGATATTTTTTAGAGCAGTTTTAGATTCAGATAAATTAGTATTTCTGTGTTGTTTCTCTAGTTTTGTTTCTTTAAACATACAGTGCAGAAAAATTAAACAATAAATGTCTCAGATAAAAAATTATCCCTGATGTTAATTACTTGCATAAAAAACACAAAACAGAAATAATTGTCTTCTTTAAAGTTAAGTAATTTACACTGAAACAACTTAAGTAATTCTTCTGGTAATCTCCAAATGATCGACTTAAACAATTATCATTAGAACTCAGATGTTCTGATTTTTTTTTTTAAAAGGGAGAAACATTGCTAAACAGATTAATAGCAAAAATTTTCTTAACTCATTATTAGAAGCTTGATAATGAATGAAGCATTGTGGTGGAATGAATGAGAGGTGAATTAAAAAAAAAATAATATAACCAAGAAACATGATGATATAAAAATGGCATATGAAAACATAATAAATCTCCTTAGCTAAAAAATGATCATGGTTAATCCGATTAGCCATACAAATTATAGTAATTAGCAATTACATGATCAAAATAATCAATATTTTAATTAAGTTTCATTTTGCATTGGGAGAAAAACAAAGTACCAAAAACTTCTTAAACTTTTTGGGAAATAATTAATTTAAAAATTTTAAAACAGTATGACACTATAATAAATATAATATTTCTTATCACAGTCTCACCCTACCCTCAGATACTACCCATTTACCAAACCTCTCTTAATCCTACAAGCGCACCAGGATATTTGTCCGTATTTCTTCTGGACAAATAGTACACCTCTTACCTGTCATGATCATGTGCAGTTTTCATTTTGAATGTCTCCGCTGCTAAATTACAAGCTCCATGAGGGCAAGACTTATAGTTTGTATCTTTGTTTTGCATTCCCCACAATGGTAGGTTGAATGATAATCAGTGAAGTTTAGTGAAATTAACATTTAGAGGGGGGCTGTAAGAAAGAGGTTAACCCAGTTCTGTCATTAAGTATATGATTTGGAAAAATTATTTTATCTTTCAGGATTTCAATTTCTCCTCTTGTAAAATGGTGGCATTGGACTGCATATGCTATTTCAATTTAAGGGAGCATGTTTGGAATCAATATTATATATATATATATATATATAATATTGATTATAACTTGAGGAAATTTACTTTCACCAAGTAGCATTACATTTTTGTTTGAGACTAGTAGATAGAGCCCATTTGCGCAGTTTCTAATAGATGGACAATTACCCTTTCAGGAAAAAAATCCTTTCTTATCAATACACACATTAAGGTAAGATATGAAATTTCTAAATTGATGTATTTTTTATTATTGTCACTCTAAATATGAACATATTCCTCACAATCTTGGGAAGATATATGCTAACTTTGAAGCGGGGATATATATATATACATATACATACATATACACATGTATGTATATACATTGTGTGTGTGCGTGTATGTAAATTTCATCTTAAATGACTGAAATCCAGTTCATAAAATTTAAGGAAAATATAGAGCTTACTTTCATAGCCTCCTAATTTGAAGAGAGAATGTTAGTAACAAAATATCACTGATGCAGATTAAACTAAATAAGACTCATGATAATCTTTTTTTTTTTTTTTTTGCAAAGAATACTAAGGATTTAGGCACTTTCTCCAGGTGAAAATATTTGCTGTTTGTGCAGCTACCAAAGTCCCAGAATGCCTCCGATGCTGACTAGATTTATAGATTAACCTATGTTTAAAAAGGTCATCTGTATACCCTGGTTCCACCAGAAAGCAGAGCAGAGCCTGATGGGGATACGATGTCATCTGAAACTCAACATTTTCTCTTTCATTTTTTAGATATTTAGTGTATACTGATATTCTCACTGTGAATTCTTTATCTGAAATTTTATTTTTCTCTTCCTTTAAAATATCCTAAGATTTTTAAAATTCTAACTGAATTACCTAAGCTAAACAAAAAAATCTCTTCATTTTCAGTAATCTGAAACTTCTAATTTGTTTTATCCACAAGCTTTCAAGTGTAAGTTTAAAACTAAAACCCTTTTAAACATATGATTGATTTATATTTAAGGACTAATTAATCTATTAAAAACAGGTATTTCATTTATGAAGTAACTTTTCAAAAAGATGAACTGATGAAAAGAATTTCAGCTCCTCTGATAAATTGCTGAATTATAATGTTTTCTTCAATAAATGGACCTTCGCAGAATAATTTTATAACATTATAATGCTCTTAACAATAATAATACAATATTTTATATACCATTATCCAATGTTTAGAAATGTACATTTTAGATTAATCTAAGGTAACTCTGACCATAACTACCTTTGTATTTTAATTCTATATCCCTACTTACAACTTATTCAAAAACCAAAGGAAAAACATTTTATAGCAAGGTTAACACTCAGTAGTTCAAAGGATAAAGGTCATGTTTACAAATGCATTATTGGAATTCTATTTAAATAGAATTTCCTCTCACAAACTGCTATAAAAAAGCAATTTTTGTGGTAAAAGTCACAGTGGGAAACAGAACACTCTGCATTATATTCATACCATAATGGTGAAACATTAACCTATATTGATAGACTGAGGGAAAGTTTTTATCATATTGAAGTATGGAAGGTAAAACTCAATGAAGAAAACTAACCTCAAGATGATAGTGTTTTGAATTTTTCTAAGCTTCTGCTAAATATTTGCTTCAGCTATTTCTTTAATATTCAAAATTGATTCATGCTAATTTAAAAATTAAATTTATTGGGATGACTTTGGATAATAAGATTATGTAGGTTTCAAGTGTACATTTCTATGGTATATGATCTGTATACTGCATTGTGTGTCCACCAGGTAAAATCAAATATTCTTCCATCACCATATGACCCCCTTTACCCTTTACTACTCCCCCATTCACTTCCCTCGGCTAACCACCTTACTGTTGTCTGTGCCTATGAATTTCAGGTTGTTTTTCTTGTTTGTTCATTTGGTGCTTTCAGTTTTATATCCCACATATGAGTGAAATTATATGGTTCTTAACTTTTTCTGTCAGACTTACTTCACTTAGCATGATATTCTCATGGTCCTTCCATGTCGTCAAAAATGGCAGTATCTCATCTGTTCTTATGGAAGAGTAGTATTCCATTGTATGTTGAAAAAAGAAAGCCACATGCAAAAGAATGAAGCTAGACTACTGTTTATCCTCATATACAAAAATTAACTCAAAAGGGAACAAAACCCTAAATATAAGATATTAAACAATAAATAACATAGAAGAAAACAGGTACTAAACTTGTGGACTTTGGAATTAACTGAATATTTTATTAATTTGACCTCAAAAACAAAGGAAATAAAAGCAACAAATAAATGAAGGGGACTAGGTCAAAGTTAAAAGTTTCTGCACAGCAAAAGAAACCACCAACAAAACAAAAAGGCAACCAACTGAATGGAAATATGTATTTGCATACATCAACTCCAACAGTAAAAGGATGGGGAAAAGTAAGTTTACAGTTGTTTGTATGGAAAAAGACATGCAAATTATGAATATTACAATAGCTTTATTAAGTCTGTTTTGTGTACTCACAAATGTAAACCTACTCAAATGTAAACCTACTCTTGCCCACTTCTGTGTACAAAGGACTCATACAACTCAACACCAAACAACCCAATTAAAGAATGGGCAGAGGATCCGAACAGACATCTCTCCCAAGAAGACATACAAATGGCCAACAGATATATAAAAAGATGCTCAACTTTACTAGCTATTAAGGGAATGCAAATCAAATTTACAGTAAGATACCACCTCACATTTGTTAGAATGGCTGTTATCAACAAGAGAGTTAATAACGAGTGTTGGAGAGGTTGTGGAGAAAAGGGAACCCTCATTCACTGCTGATGGGGATGTAGACTGGTTCAACCACTATGGAAAACACTATGGTGGATCCCCGCAAAATTAAGAATAGAGTTACCATATGACCCAGCAACTCCTTTTCTGAAAAATTTAAAAACATTCATTCAGAAAATAAATATGCACCTTTATGTTCACTGAAACACTATCCATGTTGGCCAACAGATGGAAATAACTGAAGGGTCCTTTGATAGATAATTGGATAAAGGAGATGTGGTATAGATATACAATGAAACAGTACTAAATTCTTTTTATTTACTTTCTTATCACAATGTTGAATTCTCCTGAGGGAATCACAAGTCCAAGGTGGCTGAGTACACTTGCCTGTCTATTGCTATTGCAGCATATTAATAAAAAAACGAGGAATAAACTAGTGAACTTAATTATACCATATATTTCCTTTGATACTGATGTAGACACTGTGAGAAAAATCTATTTTTGAGGCTGGTGTATTTTCAGAAACAGATCTTGGATTGCATGAGGCTTACAAAGTAAATGACATCCAGGACACCTTCAATATTAAGTGCTTTTCACTCACTGGCTTGTCAAGGAACTCTGCATTCTAATATCAGAATTAAATTTTTTTCTTTATCAGTTTATATTGCTTACACACAAAGACATTTTGCAAACTATCAAATAGTGCTTATAAATTAATTTGACTAGGGTATTTCTATGCATGGTTACTAGCTCAAGGAAGTTATACTTTTAAAATGTGATAATATGAAATTCTATCTATCTAAATATTATGCTTAATTATTTTGCGCTTTAATTGAGTTTTACATTTGCATCACTTAGTATGGCTACTGTCCTCTCACTTCTTCTAAAAATGCTATATTATTAAGATTAGTTTTCCTTCCAATTTTTTTTTGTGTGTGGAAAAATGTTTGTTATGAACAAATTAAATAAGGTAAAAATTGCTGATTATAATAGGAAATGCCATTCTCTTTTAAATGCTGTTTGAAGTTTGTGGTATCCACCCAAGTAACTGGAGAGGCTTGAGTTATCCTACAGCAAGAGCTGGGAAAGACATAAAAGAAAGTGATAAGTTGAGCAGAGCAGATGCAAAGCTAACCAAGCTAGCTCATGGACTAGGTACCTGAGAGCAAGCGATGCTACATGCTGTGAGGTTCTTTCACTAATTTTCTGAATCAGGATTTTACTTCTCAATTTGTCTATGCCTACATCCAATAGCAGTTCAGTCAAATAGCCACCTTTTCTTGGAGTATTGTGATTTGCTTGGCCTCAGTATGTTACTACCCATCTGATCAAGTGAAGGTAAAATTATTTACTTCCCTTATAAAGATGTTAGAGTTCATGAGTTAACAATGCTTTAAAGGTGAAAGGTGTTTACCTTAATTATTAATGTTTATATATATATATATATATATATATATATATATATATATATATATGAAATGAATTAAAAAATCCATAAAAGATACAACAGTTGTGACATTACTGCCTCACAGTCATGTTAAAGTTCCAAGCTACTTACTGAGATTTGAGCAATGAATCCCATTAACATCAAAGGGTGTCACACAGCTAAATCTCAGTGAACAGATTAAAAAATATAAATGATATCTTGTTAATTATATAGTTAATTTAGGATTTGAGTTTTTTTAAAGAGATAAATCACTAAAAGATAAAAAGATTCTTTTTATTTTTTCCAATATGAAAAATTTTGAGATAATATATTAATCTGCAGATATTTGAGAATTGCCCAGTCCTGTACTGTACTATGGTATCATAAACTTAGTAAGAGAAAGAACTGGTCATTAAATATTAATAAAGATGAACTATTTGGATCAGCATATATTTTATAAAAATAAATTGTGTGCTAATTCTAATTTTGCTCAATATCATCATATTTCTTACATTTGCAGAAATCACTTTGCTAAGACTGCAAGGAGACTTACAATAGTGACTATAAAAAGATAAAATACCTAGGAATAAACTTAACTGGAATTATGCAATGACAATAAGAAAAATGCTTCAGGACATGAACATAAACTGGAAGAAAGGAAAAGACATGCCGTAACCTTGGATAGGAAGGCTCAACATCACAAAGCCGATGTTTCTCCCTAAGTAAATATTAAACTTGGTGCTATCCCAAAAGCAATAATAGTTCTCCAGAACTAGATAAATTGGTTCTAAAGTACATCTGACCCAACAATCACACTTCTAGGAATATATGAATGATATTTGTGCAGTGATATTCATTATGACACTACCATTTTAAAATTGTAAGTAAATCCCAGTATCCATCTATAAAAGACTATTTATAACAGCTAGGGTACATCCTAGGGATATTTGTTTATATCTACTTTTTTTAAAAAAATACATCTTTATTGATTTCAGAGAGAGGAAAGGAGAGGGAGAGAGAGACAAACATCAATGATGAGAGAGTCATTGATCGAGCCCGCACCCTGACCTGGAATCAAACCCCAATCGCCTGGATCCTAGGTCGACGTTCAACCACTGAGCCACGCCCGGCCAGGCTGTTTATATCTACTTAAAGAAGCTCTGGAAGCATGTGTAAGAAACTAGTGAAAGTGATTACCTATAGATGCGAGGACCAGTGGGGTAGACGGAGTGGTATGAAAGTCAGGCTTCTAAATGTGTACCTTGTCACATGGTTTTCATTTTTTAACCATTCCAATACGTTGCCTATTCAAACCCACCAAAACGAAATTTAAAAAATTAAACACCTGAGAAAAAGGAAAAGTATACAGAATACATACACCCTACTAAATGTTGTAAGTGGCAGACCTGTCAATATAGTGGAAATACTTTAAAAATGCATTTGCTTTGCTCAGAATTTGAATTAATCTACTGAGTTCAGCCATCATTTATCCTTGGCTACTTACAACTTGGAGTTGATTTTGTGAGAAATTACAGAGAAGATTCATTCTTTTCCCCTAAACATCATAAGCATCACACACTGCAATTGGTTTTGAGGACTATCAAAAGTAGTACAAATTTCTGGATAGTTTTTATCATGTAAGTATAAACAGATTTTCACTGAGTGACAGCAGGATACATGAAGATAGACTAAATGCTTGAGTTTTTTATAAAAGTGTGGCTCTGGCCCTCACTCTCAAGGACCTAACAGTATAAATTTACTTAAAACACTTATTGCCTGTCTCCAGTGGGCCCAAACTGTGCCTTTTTCTTTCCCTGTAGTTATTCCAGGCAGAATATGTGAAAATTCAGGAGTGGGAGAATAAAGAATCTCTTAGCAACCACAGTTTCACTGAGGATAAGGTTACTCAATTTGGGCGAATTTTATTCCAAAGATTAAAATGATTAATGTAGCTCAGCATATGACCTGCAATTGAAGACACCTGGCTCACAGCTTGCTATAAGTTTGATACATGAGGTTCTTCGGCATTTACTGCCATGAAGTTTGAAAGGAGCATACCGAAAAGAAGACACAACAATAAACTTTTGGCAATAATTTCTCTCTCACAGTTCCTGCCAAGCTGGAAAGAAATGTCATTTATATTTCTTAATTGGATTCATTTCCAAACAAACACAGACTTTCAGTAAAAGTTTCTAAACAGCTGTACACATGGAATTAATAACATAAAGCGCTTATTGAGCCAAGTTGTAAATGAACAATTCTGACAACAAAGGAAGCCAAGAACAACAAAAAAAAAATGATGAAGGTACAAGAGCAGTTTCTAGAAATGTTTCCGTAAAATAGATATGAATTACAAGGTAGTAATTTGCTTGATGTGGCCAATATGGCATGGCATTAGGCTTTTAGGAACACACAGATCCATATGTATTTGCAATTATTAAATAAAAGTGGGCATTTGGAGCGTCACTGGACAAGTACAGCCAGCTCAGTTGATTGCTGGCAATCCTAAGAACACTTCCAGAATTGTGTCTGTGCTTTAACCACAAATGAGATTTTAGCTAGTGGCCCAAGGGAAGAAAAATGAGATGAGCCAATTCAAACATGATGTTTCAGTTTAGCCTTTTAGTGTTTTGTTGTTGTTTTTTTCAATAAATACATCTTTATTGATTTCAGAGAGAGAAAGGGAGAGGGAGAGGGAGAGAGAAACATCAATGATGAGAGAGTCGTCATTGATGGGCTGCCTCCTGCACGACCCTTGCTGGGGATCGAGCCTGCCACCCGGGCATTTGCCCTGACCCGGAATCAAACCTCTATCTCCTGGATCCTAGGTCGATGCTCAACAGCTGAGCAACGTCTGGCCAGGCTAGCCTTTTAGTTTAATGTCAGGTATATGTTTAATTAAATAAAAGTTTATATTACTTAATGAAAACAAAATAGAAATGAAGATGTATGCTATCTCAATCATTTATCTTATTAGTTCTGTGTCCTACCTTAGAAATACATTTAAAGAATACTTACTTATCATTGGCATTGAATCCAACTCCACCTAAACTTGTTTCTCTACTCAAGCTCTGATCACATAACCTCACAGCATAAAACGTAGTTTTACACTACTTTGATTATGTGGTGTAAGAGGAAAAAAAGTAAATCCTTAGAATCAATGAGACATATCTGCTACATTATTATTTTTTTCTTAAACATCTGTGCTTTAAGGTTGATTTAATTGAATATATATTACAGATATTATATGTTTATATATAAGTATATGGAATTATATATGAATAAATATATAAACATATTATATATGGATAACTATCTATTCATAGATATAATAGTGAGAGCACATAATAAATAAAACAAAGATTCATGTCTTGAAATTCTGTGTAGTTCTGATTAATGTATTTTTGCTATCTAATCATAATCTATAGTTTCATATATTAACTGAGCTCAACACTAAATAATGAATTTTTGGCATGAATATACACCATAATTAGAATCATTAAAACTTAGAGGGAAAGTAAAAAGAAAAAAGGAAAAGGTGCTAGGGAAATGGTGCAGTGAAATGTATTTCCATACTTCTTCCTTGAGGACTTCTAAAATTTTGTTTTCTAATCTTAGAGGGGAAGATAAAATTATAGAAACATGGGAGCAACATTAGCAAAATTTTACACCTCGTTATGAATTAAAATATTATCACAAGATGGACATTTCTGTGTAATAGTGATTGACTTGTATTTGGCAGATCTATTCAGTTCAGCTCCCATGTTAATTCCAACTTCTCCCAGGTAATCATCCAAACAACACATGCTCTGGTCCTTCTAAACTATGTGTAAACGTAGCTGCTCATTCAGCCCTCTCACAGAATCTCTGTGAGTACAAATGGATGCAGTGTCCCATGTGTTCAAAGCTCATAATGGTGAAAGGAGCCTTTATATATATCATTCAGAACGAACCTCCACTTCTTTAGTCCATGAATGAGGTGATTCTCCCTTCATTATTTTAAATTCAAATGAAGACTGATCTTCTAGCAAGTGACTTTTGTGATAGAATATATTAAACAATATTTCAATTCTACCTTGTTGTTACTTTAAAATGTATGTAAGGGAAATACTTTGCCTTTGATCCCCTCTGTGATTATGTATGTTGGTAACTAATTCTATTATTTGCAATTTTATTATCTTTATTTTGTTGAAACATAGCTTTCAAGAATTTGCTAAAAATGTGGAACTCCTTAATTTTTTCTGAAAAACATATTCATAATGGTCAGCCTAAAAGCACTCAATGATCCTCTTTGTCCAGGAAATTGAAGAGCAAAAAGTAATTCTGAGTCAATTCTATGGCCATTTGAAGAGCATTTCAAACTTTTCCAGGAAAAGGGATTTCCCAACGTAAAGGTTTCTGACTTGTCATATCCACAAGTAATTTCAAAATATGCACAAATTTAATTATTCAAAAGTACAAAGTCACTACCATTGTGTAGAGCACAACATTTAAATGGAAAAACTTTTCATATTATGGATCATTTAAATTTCAAAATTAGATATGACAAATTGCCAAGTAGCCACTCAATTAGGATTTCTCATTATTTAAAACTTTGAATTAGAACTAGTTTAGAACTATAGAGATCACTACATAAAAAAGAGGTTACCTCTGCATGAGAAATCCCACAAAAATCACAGTGTGAAAATGAAATGCAAATTTCATTGCTTGGGATGTGCCACCCTAGTGCCAGAATAAATTATTTTTATTTATTAAAAGGCATAACTTATTTAGAGTCATATATCTCTAAAAAACTTACAATATTCTGAAATAAATTATTGTTGGAAAATTAAAAATTTGTATATTGTATAAAGAATAGAATTTTGAAGACACATAGTACAACCATTCATAAAAGTAACTTTAGGGAAAAAGTCAGGCAAACAGACAAAAAGAAGATATGAAATGCAGAAAAAGCCTGAAAGTTAGTGAGCAATGGGGGAACAAATTCATTAGCTTTTATCAAAACACTACCAATAACATAGGTATTCTGTGGTGAAAATGCAGTGTCGGGGTGGGAGGGGTGCGGGACACCAACAGAGGAACATGTAAGTACAGATTTAGGATTTGACCTTGCATTTTCATTAGAGTGAAATCCCCATAGAATTCAGTTGTTACTCTATGCTCATTAGTGATACTAAAATGTCACATGTGTACTGCAATGAAAAAGCTTCACTCCTGTATATTGCATTTTTAATGTACTCAAAAATAATGTGTATTTGTGTGTGTGTGTGTGGCACTGTAAAACAATCAAATCAAAGAAGCATTTTAATACTTTTAATCTTTAGATTTTAGAAAATACTATGTTACTTATTTCAAAACACTAATCATATTTTAAAAAACATTCTAACTTTTTCTTTCTATATCCAGGAAGTATTCATGATGGCACAGCATATTGTCCTGGTGAATCCTCTTGGCAAAATCATACTGTTCTAAATTCTGAATTACTAAGGCCTAGGAGAATTGGAAAGTATGATCATCCAATTGGCAGACAGCCTAGTAATGGAGATGACAGAACAGTTGGAAGCTAGTACAGGAGTTTCAAATTGTCCTCGGGTATAAAATAGGGGAGAAAAAAGACATTTCCATACCCTTGTCTTTTGTATATTCCTTTAAGAAGAAATAAAAAAGTGGGCTATTACTCAAAAGGAACTAGATATATTCAAAGTTAGACATAAGCAATTAAATCTGAATAACATATGCATCATAGGGCATCAAAGGATTTTTCAGCAAGAGATGATAGTTCAAAATTAAATTTTTATTTCAAATATCTATTAGAAATAAATTCTATAATGATGATTAAACTTATCTTTATTCATTTTCTGTGTACATATATCAAATATTTTTCAAAGGAAAGGTCTGATAAAATATTATTTTGCATTTTTTCAGTTTTTTGAGCCAGTGTGTATAGAACATTAACCAAATATGATGGGTATTTTTGTAGAGCAAAATGTAAATAAGTGGAAAGGAATAAAGCTTTGTGAATAAAAAAAACTCATATATAATTTACAGTTAATCAAAACACATAGATTTAGGACAAAAATGAAGTCACGAGCTTTAGCAAATGTGTAGTAAATTATTTATACCAAGTAATAACCTAACTAAATGAAGAATGTGGACATTTTAATATACTAGACCAAAATAACTTTTTAAAAAATGTTGAGGGTTAATGTCTTGCATATCACTATATATTTGTCCTACAAATGCTGATACGCTGGGAAATTGAGTCACTTTCTGACTCCCTTTCTCTTCACCAGACACTTACCATTCTTACAGGCAATCTGCAACTGATTTTCCAATTCTACTGCTTACACACAAATACAGTGTTGAAGAATTTACCATAGTAAGGTCAAGTACACGCGCATGGATGTGTCTCTAGAAAGAACAGCAATTCGGTGTGAAATCATGTGAGGACACCTGTGCCTACTCGGTTCTCACTAGGGGAGCTCTGTCCCAAGAATAAGGTTAGTTTCACTGGGCTGATTCTTACCAACAACACAGAATCCCTTTGGCCATATATTAAATAATCTATTCAAACATGGCCCAGCTAGCATTGAAATAGTAATGATTTTTTTTTCTATAATTCAAACTGTACATAACATTATATCATAATTAATAATGATTTCTTCTTGCTCAAATAATTACCTGGTTTAAAATGTGCAAATTATGTTGAGAGAAGAAAGCAGTAGAATTACACTTATTCGTCACAGCACATTCTCAAATGGATTCTTTTTCTCATTCTTCGACATGTGAAGATGAAAACCTCTCCCTTTGCCACAAAACAGTCACATTTCCCTCCATCAATGGAGATCACTGCTACCTCCATTTGTACTCCTTAGAGAACTGGTGTCTTCAGTGCATTACCTTGTCAGGCCCTAGAGGATCTAAATTATATTTCCTTGTCTGATGACATAGTGGGCAATTATAACCCCATCAGCCTATCTAAATTTGAGAATCCTTTTGTATGGAGTTGAAAAATACAAAGATAAACACATCTGACAACAAAGAAGACAAGAAGTCTGAGAACAAATCTATACTGGCAGCCTAATCTGGGAGTTTAAATGGAAATGCAAACAGTTGTAAAGATGCACTTCACAGCCTTCTGCTATCATTGTAGTTGGATTCATAACTCTGCAGCCTTCTAAATTGACTTCCTGTTTTAAGAATTAGAAATGCCTGAACCACTCGATAGACTGTAGAAAAGAAAGAAAAAGCAAAACTTCACTAAAGCATCATTACTCCTTATGTTAATATGATAGCAACTCAATTTATTCAAGTGCTGATCAATGCTAACAATCAGAGAGGTTCATGAATTATGTATTTCAAAAGAATCTGGTGCTTTTTAGTGGAATGTCACAAGGTTAACCAACTGGTAGACATGGGATCCCTTGGGCACAATTTCAGCTGCAGTGCTTACTACTCCAGTCGATGGAAGAACAATAGCAAAATAGTGCTTTGTTTGAAATACATAATGAACTGCTCTCATAAACCTCAACCTTCAAAAATCATTATACATGAGAGTTTGATACTGCAGACAATTACCGGACCTCCATTTGTCTGGTAATATCAGCTCTTGTTGTTTTGTCTTCCTTAACCATGTCTCAGTAATTATTGATAGCACAATTGCCATAGATTGCCCTGTTAATACAAATGCATTAGCAATTAAAACAACTTGTTATGTATTTCCTATTTCAGGGTTCTCTAGTCTGTCTCAAGGCTGTCTCCTTTTCTCTGTAATGTTCATTTTTGAAAAACGCGAAGGCCTAGTTTCCATTTTCCTACGTCTGTCTCATTTATGCAACTATTCCCACGATTTTCATTCTTATTAATATTCATGTCAGTATCCCTTTACCCTACCATTTTAAAATCTAGGACAATTCCCTTTGAAGCTAAATTTGGAATATTGATATCAAAACTGGCATTTTTCTAAATGTTTGTAAAAGCTGTCTATACTGATGATGAGGTTACAAACCTAATGCGTTAACTTTTTGGAACCCATTTTTGCAAGGAGTTTTTTTCATGCAGCCCTTGTTATTAAAAATATTGCCATTATTCAGAATTCTTTGAAAAAATGCATTATAATTGTCTTATCTTGCTCTCAATAAAAAGTGGTGATTTATTTAAACCATATCTGAAAATATTCAATTCTCTGTATAGCTCTTTATACATGCAATAGTAAATGTTGACATTTCTACCATCTGTGACTCATAGCAATGCCATACAATCATAACTCCTTATGAGCAAAGTCCACTCTTAAAATGTGGTTCAAATTATGGACCGTAAAAAAATAAATGAAGTATCTATGTGACTTCACCAACATTAGAATGGAGATGCTGATCTTGAAGAAAAATGGGAGCAAATTGCAAAAGACTTATTATTGCAATAACAGTACAGTGCTGAATCAGACTCTGAACAGTCTGTCAGCTCATTTAACCAAACTTCAAATTACCTGCTGTCACATGTTCATGCTACCTCCCTTTCTAAATGTTTCTAAATAAGCAAGAAAAGGTTTTAATAAAACTTACTTAAGGTAAGTATGGCCTCATTGCCCCAAAGGAATGTAGAATATAGGCTTTCATTTTATTTTTGATAAAGCTAAATTAAAGAGACTATAAAACAAAAAAATGTAACAACGCTGATACCATATAATAATATATGACCATAAAATGCCAAAATGATTTAACATCTACTGAGATTATGCTGTTCAGAAATCAAATCAATAATATTTAAATTGTTAATTATTTAGGTAGATTACATGCTTTCCAGTTTAATGAATGGATACCATAATTCTCTCTGTATTAAAACATGATAGTTCTATATTATGTATATAGTTATATCATTGATTGTAATTTCCTTACAAATGTTTTATATTCAAGGTATAAAATTAGAAGACCAATGTGTTTATGCTTCTTATGAACATTACTTATGATTTATCTATAAATACATGAAAAAATTTGTTGCTCACTGCCTAGTAACAAGAAATTGTCTTCAAATGTTCAGATGAGACACTTCCTCATCCCAAGGGTTATTTTAGTCTACATACTTTTTCCCTGGAGTAAAACAACCTGTGTTAGGTTTTGTTTAGGTAATTTCTTTCCTTTGGTATCTGAGCATAACAATAAGAAAATATTATTAGAAGACTTATACATGAATGGGTAAGCTTTAAGATGGTAGTATTTTGTGGTACACTACAAGGATCTCCAACTTTGATGGATATGCTAAAAAATAAATAGTCTTAAAGAGGTAGAGGGGAAAAAATTCCAATTCTGATAGAATTGTGGAACTGAAACAGTGTAAAAAGTTATTGGAAGGTTTTTCCATTCAATTCAAAGAAAGAAACACACTTTGCACTAGGGAAATCTAGTCAGTTAGTATCTCCTACTTTGACATTCTGATTTGAATCTATATGATATTTCCCAGATGTCTGTTGGTTCCTCCAATCACATACTAGCTAATAAATCGAAAGTGTCTTTGAGCTTTAGAGCATAATTTTGGGGAACTGTAATAAGCAAAAGTAATTTCTCTTCTTATAGCACATTTCCTACTTATCTAAAATGAGAATTGTCAGAAAATTCAGGACTAACTAAATGAGCAGACGTGCATACAAGTTCTTAGTGATTTCCCAGGACACAGGATCAAAGTATTGAGAAAGAAAAAAAAAAAGAATTCCTTAAAGGAGGACTGTCTAATACTTCATCTTAAACAATGATATAATTGTTACTATTGCTTTTTAAATTCATTAACCAAAAAGAGAATAAGCTGCTATAGCTATTATGATCATTGAAAACAATATTCAAAAGAAAAAAAATGTGTTCCTCAGAATAATATAGCCTAATGATTCTAGAATCATTGAAATTTATTAAATCCATTTAGCCTGTTATTTTAAATGTAGCTTTTATAGTCATATATATTTTCTTATTTAATTCTGCTGATTATAGCTGGGATAACATCAAATTTCAAAGAAATGAGGTCAAACTGGAAACTTTGTACTCAAATTTATTGGAGCTTTAAAAGAACCCAAGCAATCAACACCTTATTTATGCAGTTAGATGACTTATTAAGCCAGTAAGAAATATTTAAACTAATTAAAATCTGCATTCTTTAACTCTCATTAATCATTCAGCATAATTATTTGCCATTGCACGTGCATACTTGCCGGGCAAAACAACAGTAGCCATGCTATACAGTGCATACCTGTTTTATCTGGCATGGTCACCGTTCCAACTTTAAATAACAAAGGAGACTTTCAGCAAACATTTGAAAATAATTATTATTATTTGATTAGATATGAATTGTGCAAATTTGTCTGTTGAGAATATACTTAATGTATAAAAATAAAGAAATGTGTGTGGTTGTTTTTCTCATAATTCAGAAAACCTTGAAATGTTTGTATTTTTGAGTGCAGCAAAATATGAAACACAATGAGGTAGAATGACTCTGTCCTCTATTGCAAAAAAAACCCCGTAATCTTTAGGAAACATATATCTACTCTCCATTTAGCATTTCTTATTTATATAACCTATGTTGTGCAAGTTATTTATTATTTTGATGTTTAGATAGCTCATTATCATCAATAGAAAAACTTCTTATAAACAGTGTTTTCAATTAGGCAGTTATCAGTATTTCTGTGGCCTAAAGAATAGTCCCCTTTCAAAGATATTGTGAAGAGAAGTCTAGTCCCTAATTACCTTTTAAGTTTCTGGATTCTGAAAAGCATACTTAATATCACTATACATGTGATCAACTATAGTAATTTTATATTAATATTTAATATTGAAATCCATAAATAGTGCATGCCTTTGTTATTATATTTTTAATCAGCTATAACATAAGAAACAAGAAAGTTGAATGTGTTAGTATCAAGCAACCTTCAGACAAAATTTTCCTTACTACTTGGCGTACAGAAGAGAGCTCTTCAGCAAAAAAGTGAGGCAAGCTACATATGTAATTTCTAGCAGCCACAGTAAAGAAAGTAATAAGAAACAAATGATTAATTTAATATACTTAACCCAATGTATCTAAAATGTTCTCATTTCAATATGCAACCTATACAAAAATTATCAATAACATTTTACATTCATTTATCCATACTAAGTGATCAAAACCTGGTATATATTTTAATTACAGCACATTGCAATTCAGACTAGCTGTATTTCAAGTGCTCAATAGCCACTCATGGCTACTAGCTACTGTACTGGCTATCCTCTGCAATGAATGGCATTTTACATTTCATAGATTTAAGTGAATTAAGCCTGTGAAGTCTCAGCTCTGTGGTATTTTAGTTTTTCTTTTTTTGTTGTATAGGTGCTATTTGGGAAGAAAAAAAAAATTCTGACCATAACTTAACATTCCTTCTTTAGATTTCAAAATCTCAGTATGGCAGATGGTTGAATTTCTTTGGGCTATTTTTTTTCTTTGATTCTACAACATGAGGGTGGGGGTTGTAAAAGATTTAACATAGCTGCACACATACTGTTCAGGAATGGCAGAATTCCAAGGTAAAAAAAACATGGTATGTGGGTGTGTTTTTTTTGTATGTGTGTTTTTGTTTTTTGTTTTTTGCAACCACCTTAAAAAAAGACTTTTAAAGAATGAGTTTCTAGCACAGGAGGATTTGGGGAAGAGGGGGAGTTTTAAATTGAGTCTTCAGGGCCCAATGAAAAGTTCATTTTAACTCCAAACAATTAGAGTTACAAGCAATAATATTTATAGTACATCAATAAAGAAACCTATAGCCAAATGAATAATGGGCTCAGATGGTGCTAAAGAAAGTAGGCTAAACTCATTTACAATCAAACTGGGACTTCAAATAATTATATTACTATGTCGACTGCTGTGTCATTGTGTAATAACCACTCTTTAAAAAAATCTTCTTCAGTCATAAGGTAGTCCAACTCTGGTAGTCTAACCAAGTACCTGTGATCCTCTAGAGGTGCAATTACTGCATGCTAGCTACAACCCCTCTAGAGTTTTCTTGTTACTGTAATCAAATTTCTTTTAATTTTATATGTAAATGAATTATTTAAGTAAAAATCTTTGATCTTTTGTTAATATTAGACTATTTCAATGAAGTGAGATATTCAGAAGTTAATTCAATCACTATTAACTGAACCCTTCTAAGCTCTTCCCCCCAAAACCTAGACTATTTTAATTAAAAAATGGTAACAACAAAAATTTTCTAGTAAACTGTATAAATAAAGCAAACTATTCAAATGCTAGCTTTTTACTAGCTGCTCCTTTCCTCTGCAAAGTGCCTTTTGTAATGTAGTGGTTATTACATTTCCAGGTTTTGGAATTATTCATCAAGTAAAACAAAATTTAATTTGGGATTGAAGGAAGCCTTATGAGTTTAAAACAAATATACTGTTTAACACAACCCAAAATAATGGCAAGGCAACAATTTAGAGGGTTTTTTGTTTTGTTTTGTTTTTTAATCTGTCTTTATTGATTTCAGGAAGAGGAAGGGAGAGGGAGAGAGAGAGAGAAAAAAACGTCAATGATGAGAGTCTTTGATCGGCTGCCTCTTGCACGCCCCCTGCTGGGGATCGAGCCTGCGGCCCAGGCATGTGCCCTGACCAGGAATCAAACCTCAGTCTTCTGGATCCTAGGTCGATGCTCAACTTCTGAGCCACACTGGCCAGGCTAGAGGGTTTTTTTACCTTTGTTAATGCAGATATGGGAAACAGTGCTGTGTAAGGGAATTGTATACTTAAAATTTGTACATTTCCTAGTTTGTAGTTCACATGATTATGTGTTCAAAAATTCTTCTCATATTTAAAATAGAGAAAGTGTTACACATTTTTTTCTGAAGTCCAAAACAACATGCAGAAAGTGTAAGACTCATTTTCAGAGCCAAAGATTCCTTGAAGTTGCAATTTCCTAAGTTTGCTTAAATTTATCTCTCAGGTTTATTTTGTACAGTGCTTAAATGGGTACACAGTTGTGAAGGTTGTAATACATTTCTCTTAACCAATAGGGTAAACCAAGATACCATTACAGTAAGCTTTTCATGAGACATGGAGCCAGCACTTAGTGAAATTGAAAAGTAAATAATATATAGTAGTTTTATGCTTTACATAAATTTCTGGTAGTTCCTGCCAGTTCTGACACAGTTCCATTCAACCATATATTTCCTAGATAAAATGTATTATCTCTGACAAGATATCATCTTTTAATATTACAGAATCACAGCGTTGACTGTGATCATTCATAATGTAAATACCATCTAGGCCTGCAACCATAACAAAGGACTTGTCATCTGAGCACTGCTGTGGTGCTGACACATTTTACATCTGTATCCTTATAAAATTACTTAGTAATCAAAGTGTTAGCATATAACTTAGCATTTCAAGACAATATTTTGAATAACTAATGATATCTGTTATTTTCCTTCACTTCTTGCAAGTATTAGTTCATAATTTCTATTAACATTTAAGATCTGAGAAAAGTATGATCTTTTACTAACACAGCCAATTGCATTTAATCATTTTCTTGAGAATGTGTAATACTTTGGTATTAGCCAATG
Source organism: Miniopterus schreibersii (assembly GCF_964146895.1). Classification (NCBI taxonomy): domain Eukaryota; kingdom Metazoa; phylum Chordata; class Mammalia; order Chiroptera; family Miniopteridae; genus Miniopterus; species Miniopterus schreibersii. Next base: position 35,794,167 of record NC_138104.1, read on the forward strand.
TCAAATCAAAGGACCTTAAAATTTTAGAGCAAAAAATACACTGGATAAAAGTCTAATCAATCACCTAACTATAAAAATGAAAAAATGAGGTTAGGAGAAGTCCATTTTTCAAGGTCACACTAGTTAAAAATTGTGGCTGTACTAGGCAACCAGTGTTCCAATACTAAAATTAAGACATGACACTGGTTGTTTATTCTGAAATTAGCAAATCTTGATGATTCATATTAATTATGTTACTTAAATGTAGTACTTGTATTTGTTTAATTTTAGTAGTAAATATATTGACTTAACTATCAGGACTTTTTTCCCGAAGCATTTCCTATTGCATGGAAATACATACAGAAAATTGACAGCAATTTTCTTTTTCTCCTTTACATATAACACTAGTGTTCCCAAAGATTTATGAAAACTCTAATATTTAATATACTTCATTCCTTTAGTTTTTTAACAAGCTGTAATTCATCATATATCTAACTTTATGTATTCAGTTATACATTTCAAATCCCACTGCCTCTTCTTTAAATCCTGCAATAATTGTGTTATTAAAATTTGCATATTTGTGAAGTTAACACTTGTTTGTTTAACTGAGTGAAGCAAAAGTTGGAAAGCCAAGGAAAGCTGCTGGTTGTCACAAGATACTTTTCTTCCAGTTATTTTCAACCTGAGGTTAATAGTATGTGCCATCATCTGTTAATGCCTCTGCAATTATTGAGAAACTTAATGAAATCTTGTACACTGTTCTAAGACATTTCACATTTAATTTTAAATAATAATTCAAATTTTTATAGGTTCTGAGTCATGCACTAGCTTTCACATGCAGTGAAATTACTCCACTTCAAGTTATCTGCTCACTTCATTTAACTATCACCAATTGACATTTCTTTACTTCTTAAAAAAGCAATGCCCCTAAGCACACTCGTCATCTTTTCAGTATTACTTATAAAGTATTTAATATAACATAACTATCCTATCATATCACATATTTTGAAGTACTCCATATTATTCTTGTGATAACAAGAACACAGTCTATCACACCATTAACTTCATTTCCATGAGAGTCAGACAAATTGTTTCAGATGTTAACGTGTACTGCTGGAATTTACATAGTTATGTCAAAGAAATATAGAAGCCTCCTGGAGATTGCTGGTTTAGTCTGTTGAAGAAATAATTTCTCAAATGCTAGGTATGTATATGTGCAAAGATATGCCTCATATGGAAGTACTATTACCTATTAGCTGAATGAAGTCTACCTTAAGTATTTGAAATCTACCTAATTTTATTTTCTCTTTAGAGTCCACCTCCTCAAAAATGTGAGAGGAACATGGTATCAGACAGGCCTGGGTTTCAGTCTTGGCTTTGTCACATAATAGATCTGTGACCCAGGGAAAATTCTTAAGCCATTTTAAGTTTCTCCATCAATGAAACAAGGATAATAAGTGCCTACCCCAGAGGATTGTTGCAAACATAAAATAAAATACACGATGTAAGACACTCAGCCTGCCAGATATTTTTATTTTCTCCAATCAAGCCATGCCTTATAGTATTCATAAGACAACTTATTTTACATTTATTGTTCCATTATTTGAGCCACTGCTGCAGATTAAGAGCACATCATATAATAGTCATCTAAGACCAATTTCAGACTTTAGCTCTTCTATGAAGCTAATATCCCATTCTGTGTGTGTGTGTGTGTGTGTGTGTGTGTGTATCTTACTGGTTCAGCTAAAGCTGTAGCTTATGTTATTCTCTAATTTCCAGTGCCTTATATATTAACAATTATGTATTACATCATACTAATGATGATGTGTCTGTTTTATCTTCCCAATTACACTGTAAGTTGTTAGTGAAATTATAATGAGTCATAGATGTCTCTTGTAACCCACAATGATTAGCCATGTAGTAAGTGCTTAATTGATCAACACTAAATGAATTATGTATTCAGTACCAGTTCCTTACTTTTATCATGCTATTCAGATGGCATTGTCACATGCATGCCTCACAATCAAAAATGTATTTTGAAAGGAAAACATGCATAGGTGTACATGAAACACAGGTGTTCCATTTTGCTGACTTTTTTTTTTTTTTATCAGAGTCGATCTCCCTCTAAATATCCTGCTAATACATTTCAAGGATAGGCACATATAGGTTTTCTGAACCCTGAAAATTATGTAACATGAGAGGCACTTTCTGGTATCTTAGTATTATTATTTTAAAAATATTATTTTTACAATTTTACAAAGATATATGTTCTATGTGATACATTGATAAGGGACCCACCCCTCTGGGACTTGAAATGAGTGGTGTGGGTTTTATTGGTATCAAGGTAAATCATCTATGTATCCAATAGTTGCTCCTGGTAAAGGTACTAACTTGTGCTTTCATTTCTAGCCTTTTCTACCCCATGATGACAAATGATATTGAAAAGGAATTTTTTCAGCTTAAAGATTGTTCTTATTTGACTCTTTTTTAGTACCAGGTCAATTTTATTATTTTAACAAAAACAACATCAACAGTAACATAAAGTATCAACATAATTTGAAGACATCTGTATTTGTTTTCTATCTCTACTGTAAAAATTACTAGAGACTTGATGGCTGTAAACAACATAAATTTATTATCTTACAGTTCTAAAGGTCATAATTCAGAAATGGATCTCACAGGTGTAAAATCAAGGTGTCAGCAAGGCTGCATTCCTCTCTGGAAATTCAAAGGGAGTGTGTTTCCTTGTTTTTCCCAGCTTCCAAGGGCCACCTATATTCTTTGAATGATGATCTCCTAGCAATTTCATAGTCACTAATGTTGGGTCGTCTTTGTCACACTGCCATGGTTCTGGTTCTCCTTCTGCCTCCCTCTTCTATGTAAGGGCCTTTGTGATTCCATTGGGTGCCACATGATAATTCACAATAATCTCTTTATTTTAAGGTCAGCTGAAGAACTAGTTTAATTACATTTCCAGCCATAATCCTCCTTTGCCATGTGACCTAACATATTCACAGGTTCCAGGGATTAGAATGTGGACATCCTTGGGGCACCATTATTCTGCCTACCACAACATTCTTTGGGAAATTATTAAGCAATAATTAAAATTCATTCATGTAAAATGGTCACAAAATAATATCAGTTACAATTTTTGGGTGAGTGATTCATTCTTTTATTAACAAAAACAGTCAATTGTCATTATTTGCAGAGTTCTATTCTATAAAGTTGCTGTGAACACTGAACTAGCCAATAATGAATCATTTCTAGGGAGATATCTGTTAATATATAAATCTTAAAGCCTCAAAAACAATTCTTCTTGGTATATTTGATTTATTTTACAGAAGAGAAAATGACATTGATAGGTGCAAAATGACTTGCCTGAGGCCACCCCCTTAACAGGTACCACAGTTAAGATTTAAACCCCATTCAACTGACGCCAGAGTCAGATCTTCTTACACTACATGGCACTGTCCCCTACTATCCCCATCTTCTGATCATTTCTGCCTTAGAGCTGAAACAAAGCGGAACAGCACCAGTTGGATCTCAGCTGGGAATGTGCACAAGAGATAACTCAAAATTTTCACTGTTCTCCATATGTCCACAAATGACTGTAAAAATGTTACAAGTATTGATTTAGGAGTTAACATGTAAATTCTCATCAGTAAGCACATTCACAAATACAGAATCTACACACAATGAAGATCAACCAAGCATTGCTCTAGGTTCTGGAAAGAGACACAGTTTCTCCTTGGTCTTTTAACACAGGGGTAAGTCAGACAATTAAAAAGTATTTAGATATCTATAGGTTAGATAGATGATAGATAGATAGATATAGATAGATGATAGATGATAGATAGATAGATGATAGATAGATATAGATAGATAGATGATAGATAGATAGATGATAGATAGATAGATAGATTAGATAGATAGATAGATAGATGATAGATGATAGATAGATAGATAGATAGATAGATAGATAGATAGATAGATAGATGATAGATAGATGATAGATGATAGATAGACATAGATAGATAGGTGATAGATAAGTATTCATAATATTTCTATATAGAAATGGATGTGTGTAGTGCGTGCATGTTTGTGTGTGTGTACAAGATCATGAAAGAGCTACAGTCAGACCCAGATCTCCAGAAATATAAACATGCAAGAATACACTGAGTGACAATGCCAATGAAACAGCCGTGTAATCTCATTTTCCCTGACCTTGAAAATTTTCATTTTCTCTTGCTATTCCTGGCAAGTAGGCTTAGGGGGAAAAATGAGTAAGGCTTAACATAACTTTGAAGAATTAGCATAGTCAGCTGCTCAGCTGAGCAAAAGTTTTAATGTAGAGTATTGTTAATCGGGAGAGCAGTACAACGCTCTAAAGACAGTGTTGCTGTTCCTTTTTATAACTGTCCTCATTCTGCCAAAAGTCTTAAGAATCACTCATTAGCATCCTTAAAACAACCTAAAACTGGTACCCCCTGTAAATATTACAAACAGGTTTCAAGAAAACTTATCTAAATCAAAACATTTGTAAACACATACCTAATGCTGAATTTCAAAAAGTAGAGCAAATGGTGCCTAAAATGAGTATATTATCTGTACAAGTAAACATGAAGAGAAGAAATGAAGGATTTAAGCTTTCTGTACTATTGAGATTTAGTTACATTAGATAAAACATTTTATAAATATTTTGCAATGTGAGCACATCTTTTCAATTCTTAAACTGGAATATTGTAAGGATTCCAAATCTTCCAGCGTCTTCATTTTAAAAGAAAAAAAAATTGAAGTTCAGCTTTCAGTAAATAAGGAGGCAAATTTATTCATAACTGAACTAAAATTATCGCAAAAATTAAAATAAAGGTGAAAGCTTAGCAGAATATATATTTCTGCTCAAGTGTCCAATGAGAGTATTAATTTTACTAAGTGTGCAGAAAAGACCCAAAATAGTTTTAATAATCTATTGAGTCCATAGGGAAAAACTAGTCTACTTTGTTTCCAGGAAAAAGTGTATTGCTAAAGCGAACAGTAATATTTATAAGGCACTTATTTTTCCTACTGAGGCACTCAAGGTATGACAGGCTAAATGTGACCATAAATAAAAATTTAAACATTTTCATTGTTACAATAAAAATTTTTGAAAATGTTTTATTACATTTTTAGAGGTAAAAAGTCCTACCAGAAATAAAGCTATTACTGATTTTTTTTCCTTTTTATTAAATTTTTTGTGTGGCACTGGTTAACAAAATTATACAAGTTTTAGGTACACAATGCTAAACACACCATCTGTACACTGTATTGTGTGTTCAACACCCCATGTCAAGGCTCCCTCCATCACTATTTATCCCTCTTATACCTTCCTCTACTTCACCCCAACTCCCTTCCCTCAGCAGTCACCACACTGTTGCCTGTGCCCATGAGTTTTTTCTTTTTTCTCTCTTTTGCTCAATCCCTCCACTCACCCCCGTTAGCCTCCAAGTCCCCCCACCTGACAGCTGTTTGCCTGCTCTCTATCTATGAGTTTGTATTCTGCTTGTTAGTTCATTTTGTTCATTAGATTCCACATCAGTGAAATCACATGGTACTTGTCTTTCTCTGACTGGCTTATTTCACTTAACATAATGTTCTCCAGTTCCTTCCATGCTGCTGCAAAGGGTAAGATTTCCTTCTTTTTCACAGCATTCCATTGTGTAAATGTACCATGGTCTTTTTTTTTTTTTTTTTTTTTTTTTTTTGCCAAACTGGAATCACTTAGCTATAAGCTTTTGGTTAAATTCCCTCACTAAACTAGCACAAAAATACCCCTATATGTTTCTTACTTTTTAGGAGTTAATATGCTATATACTAAGGTGGGATTTATGTGATCAGTTTGTTTTTAGTTGACACCTTTTTTTCTTCCCTTCCTCCCTCTTTCTGCCCTCGCTCCCACCTCCCTCCCTCCCTCCCTCCCTCCCTCCCTCCCTCCCTCCCTCCCTCCCTCCCTCCCTCCCTCCCTTTCTCCCTCCCTCCCTCCCTCCCTCCCTCTCTCTCTGTTTTTAAAAAAATGAATACAATCAGTCAACAGGAATAAGGATTTCTATGGAAGCAAAGAGAAATAGCTTCCTTTCATACACTTTAAAAATGATACTCTCAGTATTATATAGTTCTATATTGGTGGAGATAGAAGGAAATAAATTTCATGAAGTCAACTACCCTGATTTTATAGTTAAGGAAATTGAAGTCCTTGAAGTGGAAACAGTTTTTCAAACATCTTATGGCAGTACAATAGTATTAAAGTTAGAATGACTATTTCCTTACTTTTGCTCAGGTATCCCTTTAATTGCATTATGCTGTCTTCTATTCATGCAACAAATATTCACTTAACTACCTATTATAGTCCAAAAAATCACATGAAATCTATGGAAAAAAATCCATGAGATTTCTATAAAATTTACCATGATTGTAGGGCTGGCTCACCTCTTTGTCCTCAAAGGTTTCAGATTATGATTTTAAATGATAGTAATTAGAATTTCAGACCTGTAAAAGAACTGCTGGTAAGTTATGATATACATGAACTTACCAAAGAAAGTCACATGCTAAGGTAATTTTTCTGACCATAATACTAGCTATATGTAAAAACAGACACGTCATAATACTCATTTTTATAATCAATAAAAATATGAGATCATTTAATGGCTGTGGAGGTTTCTGAAGAGCTGTCTGGGATAGTTTATAAAACATATGAGGACCAGTACCATTTTTGTCTTGCTCACCATTATATTTTTTGCACCTAGCAGAATGCTCTGCCCATGGTAGGTGCTAAAGGGTTTTGTAGTATGAATTTTGTGTTTAAAAGGGTATACCAGCCAGAAGAATGAGAGATGATGAGCCTATTTCATTGAACATCAGTGTTTCAGAATTCAGAGGGATTTTATAGCTATTTCTAATATTTCAACTAAAAAGAGCTTTCTTTATCCAATAAGTCCATTCTTCCCCAATGTTCAGCACATACTTCTAATACCAAGCTCTAACTTGGTATGCAGGAGATCATTTGAATGCACAGAAAGGTTTTTGTGTATTTTTAGTGCCAGAAAATAAAAACTGAGGAATTAGAAATTTTGAGTAAACCCAGCTGGGCAGATATCAACTTTATTGTATTTATGTATTCAGCTCAGAATATTGTGCTGGCAGAAAACAAAAAAAACAAATGCAGATAAAAATAAATGACTCAAATTGGGTTTTACTGAAATAATGTAATTTGAAGATTTTACATATTTGATGAGGGAACCCTCAGTCCCACAAAGGCTATAGGACTTCAGTTATTTTTCCCTTTTGGTGTAATTCTGCCTTTATGACACTGATTCTTTTCCAAATCTTTTAATGCGTCTGTTCCACATTGTGAGTATCAAAGCCTGATCTCAGTAAAATCTAACAGAGGAAACACTTAATTGATCACAGACCTTACTGGAAACATTCCCGAACAAACTATAGCTGAGTCTTTTGCTTCCCTTTCTGGGTGATAAATATTGGCTTCTCACTACATTGCACTAGGAATGATTTCTAAGTTTGGCTCATCTTCATTTGATCATGAAAATTACGAAAAATTGCTGTGGTCTCTCATTGGTTTCCTCTCAGTGACAGAAAAAATGTTGGAAAAAGAATTCAAGTAAAATGATGCATGCCCTTTTTAGAGACCATAAACCTGCTGTCATTGGAACAAAGTTTGGGCTAGAGGCTAACATATTTCCTTACATGGACTTCCTTTCTCTTCATCCTTCACCAGCAAGTCTTATTGTCTTCTCTGTTCATTCGGATAAATAGTTGCAGTCCTAAGAATGGTGCCAGCATGCCTTCCAACTGAATTAATTTCACTGAAGTCTTTTTATTCCCTCATTTCCATAATAAAGAATGGCATACCAACAAGAAGTCACTCACACCTTCCCACAGCCTCTGATTATAAATGTATTATCTACTGTATTTTTACATTAATGCCTAATACAATGAAAAGAGAGTCATGACCCAAAGTAGAAATATCTGAAGTGTGGATATATTTTTACTAAAGCACATTCTGGGGAAACTGATCATACTGAAGTTCTATTTGCCCACTTGTAAAATGAAAAGGCAATAGTTACTACCATTGAATTTTTGTGCTGATTAAATCAGGTAAAAATATAGTTAAAACCTCAAGTCCAAGAAAACTACAATAAACTTTAAGAAAGTGAAGTTTGCTCAAAGAATTAATAAAATTGTTAAAGTAATATTTAATCTGAGTCATTCACTTTCTAAAAATGTGTCCTGTTGCTTTGTTTTACACAGTTTATTTACACTGTGGTAATGATTTACTCATTCAAATAGAAATTCCTTACAAGGTATTTGCTCAGGATAGGATAACCTAAATCAGTGCTTCTCAGAGCCAAGCCCAAGAGCCATCTGTAGTCAAAGATGCTGAGGTACCTGTTTACAATGCAGTTTCCTGAACATTACCCCTGACCTACTAACTTATTGTAGCTAGGTGTAGAGCCTTGACATCTATACATAATCAAGATTCTTGGGTGATTTTTCTGAACTTTAAAGGTTTGAGACCCATTGACTTAAGGAAATTAAATGGCTGGTTATTATATAATTTCAACTTAGGCCTTTATAAGACCTAGGTAAATAATAGAAAAAATATTTCAAAGGATCTTTGAATCTAGAGTCCAGTATTTCATGAAGAGAAATTAACTCTTCCTTGTAATTATTACCACCAAAAGAAATATCCCCATGGATTTATTGAACAACTTTGTTTTGTTTATTTATATTGATTTTTACCTATAAGATGTATGTCCTTTGAGTGGATAGATACAGAAACAAGACTGGGAAAGGCTGCTAACATGGTAAGTTCTGAGGCTGTGGTTTCACACACACAGGCACAGACACAATTGCTTTTAACACTCTAGTAAATAGAATTAAGAGTGATGCAATGATATTAGGAAAAAAAATCTAAAAAGGAGAGAACAAAAATAATTTTTCCAAATACAGAAAATAAAATAATTATTTTAGCTGGAATTACTACCCTTTCAAATTAATAGATGATTGATTACCTATGAAATTAAATATTGGGTAAGTAAAATTCTCAAAGGCACATTATATGAAAAAATATGGACTATTTAGAAACAGAATGAGTGATTTATTACATTGTTTCCATCCCAGATTTATGTCTCTATAAATGTAGTTTCACACAAAGAGATATGTTTTCCAATAAACTAAATGGAGTGGTCAATAGGTGAATAAGTAGAACAGTTTTGTTCCAATAACATACAGGATGTGGAGAATGAGGACTGAAACATACCAAGAAACACAATTCTATTATTAAAGATACACTAATACATTTAGAGATTATAGAACTAGATCAGTGTGTACAATATGAAATATGGATGTTTGTTTTTCCTTTTTAGTTTCATACTGAAGTTCATAAATAAGTTCATTTAAGTTTCCTGAAAATAGTGAACTTTACTACCACAAGCTTTATTTTCTATTTGAAGCTAAATTATGTCTTTTAATCTGACCTCATTTTAACTTCATTTTATTGGAATAGAGAATAATTGCCCTCATTTCTGCTCTTTTCCAATGCCTAATGTTGTAGTTTTCTTTAGAAATATATTTCATTGCAGTCTTGGCCAGGTGGCTCAGGGGGTTGGAGCATCATCCCATACACCAAAAAGATTGTGGATCCAATTCCCAGTCAGGGCACATCATAACAAAACAAATAAACCCAATGAGCTGAGCATCAGATTGTATTATATTATACATACACAAAGCACTTGGAACTAGCACCTTAACATTGTCCCATTCATGTTTGTAGCCTGTTTTTGCCCCAACTGGATGGGTTTACATTTCACTCATCTGCCACAATTCTAAAATGGGTACAGCTTCCCAGTGCTCTAATCAACCAACTGTTTTTCTATACAAACCAACCACTTTCACCTTTTAAAAATCCATCTTGATTAACTATCCCATCATTAAGGTGGCTACCTACCTCATCTAGCCCTTACTGCACCTTAAACTGATGCCCCTGAGAACCACCATCAGATACCTGCTGATCTCACAATTTGTCTTGCTTTGTACAAACAGACAGTCTCTCCCTTCCCATGACCTTCAGCTTCCAATTTAATTGCTCTGCAGATACTTAGAAAATAAAAAGTAAGTATGATGGATGAAACATGGTAATAGAGTGTTTCATTATCATTCCTTTCACCAGTTAGCTTTCTAGTTTCCACTCATTGTATTAGATATGGAATTATAAATGTCTGACTCATTTTCAGGATGGGTTTAAAGTAAAAGAAGCATGCTACACACTTTTCTTTAAGAAGAGCATTGCCATCTTTGCTGAAAAATTTCTGATAATTTATCTCAGATAAATGGCCATATTTTAAAAAGTCAAAGCACAATTGAGACCTGAAAATTTATAATAAATTGGACTTTGCAAATTTTATAATTTATCCTTAAGCATGTCCGACTGTATATAAGACAATTCTTTATAACATTAACATTTAGAGATGTCAGTAAGACCTCTTAGACACTTTAAACTTATTTTTTGAACAATATACACTAACCAATTTTTAAAGAAGTATGGAGATTTAAACATTTATAATTTTCATGTGCCTTTAGGTATTTAATTACTGGACAGATAAACAGTGGCTAAAGTAAACATTACTTTTGTAAAACTTAGGAAAAAAATAAGTTTGATTAACAGCAATGGCAGGTGTGTAGTACCTATTTTACTAATTAACATTAAAAAACAACTTCTAATCCATAGGAGAATGACTGATACAGATAATCACAGAGATAATATTAAATGAAATTTAGTCCAATGTATTTTTGTAAGAGCAGTAAGATTACATTATTTTCTACTGATTATCTTTTTCCTAGCAGGTGTATTCTAAATTAAATATATCCATTATGAAATTGAGTTAATCAACAATAATTTTCAGACAATTAAGAATTTTTCTCTTTTCAAATAAATATTCAGATATGCACCTCTCAATAAGAAGAGGTACAAAACAATAGTCTTGAAATTTTTCAAGCTTTGTTTGATAGAAATAACAACATAAATATGCAGATACATACTTTCTTAACAGAGAATTGAATGTAATTCTAAGAACAAACTCCTTAAGGAGGCAGAGTAGGTTATTACTTTTGCCCTTAATATAGAAGAAGTGAATGTCTTATGGATGACGCAAATGATGAAGCCAGAATTGGATCCATGACCCTTGAGAGGTATCAGTGCATATACCTACTATTGCCAAACTACATGACACATCTTAGGTTGTTCTTTTCTTCCAAATATTTGTTTTCAAATTAAACTGAAATATCATCTGATAATTAATACTAAATATTTCAGCAGCATTTTAGGAAATATTTTACATTTTTTATCACATGAAGATTATTTCTTCTTTCTGATGTTAAACAAGTTGTAAAAGCTCAGGAGGATCCAAAAGTCTTCTGATTTTGTCTATTACTCTTTGCATAATATTATAGCAAAAGAGATCTAAATATGGGGGTTATGAATTTCTTTGAATTTTGTTTTAACCCATCAGAGTGGCACAAGAAAGACCATTGGGGCTTTTTCTAGTGGTTAGATTGATGATTCCTATATGTGGCTATATACTAGAATGACCAAAGGACCCATTATCTTTTAATCCACCCAAGAAATTCCAACATGCAGCCAAAGTAGAGGATTGCTGCTGTAAGAAGAGTTAAATGTAAGACATGAAACCATAAAAATCCTAGAGGAAAACATAGGCAGCAAAATCTCAGACATCCCTCATAGCAATATGTTTGCTGATACATCTCCTGGGGCAAGAGAAACTAAGGAGAAAATAAACAAACGGGACTGCGTCAAAATAACAAGCTTCTGCACAGCAAAGGAAACCATCAACAAAGCACAAAGGGAGCCCACTGTTTGGGAGAACATATTTAACAACAACACATTAGATAAAAGGTTAATATCTAAAATATATAAGGAACTCATACAACCTAACAAAAGGAAGACAAACAATCCAATTAAAAACTAAGCAAAGGACCTAAATAGACACTTCTCCAAAGAGGATATATAGATGGCCAACAGACATATGAAAAAATGTGCAACGTCGCTAATCATCATAGAGATGCAAATTAAAACCACAATGAGGTATCACCTCACACCTGTCAGAATGGTTACCATCAACAAATCAAGGAACTACAAGTGCTGGTGAGGGTGTAGAGAAAAGGGCACCTTAGTACACTGCTGGTGAAAATGCAACCTGGTGCAGCCACTATGGAAAGCAGTAAGGAGTTTCCTCAAAAGATCAAAAATTGACCTGCCATTTGACCCAGTGATCCCACTCTTAGGAATATATCCTAAGGAACCCAAAACACCAATCTCAAAGAACTTATGCACCCCTATGTTAATAGCAGTGCAATTTACAATAGCTAAGATCCCTGGAAACAACCCAAGTGCTCATTAGTAGATGAGTGGATAAAAAAGCTGTGGGACATTTACACCGTGGAGTACTATGCAGCTGTAAAGAAGGAGGACCTTTTAGCCTTTGGCACAGCATGGAGGGAACTAGGAAGTATTATGCTAAGTGCAATAAGCCAGTCAGAGAAAGACAAGCACCACATGATCTCACTTATATGGGGAATATAATAAACAAAGTAAACTGATGAACAAAATGGATCAAGAGACATAGAAGCATGGAACAAACAGGGCTCTCAGAGGGAAGGCAGAGAGAGAGGTGTGGGTGGGGAGAGATTAATCAAAGAACTTATATAAGTATAACCCATGGACACAGACATTGGTATGGGGAAGGCCTTGGGGTGGGATGGATGTGGCGTGGAGGGGATCAGCAGGGATAAAAAGGGGACATCTGTAATATTCTCAACAATAAAGATAAAGAAACATTAAAAAAAAAAAAAAAGAAGCAAGACAGTGGTATAAAGGTAAGTTCCAAGTATAACTGCTTTGCCTCCTCCAATTTTTAAAAATATATAAGATATTAAAATATTTTTCCTAACTAACATAAGAGCAAACTTAGGATCACAACACTTTAGGGCCCTAAAGATCATCTAGTCCATTGGTGCTCAATTTTGGCTACACATTTGAATCACCTAGAGAGCTTCTCAAAAATACTATGCCTAGGTCCAACACAGTGCCATAATAAAAATATCTGGCTGTGGGGCCTAGTACAGTATTTTCAAAAAGCTACCCATGTAATTCTAATGTGCACCCAAGACTGAGAACTATAAAAGAGTTCCTCAACAAGATGAGACTGACAAATGTCAGAGGGATGGAGGAGGGCAGGTGGGTGGAGGGGGAGGGAATAACCAAAGAATTTATATGCATATATGCACAACCCAAAGACACAGACAATGGTGGGGAGAGGGACTGGGGAGGGGTATGGGACAGGGTGGAATGGGTCTTTAGGGAGAAAAAGGGACATCTGTAATATTTTAAACAAAAATAAAATTTAAAAACTTAAAAAAAAAAAAAAAAAAAGAACTAAAAGCTATTTGCTCCAGGAAGGCAAAGTTGAATTAGCTTGGTTGAAAAATTGCCTTTTTACTTAAAATAATGATGTGCTTCTCACTACAGATGATTTAAGTGCTCCATAGTATTTTAACTTTAATGATTGTCGATGCATTCCAATACTTGCATTGGATACAAGAAAAAAAAAAATAGGTGCTTTTGAAGAGAAATTGTCTTTATCTTATAAGAACATGTGTATATAACATATCCATTTTTAGTCATGATGTCTTTAATGCATTTACTGAAAGCAAAATAGAATTCATTCCACAGACCTCAAGAATGTCTAAGGTTTAGTCCTATTTCTTCAGGTCAAACTTAATTCTTTTGAGAAATTTCATACTCAGTAATTCTAGCATCTTCCCTGATAGCATATGACTTTAAAAATAATTATGTTTAGCCCAGCCAGTGTTGCTTAGTGGTTGAACATCGATTTATAATCCAGGAGATTGCAGTTCGATTCCGGGTCAGGGCACATGCCCGGGTTGCGGGCTCAATACCCAGTGGGGGGCATGCAAGAAGCAGCCCATCAATGACTCTCATCATTGATGTTTCTATCTCTTCCTCCCTTTCCCTTCTTCTCTCTGAAATCAATAAAGATATATTTTTAAAAAATAACTACGCTTTTATAAAACTTTAAATTAATGTGTGGTATAGTTTTTGATAATTCATAACATCAATATTTTTCTTTGAATATATAATATATTCATAATTTTTCAACTTTAGGACTTAAGTACGTATAACAGACATAGGAGCTATAAAATAACTTTTATCTTTTAGAACCTTGAAGTGCTACTGAAATATTGACAGTAGATGCTTTAATTCTACAGAGCCTTCAACACAAAGAAGGGTATTGCAGGGTAGCGAAGTTTGAATGGACTTGTACTTTACCTGAAATTGTCAACCTTTGTTATAGAGTAGTGGTACTAGAATTCCATACACTACCTAAAAAATGAAATTTAAAATGTAAAACATCCTCAACTATAAGATTTTACATTATTACTAAACCTCAAGAGTAATTTCCCTTTATAAACATTACTGCACAATTCAATTTAGAACTAATATGTTCCTTAATTATCACGCAATCACAAATCTATAATTACTGTATGATTCCACTTATATAAAGTTCTAGCATAGAAAAAACTAACCTATACTGACAGAAACAGATCCATAGTTGTCTAGGGCAAGGCAAAGGAAGAGTCACTAAAAACAGGCATGAGGAAACTATTTGATTTGATGGAAAATATATATAACTTGATTTTGGTGATGCTTACATAAATGTGCAGTTAGTCAGAATACATCAGAATCTACCTAAAAATTGGTGTATTTTATGATGTGTAGATTATATTGAAATAATGTTCGATTTAAAAAAGACAAAAAATAGAGTGCATGGTAATAGACTCTTCAAAAGGTTTATAACTAAAATGAGCATAAAATTATATGACCATTTAAACTTAGAGAAACTATCCAACTTCATATAGAATTCCTTTTATCTTATGACACATAGAACAGAATAAAGCAATAATATTTATTTAAATGATTTTTCAGTATTTTAAAAGTGAGAGTTAATCAAGAAATGGATGAAATTGTTTCAAAGTGCCAAGTAATTAGCTAATCCAGGTTTTTAGAGTCAACCTTTTTCTCAATGATGCAATTTTAGTACTTGCAACAATCTGCACCTAGGAATAAAACAGAGAAACCTAGTTGTATTAAGGAAAAGTCTTATATATTCAATTAGTTATACATATCACATTGCATATGCAAGATGAGCAGATGTATTTAGTTGTGGCTAGACTCTATGTATAATGTTTTTCAATTATGAGTAAATCAACATTAAATACCTGTGAAATAGGTAAGCAGGAATTTTAAGTAGCAGCTATCCCCAGGCTTGCAGAATCATCATAAAAAACTATCAAATTGAAGAGGTCTAATTTACAAGGTTGTAATTGTAGGATCAAAAGTCTGATTTTGTTCTCCATCATAGACATCAATGTGTTATGTTTTCTTCCATGAAATGTTAGATTTTAAAAGACAAAAAATAGAGTGCATAGTAATAAGCTTTTCAAAAGGTTTATAACTAAAATGAGCATAACTAAATATCACACTTGGGGGAATATATATACAAAATTTTTATATATTGAAAATAAAGTATTGGCTTCATTTCTGGAATTCCTATCATTTATAATTCATTTGATATATACCAACTTATTCTCATTACTGAGCTTTTATATCTACACATATAAGGAAATATAGGCATAGACCCATTCTAATTTTACAGTTGTTCCTTACTCTCAATTAAGTGAAAATGAGATTCTGAATACTCAGAAGTGATGTGGTGTTCTAAAACTATCACTGGATTTAAATTAGCACCCTAGGAAAGTGAGATACATTTTTAAAATACAGTTTTATCATTTTTAAATGGAAATTAATAATCCCTGTCACAGCTAGTTAACAAGAGTTTTGAGGATCAAATAATGTAATATATAAGGAAGTCCTGTATAAACATGAGGTAGTATAATTATTATGCTTAAGTTTTCTGGCACATAATGTTTATTGTCAAGAAGTATACATTTCTACCCTACATATATATTGCAAAAATTAATAAACAGAAACTTCATTTAAAGTAGAGTATGGAGGCTAGAAGAGAAAATTCTCACACACTTGTCACTCAAGCCACACTACTAACCCCAACAAGAAAAGATGTACCAGCTTCTCCAACAGGAAGTGATACTACATTACTACCTCACCATAAGAGGAAGAAACGGTTCCTCTTGCCCAGTAACACTTCAGCCAATGGGAGACAGCCATAACTCAGCCAATGAAAAATCATTCTTTATACCTTTCCGTTTCCTCCAATAAACTCTTTGCTTACAATAACTCTTCCCAAGTCCATAAAAAAGCTTTCCTCTCTTTTGTTTCTCTGTACTTGCCTCTGGTTTGCCTATAGACCTTACGTCCCTAATTCAGTTTTGTGTTGTTCGTTCCTGAACAAACCCATTTTTCTGGAGAAATATCTTGCTGTCTATTTACTTATGGTCAACAGTATTATCTGGAACTTTAACTTAGTCATTTTTTAAAGTGTAAAACTAACGCACTCATATCATATGGCTAAATGTTTATAGACACAGAAATCAGCATTTTAATAGCTTTTAATAGCTTTACAGCATCACCATATTTCAACCTTCAGTTTAGCTTTGATCCAAATTTTAATTCAACCCTTGGGATTTTTATTTTTTTTAGAAACACTTAAGGACATCTATTTTCTTTAGTCCTCCAAGAGCTTGCCAATGTTAATGATGATGGAAATAATTCAGATAGAAGAATATATGCACCTTGAACTGTGATATAAAATTTAATTATTCACCATAATTTCTGGATATTATAAATCATGGGAACAATACAGCATTAAAATAAAGGTCAATATTTTCAATCTGAATATTTATTAAGTTGTGCTTTTTATGAAAACCTGAATTCTGGTCAGAGTTCATAAGCATAAACACACATGTATTAGTACACTTAAATTATGAAATATAATACCAATATCATTGACTAAGTATAATATCTCTTACTTGGTACAGAATGTTATGTAAAGATATGTCTTACAAACACAGGATAATTTGTCTGTGGTCACAGTGTAAGCACTGTGACCTGCACATGTTTATTGACTAATTAAGCACACAATTAAAATGTACACACATATGTGCTTATGTATATGTAAATGAATTTACTAATAACAATTATAACCTTTAATGGCCCATTTAAGTAGGTTTACAAAATATATCCCAGAAAGTTTATAGACACTTGCCATCTCTCACCACCAGCCCTTTACCCTTTAGGCATTAGTATTCACTGATAAAAACAGAAAGGTAGGTATCTTACATAATTTGAGAACACCCAGCCATGTGACTAGAGACTTCAGAGGACTGAATTACAATGAGTGGGCCTGAGAAAAGTGAAGAAAGATCAGCCAAGACAAACTTTGATGTGAGAAGAAGAGCATGAATATGGAAAGAATTAAAGTAGATTAAGTAGACTTTGCAATTTTATTATACATGCCTCTGAGATCACCTACTATCATCATGGTTAAAAAAATAACTTCAACTCTAATGGCAAATAGCTGGCTTCAGAATTGAATCCACAATATAATGAGCAAAATGTTCACTCTCTAAAGAGTGCCATTATACTCATTAAGTTCACTTATCTATAAAGATAAGCCATAAACCATGTCCTCAATATATAGGAATGGTATAACTATATAAAAATGAGTTATGTAAATTCAAGTTGAACACATGGCAAACAGTATGTAAATGAGGAATGGAAAAATCAATTTACAAAGATCGCATTATGTTGGCATTTTAATAAGTGAACTAAGGCACCATTAATGTTATTAATATTATTTTATTATTATTTTATTTTATTTTATTTATTTTATTTTATTTTATTTTATTTTATTTTATTTTATTTTATTTATTTTATTTGTGCTCTTGGAGCCTTTAGTCCAGTTTAATAATAAAATGAAAAAAATAGTATAAATAGAAAGATATCTCGATATACCTGAAAGATATTAAGATAACATAATTTTCAATTTTCGAAGTAAAATTCGCTTCAATATCAGTTAGTTAATATTAAAGGTTGTCAGATTCATCATAGTGTTTTTGATACGTTACATGGTATCTTAAATCACATTATGTAGAAAACTCCTATGATAAGATTTTGCGGTCATATAGACTGACTATCAATTACAGTGCCCACTTAGTTGGGACACAATTAAGACTCATTATAAACAGCAGGAATTGACCCTTCAATCTGATTCAAAACAGAGGATTTACAGACCATCTCTATAATTTGGATGCCAATATGCCCCCCCATATTACCTCCAAGTATATATTCACATTTTCCTTTAATATTGGCTAATTAATAAATGAAATCATTTTTACATAATAGAATATCATGCTTCCCTTCTCAGTTCAGTGTCTATAGTGTTCTTTGGAAAACCTAACTTATTGTGTTCAAGTGTAATTTACACCTAAAGTTATAACTAGATATATTTGCCTAGAATGAAGTATAAGGCCACACATGTAGCATAACAATAACAATATAAATGTACACTAAAGTAAAAATGAATTATGTTATCATTCTAAACATAAAAATACCAAACACTTTTACACACATGAAGAGCACTCAGTTCCTCTGTATGTGCTATTTGTTTATAGATAAAAATCAGAGAACTACAAGCAGTTAATTTTTAGAATAGGATCACAAATTTTAAAATTTCAATCTAAACACATTAATATAAATCTGAATGATTGCTAACATGATTGTTTTTTAAAAAAATGTTTTTATTGATTTTTTTTACAGAGAGAGGAAGGAGAAGGATACATAGAAACATCTATCGGTTGCCTCCTGCATGCCCCCTACAGGGGATCCAGCCAGCAACCTGGGCATGTGCCCTGACCCAGAATTGAACAGGTGACCTTTTGGTTCATGGGCCAACACTCAACCACTGAGCAACATCGGCTGGGCAACACAATTCTTATGTAAAGTTCAAAACACAAATTATAGAAATATATTCAGCAAAAATAACATAATGACATTTGGTAACATTTCAAATAACCCACAAGTTTCAACAAAAGATTCATAGTTTTTTCCATTCCAGTATTCTCTTATAGACAGTTTTCCACATTATCTGGTTTTGTTTCCGTATTGATTTTCTGTTTAAAAATAAATTATAAATTGGGTGTTAATGGATGGTTCTTAACTTGGACTTTTTATAACTGAAACACAGGAATGAAATGGTCCTGCAATGTGTAAACTAATATGTAGCAAGTGACAGTATAAATCAAAGTAATGAAAAGGCACCCACTTCAAATATTATTCAAGCAAATTTATCAGGACATCTCGTGCCAACATATCCCTGAAGGTCTATTTGCTCTTCATAGACACTTTCCTCTAAAAAAAAAGTTAAAAGGATAGTTACTTTAAAAATTCCACTTTACCTTTTGTGGAATAGGAAATTCAAGTCTTCTGGGAGACCAGGTAAGTGCTTTTGATAACCACACAATGGATATTTTATACTCATTGAAAGACAAACTCTGTTTCTCTAAAGTATACTTTATACACTTTGGTAATTTCTCTTGAGCAACTAGTTCCCTTTAAAGACTGTTTTATTTTGAGTTTCAAAGGCTAATGCAAAAATCATACTGAGCTTGTTTTTTAATTCCAAAATTTCCTTAAAGTTCTGGAGAAGGAGCAATGACTACATTAAACTTGGAATAAGGCAGACACTTCTCACTGATGAGATTTTGAATGATGAAGTAAAGTTTTCATATGAAATATTTCACTGGATTCTCACAAAACCCAGTGAATTTGTCATATATCACCTCATCAGCCATTTAAACAGGTAAAGTGATTTTTAAAACGTTACACAATCAGGAAATGACAAGAGCAGTGATCTTTCTAATTCCTAGTTAAATTACACTCCTTTATTTCTAGGTCCAAAATACAGATAAAGAGATATACCTAAACCAATTTTACCGATTATAAGTTATTTAGGAATTAATTAGGTATTTATTTGAGTTATTGACACATTTCAAATTATCCTCATAGCAATGTTGTGTGTTGAAATGTTAGACATTTTCAATTAAATGGTCAGCTGTGAAGTGAAATCAGGGTTGCAAGAACATGGGCTTAAGTTCTACTAAGTGAGTTCTGTGACCTTGGCCAAGTATTTTATTATTTCTGAGCTTTCACTTCCTCATCTGGAGAATGGGAATAATAGTATCAACCTCAACTAAATACTCTGAAAATTAAATGGTGTAGAAGTGCAGATGAAAACACTTAGCATGATACTTAAAAGATATTGGACTGTCAATTCACTGTTAGTCCCAACTTCTGCTTCTTTCTGAAAAATAATAGCCATAAGAATGCTAGTTAAATAAACCTCTTAGGCTTTGAAAATCTTCAATACATCCTTCATCATTCTATATTATGAAATTTTAAATAATTATAGAAGGTATAGGTCACTAATTATGAATTACCATTATAAAGAATAAAAAAAAATCTTACAAATCTGATATCAAGTGAGTTTTATAGCTATTTTTGAAAATAATAGGTTGACACCTAGGGTTTATTATCACACTGTTGACTGTTGAGTTAATGGGGTTTGTGGCACTGTGCCTCATGATGCACTTAAAGTGTGTATTCATATGCCAATAAAATATAAATTGTCTTCTGCTAATGCAATAAAGCACACTCAGGAGATTTGAGAAACACCCGACATGTAATGAAGTTGTTTCTAATAAATTCCTAAAATCAGATTACAATTCAGATATGTAAATACATGACTGGTATTGTAATTAATATTAGCAAACATGAAATACAGACTCTTGTGAATAAAAATGCATTTAGCATTCAATGAACATATATTAAAAACTAAATATTCACAGATTTTTTTTCACAGTGAAAAAGTATTTCTACATCTAATCCCAGCAGAAAAATTATAATTTTATCTTTTAATTTCTTTTTTTACTTTAGTTCAAACAAAAAGTCTATAGTAAATAAAATTTTCTTACTTCATAAAACTTTGATAGTGTGTATGCCAGGGAGCCTGAATAAAGAGGAGAAAGCTAAGTATTCTGGAAAAATAATGAAATTTTTAGAGCATTAAAATTACAAATATGATGAAGTTCAAATAAGATCACAAGTCAACAAAATATATCCTCAAATTGATTATGTTAGCATACAATGTTTGCTATGGCTTGGGAAAAAGTGAATTAAGTAAAATATAGGGAAATCTATACCTATCAAGTTTATTGGAATTTTGAGGAGTATGTGTGTCTGGGAGTTTAGTCTCTACTCTATGTATGTGGCCTTAGTATAAACTCAGAACTTCCTTGAGAGGTAGTGAGAGGAAGAGGGGGATGAGGCAGAAGGAGGAAGAGAGGACAGGAGGGGAGGGGAAGGGCGGGGAGGAGGGGATTGTAGGGGAGGAGAGGGTAGGGGAGGAGAGGGCAGGGGAAGAGAGGGAGAAGAGGGAGAGGAGAAGGAGGAGAGGAGGAAGAGGAGAGAAAGGAGAGGAGGAAGAGGAGAGGAAGGAGAGGAAGGAGAGAGGGAATGAATTATAACTGGGCTATACATATGAAACTATATTTTCATAGTTTTTATCTCAGAATTTAATAATGTATTCACTATGATTTTATATTCCTCTGTGATTTATAAGATATT
The DNA here is from genome assembly GCF_964146895.1 of Miniopterus schreibersii. Classification (NCBI taxonomy): domain Eukaryota; kingdom Metazoa; phylum Chordata; class Mammalia; order Chiroptera; family Miniopteridae; genus Miniopterus; species Miniopterus schreibersii. The sequence goes on from NC_138104.1 coordinate 35,815,897, forward strand.
GAAGAGAGCATATCAATCAATGTGACTTCAATGAATAGTATTACCCATTCATTTACATATAAAGGTACTTTAGTAAACTGACCCTTATAAGTATCATCTTTATTTTTCTTGCAAATCAGGTTTTGAAAAATATTGTACCTACTATAGTTTCTTTAATCATATGTAATCTAAATTCTAAAACCTGACTCAATTCATACTAGCCAAACAAGCAGGTTTACTGAGGCAGGAGAAATGGAAAATGAGATATTCATTCCCACTCCTCTGTTACTGAAGGGGAGTGTCCTTAGATAGAAGACTGGATAAAGATGTGATAGTATGTACAAGGGAATACTACTCAGCCATAAGGAAGCATGAAATACTGAAATTTTGACAACATGGATGAACCTTGAGAATACCCTGCTAAGCAGAGTAAGTGAGACAGAAAAAGTTAAGAAGCATATGATTTTACTCATATGTGGGATATAAAACTGAAATCAACAAACAAACAAATAAGAAAAATAAACAAAAACTCATAGACAGAGATGACAGTATGGTGGGCACAAAATACAATATACAGATCATGTGTCATAAAATTGTACATTTGAAACCTATATAATTTTACTAACCAATGTCACCCCAATAAATTTAATAAATGAAAAGCTAAAAAATGAATAATGTGAAGAACAAATTAGGAAAAAGAATGAAAACTGGATTTTACCACTTTGTTACTCCTCATTGTGTGGGTGGTGGCTATTACTGAAGTTGGATGGAGAGCTAAGGTAGAATATACTGTATGAGAGTTGAATTGAAAGTATTCAAAATAAATTCTAGAATTGAAAGTATTCAAAATAAATTCTACAATTCCCCCCCCCTTTTTACATTGAATGTATTGGGGTTACATTGGCTAATAAAATTGTATAGGCTTCAGGTGTAAAATTCTATAATAAATCATCTGTATATTGTGTTGTGTGTTTACCATCCCAAGTCTCCTGTCACCATTTATCCCCCTTTTACCATTTTCTACCTCTCCCCACCCCCTCTCCCTTCTGGTAATCACCATACTACTGTTTGTGTCCATGAGTGTGTGTTTTTGGGTTTTTGCTTAATCCCATTACCTTTTTTCACCCAACCCCCCCACCCCACCTTCTCTCTGACACCTGTCAGTCTGTTCTCTGTATCTACGAGTCTGTTTCTATTTTGCTTGCTGATTTATTTTGTTCATTAGTTTCCACATATGAATGAAATCATATGGTACTTGTCTTTCTCTGACTGGCTTATTTCACTAAGCACAATATTGTTCAGTTCCATCCATGCTGGCAGAAAAGGTAAGATTTCCTTCTTTATTACAGTTGAGTAATATTTCATTGTGTAAATGTACCACAACATTTTTGTCTACTAATCTACTGATGGGCACTTGAGTTGCTTCCAAAATTTAAAATGTTTGCATGACTATCTTAACAGATTTGTTATGATATGAGAAAAAATTTGTATTTTAAAACATATAGTTTCTTTCATTTTTAGTATCTTCAGAGTTTTGCACTCATCAGCACTATCAACTATGCTTGTTTGGTTATCCCCTGAATGCTTAGAGTTATTTACCCAGGTTCTCTCTAACTTTTTACCAACTTTTAATAGACTTCAGCTTTAGAAACGTTTACTGTAACAGCCATCTGATGCTTTGGAGATACATTAAAACCAACATTGTACAATCTTATGAATGAAGTCCTGTACATCCTCACAACTTCCTGTACAACTAGAAAAAAGAATGTGGGTTTGCATGTCTTTCCTTCTATTGTTATTAGTACAAGCAAAATAAGAATGTTTCCTGCACATCTACATGTGTCTAAAAAATTGATGGTATGTTTTTTCTAACCATAAATAATAAATACTTAATTAACAAATGGGTGTATTTCAGCTCGTTTGAAGTTTAGGACATACTGTGTTTGAAATCGTTTCTGGCTCATTTATCATAACACAATCATAAAGATACATTTTCTATTTTGAAACACCAATTCTTTTAACATTAAAAGTTTAACAACAATATTAATGATCTAATTTTCAGTAGTGAATAGTGGCAATGACAATTGTAAACCAACATTGGGGATGTAGAAAAGAGAGAGGCATTAAGATAGAAAGATTTATCATATTCTGATGAAGGAAATGAGAAGAAATGGAAAAAGTATCTTACTGGTTTAGAGTTTGGAATTGAATGGGCAGCAATATTTTCAAACTATATTCTATAGTATTTATATTCCCTATGGTTGTATATCCTTCTACCCACCCATTTATCTCTCCAATTATCCATCTGTTAATCCATCATTTGGTTCTATTGAATTGTGGAAATGGTGAAAAAAGGGAAAGGATTTAAATGAACAAATTTCCAGTTATAAAAACAGTCATAGGGTTGTAAAGTACAGCACAGGAAATATAGTCAGTAATATTGTAGTAACTATGTATGGTGTCATATGGGTACTAGATTTATCAGAATTATATCAATGTCTAATCACTATGTTGTACACCTGAAACTAATATAATATTGTATATAAACTGTAATTGAAAAAATTGTTTACAATTAGAAAAAGAATTATGGAATGCTAATTTTCATGCTATATAAATTTGTAATAAATTCTTAAACATGTGCTATATTAAAAAAAAATCATCTAAAAGGGTAGATACAAACAGACAAAAAAGGGGCACCATGATATGCAATTCTTTCAGCAAATATTTCTTGCATTGAAACCATGTGAACCAGCAGACTTGGTCTAAAATAGTGTCACACTGGATTACAGTGTAATCTGGGCCAGAAATTCCAAGGGAATTATAATCAACTTCCAACATGTAAACGAACATATATTTTCATTCAATATATTTATTATTTGCTTAGTATAACTGGTAAGCACTCTCCTAGGTACTGAGAATATAAAGATACATATGTTATAAACCTTACGCTTTAGAAGCTTACAATCTACTTTCCAGGTACTTGGGATAACTACCCTTTATGGTAATTCTGTTACCATTAACGCCATTTAAAAAGATGACAAAACAGAGGAACAGAATGATTAGTTGACTTGTCTCAGGTCACAGAGCTAGAAAGCATCAAAGAACAAGAATTCAAACCCAGTCTAGCTCCAAAGTCTATATTCCTAAAAAGTGTGCTGTATTTATACTGTTTTCTATAGTGAATACTAAATAAGTGAACAAAGCACAAAAACATAATTCTGGTTGACTGAGTTTTATGTTAGAAACTCATTCTACCATCTTTCATATTTATGTCAATAAAATGATAAGCAATACAAGAAAGAATAAAACTTCAATTTATATAAATATCTTGTATGCTGTGAAAATATGTTTCTTGAAGTAGGAATTCTGGCTTTCCTAAGCAGTAAAGATAATTTCATTTCTTATAGTTATAACATTTAAAGTTTTACATGTAACTGAAAAATAAAAAATAAATCAAAGCATGTTTCTTGTTCATCAAAATATTGGTATGAAAGGTGAAGGGATGGTCATTACTGGAAAGAAATGTGGGTTGGGGGAGGCAGGAGAGGGTATATAAGGAACAAATGGTGATAGAGACATGACTTGGGGTGGTGAGCACACCATACAGTATACAGATGGTATATTATAAAATTGTACTCCTTAAACCAATATAATTTTACTAACCAATGTAACCCCAATAAATTCAATAAAAATATTGGTATGTAAATGTTAGGCAGACATGAGCAGAGCAAGGACAATGCGCCAGGTACAAAAAGCAACCAGGGCAGAAAGCTCCGGATTCCTACCAAGGGGTAAAACTGGGAAAACAAGAACCTTGTCCCCAGGGTCACATTTCCTCCCCCAGCATATTGCTGGCCATGCGGTTTAGATTCCTGAGCACTTCCTCCCTAAAGATAACATTTAGGCCTCAGTTGTATATCAGATCCAGGCCCAGAAAAGCAGCAAAACGAGACAAGTGGTGCTGTGGCTGCTTAGGGACTAGCTACATTGACAAATGACCTCCTGCCCTGGCACCTATCAATCAGTGGAGGCCACGGCCCTGAAAGAGTCGCACCTGCAAAGCTGATGAATATTCTATTGAGACCCTCCCTTGAGACCTCCCCTCAGATTCCTGCCTGCAAGAGAGAGAGAAATATGCTCAGGACAAAGGACCAAGTGCAGACTCCCCACCAGGGGAGCACGCTAGAGCCATCTCCTTCATCCTTCTTTCTTCTGAGGGGACCCCATGAGACTTGCAACCAGGAGAGCAATGGGCAGTGGCAGCTTGTCCTGGGCTTACCCCCTGAACCTCTCTCCAAGGCCCCCTTCTTTCTCTCTGACTCCTCAGTGAGCCAAAGCAACCCAGCCTAGGCTCTCCTTTTGCTTTTTCTATGCACCTTTCTTGTTTCACCCTCCTAAGTATAGTTTTGCTGCCATCATGGACCCAATACCTTTTTACTCAGTGCTGTGTAGCCCTTCTGTTTGGATATCCCCATCCTTCATCCCCTTTTAATTAAATTAATTTCATTTTTCTTTATTGACTACCTGAGATAGCTATTTAGCATCCCTCTAAGGGGATCCCACATACCATCTACCGTAACCTTTCAGTAAATATCTATAAGATCTTTATTTTTACACCAAATCTTTTAAATTTGGAAGATAACTTGTACCAATAATGACTGGTGCTAGGATAAATTTAACATAAGGAATAAAATATTTTAAATTGTTCTAAAACTAGTAATTTTGTATAATAAAATATGGAAAATAATATAATTAATAAATATGGGAAGAAACAATCACTTTAGTAAATATAAAATATTGATGATATATTTATTTTGAATAAAGAATGTACATTTCTCTACAAATCTTGTTTTTCTCCATCTATGAGAGCAATTTCAATCCCTCAAAGGTCAATTCAATATTACTATAATAGAAATTCAAATTATGTGAAAAGCTTTAAATTTCATAGAAGATCCTTTAAAATGGCATTTAATGTGAAATTATAATGGCCAATACCACAAAATGAATTAATTTTCCAATAGATATTTTACACATAGTACTTTTAACTAGAAATGTTATTTTTAACTGAAAAATTCAGGCCTTTTGCCACATTTAGCTTCTTCAAGTAAGTATCTGCATAAAGAAGGCATATCCTTTTTTAGTAATTACTATAAACTTTGACTTGTTTGGTAATGAATTATCTGGCTTGTTAACATAAAGTTCCTTGAATTTAAACATTGAAAGCTGATTGCTTGTTTTCCAAAAGAGAGTTTTGTTTAATTTATTTCTATGTATGTCCTATAAAACAAAGGTCTTGTAGTCTCAAAGTTTTAAGGAATAAGTATTTGAGAGAAAGGACACTTTGAAGGTGAACTAAGTGAGAAAATAGCTGTTGGGGAAGACAGAATATTTTTTCTTGAAAATAAAAGTTTTATGTCACTTCACAAGCATTAATTATTTGTATTTCAAAATGATGTGTTCTCAGATGTTCATATGACTCTTCCAAACCTCAGTAAGCTAAACTATAAGTCATTTTTCTGAACCATGAAAGTCCTTCATTTGAAGACATTCACAGGCATAGTATATAACTAGGTAAGAATCTACATCTCTTATTGATGTGAATGATATTACTTTAGCTTGAACTGAAAAACTGTAGTCAGCAAATATTTTTGTCCCTCTCATACATTTGAATGCATCTCACACTTAAGTTTCATCCATAAAAGGAATGTGTAGCCTAAAGTGGCTCCTGTGAATATATCTACTTTGATTTTGACAATTCACTGAGCTGGATAATACTTGCTTTTTTCAAGGCTGTTAAAACCTTTTCTAGCTTCTTGAAAACACATTGTGTGAATGCTCCTAAATTAGACTTCCAAAAATCTGTCTCTGTATTCTTACTACAGTGGATTTCAAATTTTTGTCTGAAGGATGAGAAGATGGGGGAAACTACTCTGACATCTTAGAAACAACAACCAAAATGAAAATGCTGTTCACCCTTCTATACATTAGGTGGAAGTTTAAGCCATAAATAGATTCTATTTATGTTAAATTGTGCCACTTATCAACTTCTAATATAAAACACAATTACATTGTAACCCAGATCAAGTGAAAACATAGGTAAGCAAATAGCCAAAGCGAAAGTACATAAAGAACAGAATTATCTTAAATGCACTGATTATCATAAAGAGCTGGAGACTCTATCAATCCAGAAGCCCGGTAGTGATTCTGTCCATGTATATGGAACAAGATCAATCAAAACTAAAAGAAAACAGTTGGAGTAGAATCTTAGTTTTTCCAGGTTACACACATGAGCAATAATGATAAAAAGGTTTAAGTTTCAAGGAATATCAGAAAACAGGAGAAAACTGAAACACAAAGGAAATTATTTCTAAATATATAGTACAGTATTATTACTATATTATAATCACTCTAGTATATTTTCAATAGCCTTGTACTTCACATTATTATAGAAGATATATTATGCAAAGGAAATAATATGTTTTAAATAACCATCAAAATGTAAGATATCACCCAGCTGGGTGTGGCTCAGTGGTTGAGCATCAACCCAGGAACAAAGTGGTCACTGTTCAATTTCCAGTTGGGGCACATGCCCTGGTTGTGGGCTCCATCCCCAGTAGCCGATGTGCAGGAGGCAGCCCATCTATGGTTCTTTCTCTCATTGATGTTTCTATCTCTCTTTCCCTCTCCCTTCCTCTCTCTCTAAAAATCAATAAAAACATATTTTTAAAAAATGTAAGATATCATTACAAAGATATCTTACTACCTTCAAAATATACTCTAAAGAAGACAAAATAAATCATTGTTTTTCTCTTTTTTTCTGCTTTAGATTTTATATATTGCATGTATCCATGTGTATGAATAGATGAATATTTATAGTTTCCCCTTTGTTATCATTTTGTCTTCATTTAATTTTGTGAACTCAAAGAAAAAGCTGTATAAGTCTTGTTTTGTTTTTAGTTATTGATTTTTTTAGAGAGAGAGAGGAAAGGAGCAAGAGAGAGAGAGACATTGATTTGTTTTTCCACTCATTCATGCATTTATTGGTTGAATTTTGTGTGTGACCTGATGAGGGATCAAACCTCCAATCTCAGCTTATAAAGACGAAGCTTTTACCAACTCCACTAAATGGGCAGGACCTGTATGTTTTACAAATATATATATATATATTTTAAATATATATCTTTATTGATTTCAGAGAGAAGAAGGGAGAGGGAGAGAGATAGAAAAATCAATGATGAGAGAGTTATTGATCAGTTCCTCCTGCACGCCCCCTGCATGTGCCCTGACTGAGGATTGAACTGTCATCTCCTGGATCACAGGTCAATGCTCAACAGCTGAGCCACGTCAGCCGGGCAGGGCCTGTATATTTTAAATGTGAGAGTAATATCACTTAATCTCATGGGAAAGTATGTTGGAGGCAACTACACTTGAGAAGAACCTGGATTCAAGATTCTTTTTAGAGAAAGGTTTTTTGTAATTCTAATACTAATGGAAATTTTGCTAAAATTGAATGTTAAATCTATCTTCTATAAATATGATGCTATTTAAAGCAAAATCACTTAATCAAATATTTGAACTGTCTTTCTAATAATGCTCTAGTCATTTATGTTGCTCATTTTATCTTCTCAAAAAGAAATCTTGTTTGCATTGGAACCATTTTCATGCTTCTTTTCTTTGAATTAACCAGTACAGAATGTCCAGAGCAAAAATCAAAGAATCTACTACAATGCCAATAACAAAGAAATGGCATAGTGTGTTTGGTTAGCATTGTCTCAGGAATTGATGGTGCTTTCCAACTTTAAATTTCTCAAGGGGTTTAATTCTTTAGAGGGTGAAACTGTATAATTCTGTGTTTGGCATAACTATTTTCTCTCAAAAGTCTTTTATCAATTTTAAATGTCTAATAAAAATGAAGTCTACAAACCTAAAATCACCAGTAGAAACTAGCATAGTGTCCATTCAGTGGTGTAGAGATAAATATTTAACCACCAGTTCTCAGATATGGGAGAGAAATACCTCAGTGTACCATTTGCCAAGTTCTGTGGTGTAAATAATCCCACTGTCATCTATCTCAAGCAAAGGACATGGTATCCTTAGATGGAGAAGAAAAGAGATATGCACAATTGGCTCTCATAAGTAGATAGGAGTCAGCTCCAACACACCAATGTCAGTACATCTTTAGTAACAGTGGTTACAAACACAGTGAAGCATATTAGGGCAGATAATTGTATTCCTACTCCTGCCAAAACTTCCTGAAATACAGTTCTGATTCTCCAACCCCAAAATTATAAATGTCAACAGAGCTCCTTTAACCAAGTATCCAAGACCCAAATCTAACATTCCAAATATTCTTCCAAAATCAAATATAACAAAAAACAAACAAACAAACAAAAAACAAACAACCAAAACTCTTAATGCACAATATTCTATGCATATCCAACCACACAAGAAATTTCCGGTTTGTCTTTTTTTTTTTTAAATTTTTATTTATTTATTTTTTTTACTTTTTAAATTTATCTTTATTGTTGAGAGTATTACAGGTATCCCATTTTTTCCCCCCGATTGATCCCCTCCACTTCCCTCCCACCCCCTTCCCAGGCCTTCACCCCATTATTAACTGTGTCCATGGGTTATGCATATAACTTTTTTGGTTAATCTCTTCCCACCCTCCACCCCGCTTCCCTCTTTACTCTGAAATATGATCGTCTGTTGCAGGCATCAATGTCTCTGGATTTATTTAGTTCATCAGATTCTTTTGTTCATTAGCTTCCTCTTAAAGAAGACCCTTCAACTTTTCCTGTAGTGTTGGTCTGGTGGTGATGAACTCCTTTAGCTTTTCCTTGTCTGAGAATCTCTTTATCTAACCTTCAATTCTAAATGATAGCTTTGCTGGGTAGAGCAATCTTTGTTGTAGTTCCATGTTTTTCATCACTTTGAATATTTCTTGCCACTCCCTTCTGGCCTGCAAAGTTTCTGTTGAGAAATCAGCTGACAGTCGTATGGGTGCCCCCTTGTAGGTAACTAACTGCTTTTCTCTTGCTGCTTTTAAGATTCTCTCTTTGTCTTTAACCTTTGGCATTTTAATTATGATGTGTCTTGCTGTGGGCCTCTTTGGGTTCCTCTTGTTTGGGACCCTCTGTGCTTCCTGGACTTGTAAGTCTATTTCTTTCCCCAGGTAGGGAAAGTTTTCTGTAATTATTTTTTCAAATAGGTTTTCAATTCCTTGGTCTCTTTCTTCCCCTTCTGCTATCCCAATAATATGAATGTTGGGCCTCTTGAAGTTGTCTCAGAGGCTCCTTATACTATCTTCATATTTCTGGATTCTTTTTTCTTTTTGCTCTTCTGGTTGGGTGATTTTTGTTTCCTCATGTTCCAACTTTCTGATTTGATTCTCAGTGTCCTCTACTCTACTGCTGAGTCCCTGTAAATTATTCTTCATTTCAGTTCATGTAGCCTTCATTTCAAATTGGTACTTTATTATGTTAGTGATTTTCTCAGTTATTTCCCTAACAGTCTGCTAACATCCTTATAACCATTATTCTGAACTCTCTGTTAGCTTGCTTGGATCTATTTCATTTAGTTCGTCTTCTAGAGATTTCTTCTGTTCTTTCCTTTGTGACATGTTTCTTGGCCTCCACATTTTGGCTTCTTCCAGGTGTTTGTTTCTATGTATTAGGTAGAGCTGCTATGTCTTCTGGAATTTGTAGAGTGGCTTTGTGTAGTAGGTTTCCTGTAGGGTCCAGTGGCTCAGCCTCCCCAGTCATTTGAGCTGGGCCTTCTAGGTGCTCCCCTGTGTGGGCTGTGTGCACTGTCCTGTTTTAGTTGAGCCTTGGTTGCTGTTGGCGTCCCTGGGAGTAACTGACCCCCAGGCCAATCAGTTGTGAGAATCAGCTACAACTACAGCCAAAGAGCTGCTGTGCTGGAGACACCCTTATGTATCAGGATTTACTTCAGTGGAGCTTTGGTGTTCACCAAGTGTGCCCCTTGAGTGTCACTCGTGGATGTGGTAGGGTTATAATCCAGCATGGTCGAGTTTGAGCACCAGGTGCACTGTCTTTGGGGCCTCCCGGGAGGTGCAAAGTCAGCCTGTGCCAGTGCCTTGCTCAGGGCCACCCAGCATGAGCTACTCAGCAAACCGTAGTCGTCTGCTACTTGCGCTGGGCTTTGCGTTGTCCAGGAGAGGCCAAGCTATGACCCAATGCAGGCTGCCACTAGTGCCAGACCTGGGGCCACTTATCAAGCTGTATGGGGCACACTGCTGCTTGTTTGAGAGATTTTAGGAAAGTCCTAAGCATGAGGCTGGAGAGGCCACTTGCACAGAAAAGCCACTGGAAATGGCCTAGATGAGCCTGCAGGTGGGGAGGGGCGGGGCCTCAGGGAATCACAGGGCGGGGCCAAAGGTGTGAGTCAGGTGCTGGTGATTCACAGATGGCACTTGCCTGCTGGCTGGGAGTGGGGAGGACCCACCAAAGGAGCCATGGCCCCCATCAGCCCTTCTGCCTGGGAGAAAGCTGTCCCTCCAGCTCTTTCCTGGATTTCAAGTAGATTAGTTCCTCCCCGAGTGTCCTGGTTCCTTTCAAGCTGCTGCCTGGCGCTGGGGCTCAGAGGGAGCACATCTGAGTGAGTCCATTCGGGGGCCCTTTAAGAGGAGCTGCTGGGGCTCCAGGAGCCTCCGTTACCCTCAGGGACAGTCCCCGCTGGTTTCACAGCCCAGAGTTGTGGGGAGGTCTCTTCCAGGCCTGGAGCCCTGCCCTGTGGGCCTGCTGTGGGGCTGGGACCCCTCCCTCTTCTGGGAAACCTCCACCCCTGAGATTCCCTCCCGGGTTTCAATCGAGGCACTGGGTGTGGGCCTGGGGCCGTGTCTCCACATTTCAGCCCCGATCTGCCCCATGTCTGTGCCCCTCCTACTGCTCTCAGTGCTTCTTAAGCTCCCTGGTTGTAGGGCTCCTGTTCAGCCAGATCTCAGGAGGCTCTGAGTGATGGTGGTTCTGTATTTTACTTGTAATTTTGATGTGGTTGTGGGAGGCGGCCAGTGCAGCAGTTACCTACTCCGCCATCTTGTTTCTCCTCCTCCTGTTTGTATTTTAATAGTCCTGTTATTACACCTTAAACACACTTTTATTGATAACTCACATGTCTGAACTTGATCTTCCAACAATTTATTCAAGTGCCACTTGCACTAAAGAGTCTTCCCTTGCCTGAAGAATCTTTCCTACTTCTGGTCTCCCATTGCTTTGACTCTATCTCTTTTCTGTAATCAATCAGATTATACTTGAAATTATAATTGTCTGTATTTTCTATCTTCCCTAATTTGACTATGAGCTTCCTAAGGCCAGGTACCAGGTAAAATTTATCTTTATATTTCCCAGAACTTCAGGACCCTATGCACTCATTGAAATAAGTATCTGTACCTAATTCATTCATTAGAGCATAGGAATCAAGAAAACAGTCAGTGTTATCATTTTAGAAAAATCATTATCAGTTTTATCAAAATGTAATATAAAGCTTATTTTTCTTTGTAATTTCCATGTAGCTTTCTCCCTAGGAATCCCTTCTATAATTCAATGACAAAAATAATGGATATGAGAGAGTTTAGAACCCATGACCATAAAGGTGTGGTTATATATCATGTACATTATTTGATGCAAGTAAAGGATCCCCCCATTAACTCATTTTCCTATTTAATTCTTTAATTTTAACTTCACTGTAAACAATCAGAAAACATTGTACTAGTACATCTTAACTAAGTCCAAAGACGTTTCTCTCTTTTTACCCACCTCTACCCAGTCCCTGGCCCCATCCCTCTGGCCATCACCTCATTGTTGTCTGTGTCTATCAATTACATATATATGTTATTTGTCTCATCTCTTCACCTCCTTTCATCCAGTATCCCCCACTCCACCCCTTTGACATCTGTCAGCCTGTTCCACATATCCATGCCTGTGTTTCTATTTGGTTTGTCAGTTTATTTTGTTTATTAGATTCCACATTTAGGTAAGATCATGTCATATTTATCTTTCTCTGTCTGGTTTACATCTCTCTTAATAACAAGGATCCAAGAATTTGGTACTGACCATAGATTGCGAAGGAACACAACTAAGGTTTAAGGTTTGAAACCTCAAAATAATCATGGCAAACATGATTGTTAGCAGGTAGGTAACTTATATGCAGAGAACAACAACAAACACAACAAGAACCCCACGTCATCAAAATATATAAGGTGGGCAACAGCAGACAGACACAAAGTCAGATACTTAAATTTTAACTATTTAAAACTGCCATATATTTATGCTTTTAAAGTCTGTGCTTACTTACCAATATAATAAAGACATGGAAAAGTTCTGCCTTCCATTACCTATATCATGAGTGATGTATTAGAAATTTAGGATTCCTTCTGTAAGCTTTTTGTTACTATATATATCCATTAAATATGCAGAGATATGATCTCATTACTTATCTGAAAAGGTAGGTTTTGGCAAGGTTATAAAGTATTTAGAACTAAATTTCTTTCTGGAAAACAAATCAAAATGAAAACAAATCCTTTAAACAACAGCAAATATATTCATTTCAATTCAGCCTTAAGCTCCTCTTACTGAAAACTTAAGTAGACAACATAGTCATCAGAATTACTGTTAAAATTCTACAGAGATTTTGCTAATTTTTTTCAAGTCCATTTCATTAGTTGGAAAAAATAAATATTTAAAAAGTCAAATCCTTATTTAATAACTGGGAGATTTGAATAAATTACATCTTTCCCATATTCAATGAACTTTAAATGAATTTCACTACAATCCATTGCCAGGCAACTAGGCACTGCCTTTAGTATTTCAACAACATACTTATATTAAATTGACAGTTGAACAAATAGTTTACTGAGTATATCAGCTTTGCAAGATTTTAAATAAGTGGGATTTTTCTCATTAACTTTATCAATCATTTATAAGTGAAAGATTATACCTAATACATTGATGCTGCTATTTTAAACCTCAAGAAAGTTATGCCAATGATGTATGTTTGTCAATGAAGCTCAAACCGTTTAAAGACAAATTAAAGTTTTATATTAGGATTTGTATGTGATTGAATTTCTGTTGGGACTATATATCATTTTGACTGATAAATTGACAACTTGCTATTTCTGTGAAGTTTTTTTTTTTTTTATACTGGGAGTATTTGCTTATAAATTATAGCAGCTGAGGGATTAACTTTCTCCGTGTATTAATTTTCTTTTCTACCTCCAGGTTTTTGCTTCATCACTATGGACCAATGGTCCATGAAAGCTTGAAAGGGAAAGATCATTTAATACTCTGATGAAGGACTAAGAGAATATCAGTATAACTATTTTGGAAAATGTTCATTCCTAAAGACAAGATTTGAAATATTTTAGAAATTATAGGCCTTATGGGGTAACAACCCTGACAATCTTCTAGGGATCTTTTAGGACCTCAGCTGTGCATAGATTCAATGATTTATAAGACAGTCCTCTGCATTTTACCCAACCATGCTTTACTTGCACTGACAGGGAAAAATAAGGCAATAATCGCTAATTGAAGAAATTGCAATAAAACTTCTCTGAAACAAAGCCAATAGAAGTAAAATATGTTAAAGAAATTATTTTTATATTTAAACAGTTATTCTTACATGCTAATATATCAGAAGCGATATTTAATTTCTGAAAAATATTGTATTCCCTTACTTCTAACCACACACACACACACACGTGTGTGTATGTATTAATTCTTTCAAGAAAAGGGAAAGGGTACCTTTCTTCAATAACAGTATAAAAATATCTAAAGTACAAAAGTACATAATTATATAATGGTATAATAAACTAAAAATCACTGAAATGTACTCTTAAAAAATGAGGAACAACTTTATAGCTTCTTGAACCACAATCTTTCTCCAAAGAGTTATTTGCATGTGGAAACAGCCATTCAATAGCAAAATGTGGTTTGATAGAAAATGGATGTATGTATGTCACTATAAAACTCATAGTAGGCGTTCATTAGAAAAAATAATAAATTATATTATTTGTCAAAAGCTTTTATACTCAGAAGTGATATATTATGTGAACTATGTTTTAATCTGTGTCATATATTTCACATACAGAAATCTTCAGAAAGATATATACATTCAATACAGATTAATTTTCACTAACACTTATGCATGCATTTAATAAAAGTAAATGTGTTTAGCTGATAATTTATTCAAGATAACATTTCTCACTGTTCAGTAAAGAAAGTGAAGGCACCCTCCGCAGTATATTTTAATTCAATAATTACATATTTTAAGGTATTATGGACAAGGTTTCTTAATTTTGAATTTTAAATTCTAATGGATTACATAGGAAATATTCTCACTCATGTTTTTATCATATAATATTTTATTAAAATTAAATTATATTTAGATAACTTATTTGCCGTAGACTTATCACATTTATTAAAATTGATATATTAATAATCATGGAATCAAAACTAGTGAAGATATTTTTTTAAAATGGTAAAGTGGTTATTTATGTGGTACTCATTCTTTTGCAACTGCAAAATATATGCATGGGGTATCAAAATCAATAGAAGTTCAAAGAATGGAACCTAGAACTATATAGTCCTTTTCTGATCTACTACCAAAACATGGCGTCTTACATTGCCTTTTTTTAATGTCGATATTTAAGAAGAAGCAGATATCCTGGAGTGTGATTTCAAAACTCTGAATGTTTATACAACCACATTATGCTGTTATAGTTTGCATTGAATTATCATGAGGCAAAATATCAAGACCCAAATAGAAAAATGCTTCTTATAGAATAGTACAGATAAATTGGTTGTACATGAAAATTACTTATGTTTTATAATTTATAGTCTACTATATGACCAGGTCTATTCATTTTCTTAAATGAACAATAACATAAGCAAGCAGTGACTTCTAAAACATTCAAAATACTGAACCATAATTTTGCCTTAATGGCAAAATTCTGAAACTACTGAAAAATGAAATGTTTCTGCCATTTTCAAAATGCATTAGTCTTTGGTAAAGTCTTTGACCCACTATAAAACACTGTAAAAATAAGGTTTTACTATACAAAATTATAATGTATTAAACGTTCATTAAGAAACATTTTTGTAAATCCAGTTTTCTCTTGATTTTGAGATACAGTGCTACCTAATGACAGTAACAGTTTTAAAATGGACTCCCTATTTCCCTATTTCTTTGCAAAGAAGATTCCTATAATAGCATATGCTGCCCTGGCGTGTGTGGCTCAGTTGGTAGAACATCTTCCCATGCACCAAAAGGTCACAGATCCAATTTCCAGTCAGGACACATACCCAGGCTGCAGCCTGATCCCCCAGTAGGGGGGTACCAGAGGTAGCCGATCCATTTTTCTTTCTTACATTGATGTTTTTCTCTCTCTCTCTCCCTCTCTCTCTTTCCCTCTCTCCTCTTCTTTCTCTATTTCTCTCTCCCTCTCCTTTCTTTTCTCTCTAAAACCAATAAAAACATATTTTTTAAAAATAGCATATGTTACAATAAATCTATAGAATACCTCTCCTAAAATCAGACTGAATTGGCAACCTAAAGGAAGTGGATATGGTAATTTTTCAAATATGAAGGATTTGGATAAATTATGACAAAGGAATATGTATGACATTGTAAGCCCTACAAACTCATATCCGTTATAAATGCCTGACCTCCTCCAATTTCTGACAATGTCACATATTTTAGATTTTACCTACATAGAGGGATAAATTTTAGCCTCCCTTCTTGGCTGCCCAAGGTGAAGAGATGAATAGTAATCCAGTGAGTTGAGATGGAAAGGCAGCTAAAAGTAATGGGAGAGAGGATTCGAGCATATAAAATAATGCTGATTACATTCATTTAATTACTTGTGTGAATGGGGTGATAAAAGACACATTGGACATTGAATATAATCCTTAAGCACCTTGTAATCCGTAAACTTGCTCTGATAGTGCTCTCCTAAGGAGCAGAGTCACTGAAGTCTCCTTTAATCAGCAGTTGTTCCTATCCTGTCCTGTAGCAGATGTGCATTTTACCAATAAACTAAGCCAGATTCTCCTAATGCATACACTACTCCTGGGGAGTGTAATAAGCATTTCTGGAAGCTACATTAACTCTTTCAAGCACTGAAGCAGTAATTTTCAATGGTACCCTCTGGCCCACCAAAAAGACAAGAAAATGTCAAAACCAACAGTGTGTGTAGGTTGCTCACAATGGCTCATTGAGTCTGCATTCCAACCTGGCATAATTTGTAATTTAAGCAAAAAATCTCAGAAGGAGATCCAAGACAGGTTGTTGCTATTGCTTTTTTGGATCCTCTTTGTACCAATGTTTACACCTGTTGAGTCCTAGGGAATCTATTCAGCGCACAACAGAGTAGAAAGTAATTCATGAGTATTTCAGCTTACCGGGATTTTAAAAAAGGAAATGTGAATACTCTCTACTTCCATCAGTGCAATCAGAGAAAGACGAGTACCATATGATTTCACTTATATGTTGAATCTAATTAACAAAATAATTAACAAGCAAAAATAGAAACAGACTCATAGATACAGAGGACAGACTGACAGCTGTCAGAAGGGAGAGGTTGGGGGTCTGGATGAAAAAGGTGAAGGGATTAAGCAAAAGAAAAACAACTCATAGATGCAGACAACAATATGGTGATTACCAGAGGTAAAGAGGGGTACAGGGGAGATAAATGGTGATAAGAAACTTGACTTCAGGTAGTGAACACACAGTACAATATACAGATGATGTACTATAGAATTGTACACCTGAAACCTATCTAATTTTATCAAACAGTACCACCCCAATAAATTTGATAAATATTAAACATTTTAAAAATATAAAAGAAAATGTGAAAAGAACCCACATATCATAATTTGTAAAGAAAAGAAGCCAGTTTGAGTTAGAAAAATGTCGTAGGAGGTGAATTAAGTAGAAGTGACTCACATCAGTAATCTGAGGAAAGATCTTATTGGGTCTTACAGACTGTTGTAAGGAACCTGGTTTAACTCTAAATCAGAAGAGGAGCTAATTGGAGATTTGAACAGAGGAATGAGCTGGCTTCCTTTTTAACATTTTCTTTCTGGCTGCTATGTTGAGAATAGAGTGTGGGAAAAGCAAGAGGGGAAATAAGGAGATAATTACAGATATTATTGAAATAATTCAGGTGAGAGATATAATAGGGACTTGGACCAGTGTAGAAATCATGAAGGTAGTGAGAAATGTTTTTTTTTTTTTTAATAAACTCTAAGTTTGACTTAAAGTCACAGTTATTAAGCTTAAAAATAAGGACCATACTTTTAAGTTTGTCTTATTCCTTGCTGACACTATCTTACTGAGTATGAAGTAGATAATGGAACCCAGATAGGTTTGGAGTAGTTTCAGCCAATTTTCAGACTTCCTCACTGTGTGATCTTTAAATAAATTTTAACATTTACTTTTGTTTCTCTTAATTAGTTAATAAGCTTGTGATGGCACTGACTGTGCAGGGAGCATTACACTAGAGACTGTAAGATAATTAAATAATATTTAGAAAACTCTATGCTTACACTAGAGGGGGAAGGCTAGATTCTCAGAAAGCTGGTAGAACAATGAAGGTATTTAACAAAATAGGGACAGCCGAGTCAGAACTCATCTATGACAAATAGTAAGAGAAAATAAAGTTAAATGATAAAGGTCTTATAATGTTTTAGCAAGAGACATTAAATATTAAATATGCATGATTTGGATGGTAAGAAAATTATATATTAAGGTAGATTTCCTTGCAATTCAAAGACATTGAAATGGCCACATGCACATTTATAACAATAACTTAGACCTAATGTCCAGTCTGAAACATGGAATGTTAATTCAGTTCCCTCTGGAATATTATAGTTTGGTTTATATAAGTGAGTGTCAGATACTTAACTATATTTTTGCAGCTATATTATAGGATTATATGGATTTTATAATGTCTCTTTCATGCATGGACTAACCACTAAGCATAATTGATAAATCTAATATTCATGGATCAATGAAAAAAGGAGTGATATGTTATCACTTTCATGCTTCTCTTGCTATACCATATACAAGATCTAATAAACCTAATTTATGACTCACATTTCTGTCTTTCTTGGCCATAATACACACAGTCCCTAGGGCTATTTAACTTGTTCTGCGTATTTCCTATCCTTCAACTAAGAAGCAATCAGTGGAAATTACTTTGGCCCCTTATGCTCTATATTATTTGGCTTCTGTACAGCTAGTATATGGAAATTTAGCTACTAAGAGGGCATTTTAGATACGAATTAGGAGTTTTCTTATACAGATCAACAAGCCACTTGGCAATTGTATTCTAATGAAATAAGAAAGCTAAATTTTATTAAATCATATTAATAATTATCATGTTTCTATATCAATGACAGTATCATTTAGACACATACACGAATACATGTAATATGCAAATGTGTATGCACGCTAATATGTGTAGTATGTATACATATAAATATATATGATTTGTTTATATGTGTGTGTAGTGTGGGTATACACACATACTGATTTTAGCACAATAAAGAAATTTAAGTCATATTCCTCAACCAAAGGTTAGATATAGTCACAAAATGACCATATGTAGCCTTGATGATTGAGAAGAATAAATAATCATCACAGTCACAATTCCATGAAATAAAGGACAAAGGTTGATCATATAAGCTAAATTCCAAGTGGATAGAATTCACTTTGAGTATACAAATGTTCCTTTATGGCTTCAGAAGAGCCATTTGTTTCCCTGCACCTGCATTCTATTCAAGGATTAGGATCCCCAGGTAATAACCATGCTCATCTTGAATCAGAAACAACTTCTACCTTTCCATGAGGGAAGAGGAAGCAATCAGGCCATAGAGTAGAATCACAACCTGTCTTTCGTGTTTCTTCCCATGCTTTCTCCTATGTAATCTTTGATGTAAGAACCACAGTACTCAGAAACACATGCTCACAGTAGTTTAATACCTAAGTATTTTTCCTTTGAACCCCAAGGAAAACCTATGAAGATGTTATTTTCCTTAATTTATATTACTTGATAAACCCATATAATTTTTATCTCAAGATTGGATAATTAATATTCTTTGAATCCTGGGGGAAATGCACCCCCTTTGTTAGACTCACAGTTTTTCCCCCTAAATGGATGATTTACAGCAAAGATAGGCATTTTGTTTCTATAAAGGGCTAGATAGTAAATAATTTAGGCTTTGTGGACCATATAGTTTCTGTTGCAAATGTTCAGCTCTACCATTGTATTTGGAAAGAAGCCATAGACAATATACAAACAAATGTGGCTGTGTTTGAATAAAACTTTACTTATTGACATTGAAATCTGAATTTTATATAATTTTCACACATTATTTTCTTTTGATTTTTTTCAACTTTTAAAGAATTCAGAATCTAATGAACAAAATAAACTGATGAACAAAATAGATCCAGAGACATAGAAGCATGGAACAGACTGACAAATCTCAGAGGGAAGGTGGGGGTGGGTGCGTGGGTGGGCAAAACCAAGGAACTTACATGCATATATGCATAACCCATGGACACAGACAATAGTGTGGTGAAGGCCTGGGGAGGGGGCAGGTGAAGGGTGGAGGAGATCAATGGGGTAAAAATGGGATATCTGTAATATTTTCACCAATAGATATAAATTTTTAAAAAAGAAAAAGGATAAGAAATCATCCTTAGCTGACATACAGGTTGGATGTAGCTCAATAAACATAGTTTATTGATCCCGGATTTATAGTATGAATCCTTTTCTTGCATATGTAAGATTATGAATAAAGGTAGAATAGAACTGGAAGACAATGAGATTTTTCTTTATATTTCCAGCCAGGAAGAAAATAAAATCTCCTGTGTGTGTGTGTGTGTGTGTGTGTGTGTGTGTGTGTGTACTCAGAAATCCCATGTGTGTGCATATGTACACACATGCAAACATGACCATCCTTCTGCACATATAGCACAATTAGATACTATATGAGGCATGGCTGCACATTAACTGAAGTAGTTTTTAACAAACATATCTGAACATATACATTAGAAGAAGTTCCATGCAGTTACTTTGAGAGGCTATATTCACTTCTCACATGCTCACAATAGAAGGAGACTTCTATTGCTCACACCATTTTTGAAATACTTGATTTGAAATTATATTTCAAAGTAAGCACCATGAAGGCAATGGCATTTTGAACTCTGAATATTCTGGTAAGTTTCTTTAAACACTGGTAACTTTACCTTTATAACAATGTCCTACTTGGTGATTTACAACATTAATTATAATTCCATTTAAGATGTTACGTTATTAACATTGATTATTCATTCTTTTAACTAACTTCTTACATTTGTATTATTATTTTAAAAATCAAAATAAATCAACACAATTTTATTGATGAATATTTATTTAATGAATACTTGAAACACTAACTTTACTATCATTTGAGGTTGAGACTCAACTAATGTGTGTAATGGTTTCAAATAATCTTTCTCCAGTCATTTCTATGATAAACCCCATTCACCCCTCCCCCCCAAGCTCTGGTGGCAAATAGTAAATATGAGACAAATAGAAGGCAAATAGCTAGTAAAGCATCTAGTTGCCTCAGTCTAACCATTTGGCTGCTTGATGGTTGTTGGTATCCATAAATATTATAACCCTATAAAGTGTACATATTTATTATTTTGCATAAAGTATAAATATCTACTCTTTACTATTAAAAGCATGCAATATAAGTTTTTTAAATCCAAAAGATTTTTGTCCTCAACAGGACAACGGACCTGTACCAGGTCGACCTTTTTAAGCCCACAAGTGATTTTAAACGAGGATTTTATAAAGTAAGGCATATGCTAATTTAACTACTTAAAACTAA